>NW_026694772.1:9125000-9582125 GCF_021218885.2 Marmota monax
TGTTTTCTTTTAGTGCCTTCTGTAGTGTTACATAATTTTTTCTTTAGCCATTATTGCCAGAATTCCTATCTTCATCCCAGTGCCGGTGAAGACAATGTAAATTGTTAAGAAAATTGTTTTCTTTTAGTGCCTTCTGGAATGTTACATAATTTTTTCTTTAGCCATTATTGCCAGAATTCCTATCTTCATCCCAGTGCTGGTGAAGTCAAAGATAAAACCAATCTACAGCTTCTACAATAGCCATCACTGAACTGCTTGCAGAACTTGCCTGGACACATTGTGAGCTCACCTGTATGCATTGTGAACTATCTGTTGGTACAGCGAATTGTGGTAGTGCTGGAGTATTTTTGCTGATGGTGTCACCGGTGGTACAATTTTTCAAAGGAGCCCTCAATTGGCTTAATGTCATGGCATTTTGCATCCTCCTCTACTAGTGATGGTCTAAAATTTGGGGGCCAACAGAGGTGAGGCAAAGAACCTCACCCCCCCACAGGTGCAAAGGCCTATCCACAAGTATGGCTGTATGCTTGACCGGTAGTCAGTGACGGGTATGATCCAATTGCAGTGGTACCAACCTAAGACAGGAGGCTGACGCCTAGAGGTCAGTTCATCCGATGACGGGTAAGGACCATATGTTGAATTGGACTGCCTAACAGGCACGGTCCCTAAGCCACATGCTTGTTGTTTAAACAGAGAGGGGGAGATGTTGAGAGCCACAGCCAAAGGGGCCCCAGCAAACTTCCAGCTGCTGGCTGATGATTGGCTCACAGCGGCCCCAGCAACATCTAGCTGATTGGCTCCTCGGCCCCAGCAACATCTAGCTGATTGGCTCCTCTGCGGTGATGCTCATTGGGCTGTTTCCCTGCCCTTTCAGACCACGGAGCTGCTCATTGGGGGACTTTTTTGGCTCCGCCCACGTGACCCAGCCAATCGGCCTCAAGAGCAGGAGGATTGTGGGAGGTGGAGAGAAGCTGGTGGGGGAGAGAGAGGCTTGGGGAAAGCCGGTGGTGGCAGTTGAGGCTCTGAGGGTTTTTCCTGAGAGGCTATTTTGTTTGTCGTGTGTGGTTCTAAAAATAAAGTTAGTTTCTTTTGACAAGTGGCTCCTGATTGTGCCCAGCCAGACTGCGGCAGGTTCTGCCAAACTCTATTGATAAACCTTATTTCACACTATTATCATCTGTTCCTTAACTGGACTAAATAACCTCCCCAAATGTACTCTTTTTTTAAAATACCTTCATTTTACTTTATTTTTATGTAGTGCTGAGATTGAACCCAGTGCCTCATAGGTGCAAGGCAAGCGCTCTACCACTGAGCTACAACCCCAAGTCCCCAAATGTGCTTGTGTTTCTCATTTCAACATTGCCATTACTTTCTTAAACTATAAATCTAAACATGTTATTAGTAACCTGCTTAAAACCGTTTAATAAGTCTTCACACGGAATATATTCAAGGGCTTTTATGTTTTGGGCCTTGCCCATTTTGCCAATTTTATTTCTCACCACAGGCATTATTTGCACCCCAAAGAATAAGTCTCTGAACATTTTCACATCTCCCTGCCTTTCCTCTTTCCTCAGCCACCTACTGAACATTTTATTCATCCTTCAAATTGAGTTCATCCCAAATTATTTATTTTTTAAAGTTGTGATAATGGTATGGTTTTTTCAAAAAGTCCTTGTCTTTGAGAAATAAATACTGAAATATTTATGAAAGAAATGATGTGAAATTTACTTCAAAGTAATATAGGAAGGAGAGATATTGATAAGAATAGAGATGAAATAAATTTAGCCACATCTTCAACTGAACTTCCAAAGAACTGTAGTTTAAAAAATTTTGTAGCATTTCTCTCACTCCAGTGTACCAAAAATGTTCCACCTTTCCTCCATTAGCTCTTCCAAAATACTCGTACATCTGTTTAAATACCTTTTTTAAAATTACTTTTTTAGTTGTCAATGGACCGTTACTTTATTTTATATGCAATACTGAGGATCGAACCTAGTGCCTCACACATGCTAAGCAAGTGCTCCTGCCACTGAGCCACAACCCCAGCCCTATTTATATACCTTTTTACACTCAACCGTAACTGCCTGTTTCTGTCTTCCCAAGATTATGAACTCTTAAAAAGCCAGGGACTTTACTACTTTTCTCTAACACCTAGTGAGGTCCATAGTTCATTGTGGAGTTCATTTCATCAATAAATGTTTTTGAATGAATGAAAGCACTAAAAGTAAACACGGGCAAGAGTAAAAATAATAGTTTATATATGATTCTTTTTTCTCAAACACATTTGAAGAAAATTAACTTTCTTTGGGGGGGAGGGGGGACAATGGGATAGGATCATAGGCTTACCTGAGTGCCTTCTACTAGAATAAGCTGATTAAGTGTTTAAGCTCCCCTCAACTTCCTGATGTTGCTAAAATTCGATCACATTATAATTTTTAGTAATCAGTGGAATTCTACTTGCCTCCCCCATGTACCAATAAACAATATTTATCCCAAACTCTACTGTTCTGTAGTATTAGCACACATTCATACAAACATAAACTAAGAGAGTGGATACTCTGGAATAAAATACACTTGATTTCAAATCTTCTCCTAATACTACCTGGATGCATAACCCTGGACAAGTTACTGAGACTGAATGAACCTCAGGTGCTCAATCTGCCAAACAACTGTAATACCATTATAAGGCTAAGAAAAATAATATGTATTAAATTCTGACACATGGATACCATTGAAGGTTCATTATTACCTATTTTTATGGTTATCAACTTGTTACAAATCTCCAACAGAATAATCTTTCTGGGATCAAAAAAAGGCTTAAATTTTTAAAAATTAAAAATAAACTTCATGTTGATTTGATAACAAAATACAAGTACAATCCTAAACATTTTACCTCACAAGAGGAGGGCTTTTTCTTAAGAAACCAATTGCTTTTGGTTTTCTGCTATCACTGCCAAGTGAATCAAGGGTCAATGGAAGATGGGACTGATGGTCTAAAAGTATCCTGCAGACAATGAGCACCTCAGCTCTTCCTGGTAAAAGTAATTCAAATTACAAATGCTACAGACCAAAATCGTTTAACCAGAGCTAGTAAGAACCAATCTAATAATTAATATTCAGTTTTTATACAAGCTGTTGTATATTCTAGGAAATAGTGTTTTGAATACTATTTTAATTTAATACACAAAAACAATAAAATGGAGTGGATACAGCTACATTACTCCACAGTTTCATCAAAGATTTCATTAAATTTATGTCTACATACAGTAAAGTTTCAAAAGTTTATAACATTTCAAAAATGGTGCTAATTTTTTAAAAAAATATCTTTTTAGTTGTAGTTGAACACAAAACCTTTGTTTTATTTATTTATTTTTATGTGGTGCTGAGGATCGAACCTAGCGTATTGAACGTGCTAGGTGAGTGCACTACTGCTGAGCCACAACCCCAGCCCCAATGGTGCTAATTTTTAAATTAGCATTTTTATGCTAATTTAAAGGGTTCTGTGCTTAAATTGTTCACTGTAAGTTTTCTTCATCTATTTAAATAAGTGAAAATATATATTTTATCTAATTGTATCAGAATGAAGCATCCTACAGATTTATGGAAGGATAGAAACCATCTGGCCAAGTGTTCTTTCTGTCATTGGCAAGAGGACCTCAGGCTCCAGAACTAAATGAGTTCTTTCCTTTGCTGTTACTATATACCAGCACACACTACCTAAGCACCTTTGTTTTCTTAAGAACCAATTATGGGGCTGGGGTTGTGGCTCAACGGTAGAGCATGCACCTAGCAGATGCGAGGCCCTGGGTTCGATCCTCAGCACCACATAAAAATAAATTTTTAAAAAAATTTAAAAAGAACCAATTATGCTGCCAAAAATAATTAATTTTGCTGAACCTTTTTGAAAAATATTTATTTTTTAGTTGTAGTTGGACACAATACCTTTATTTTACTTATTTATTTTTATGTGGTGCTGAGGATTGAACCCAGGGGCTCACCTGTACTAGGCAGGTGCTCTACCGCTGAGCCATAACCCCAGCCCTTGCTGAACCTTTCTAACTGAATTATGTATTTGGGGCTGGACTTTAATATTTAAATTAGTAAAATTTTGCAAATTTGCTACCCATTCCTGGCAGTATGTCTTAATCTTACATTCTACCCAATGTAAAAATTACAGAAAACAGATTAAGATACTTTTTAATCATGATATGTCCACATCACCTAAGAATCTCCTTCTTAGTAGACTACAATTTAATCCCGCTGATAGTCTGGGTGGGAAGGAGTCAATATTCCATATTCTACAGCAAAGAGTTGAGCCATGGGAAAAACAGATAATATGTATTTAGCAGCAAACATTTATAATGTACTACTGTAAGAACTACATTTTTTTTTTTATCTCAGTTAAGCCTCCTGAAGGTTTATTATCATCATCTCCAGGTTACAGGAAAAAAAAGCAAACCACAGGAAGGTTGAGTAAATTGCACAAGATTACACAGCCAAGTAAATGGTGGAACTAAGACTTGAACACAGGCAGCCTGACACCAGAACCTGAACTTTTAACCACCATGTTATACTGCTTTCTGGGAACATCATCACAACACCACTGGCACTGGAGAGAATAAGACACTTATTGACTTCTGATAACCCACCTCATTTTTCCTTCTTGATAGGCTGTTTCCAACGGGAACCAGGCCACAAAAAATCATGAGGGACAGACAGGATATGTCACAGACAGATGTCCCTATGGGACTTAGGAGTAGACTTTTTAAAGTAGACCCTTATTGTGGGCCAACAGCAAATCTGTCCTTCTATTCAAGCAGCTCTGAAAAGGGTAGGCATATAAATCAATGGAACAGAATCAAAATTCCAAAAATAAACCCTTACATTTACAGTGAATTGATTTTCAACAACAGTGCCAAGAATATCCAATGAAGAAAGAATGGTCTTTTCAGCAAATGGTGCTGGGACAACTGAATATTCACATGCCAAAGAATAAAGTTAGATCCTTATTTCACACCATATATAAAAATAAACTCAAAATGGATATGAGGCCAAATTAAGAGCTAAAACTATAAAAACTCAGAGGAAACATAGGTGTAAATCTTTATGATCTTGGATTAGGCAGCAGTCACTTAAATGTGATGCCAAAGCACAACCAACAAAAAATATAAACTGAACTCCACCAAAATTTTAAACTTTGTGCATCAAAGGACACTATGCAAAAAGTGAAGGCAATCGACAGAATGGGAGAGAGTATTTCCCTTATCTCTTATAAGGACCTCGTAGCTGGAATATATAAAAAACTCTTTCAACTCAATAATAAAAACACCAATAACTCAATTCAACAAACAAACAGGCAAAGGATCCAGGCACAGTGGTGTAAGCCTGTAATCCCAGCAGCTGGGGAGGCTGAGACAGGAGGATCATGAACTCAAAGCCAGCCTCAGCAAAGGCGGGGCACTAACCAACTCAGTGAGACCCTGTCTCTAAATAAATACAAAATAGGGTTGGGGATGTGGCTCAGTGGTCAAGTGCCCCCACCCCTCCCTACCCCCCCCCCTTCAATCCATAGTACCAAAAAAAAAAAAAAAAGGCAAAGGATCTGAATAAATGTTTCTTTCATAAATATACTTAATGGCCAATAAGCACATGAAAAGATGTTCAACATCACTGGCTATCAGGGAAATGCATATACAAACCATAATGAGATACCACTTCATATCCACTAAGATGGCTATAATCAAAAACAACAATTTACAACAAGTGCTATACAGGATGTGAAGTAACTAGAACCCCCATATACTGTGGGAATATAAAATAGGATGGCCACTTTGGGAAACAATCTGATGATGACTTAATTCTACCGATTCAACTCCCATAAAATACCCAAAATTCCACTCTCATAAAATACCTAAAAGAAATGTACATGGTGGCTGGAGATGGAACTCAGTAGAACTTGCCTAGCTTTGAGTTCAATCCCCAGCACCCCCCCCACACACACACACACACAGAGTACCAAATGTTCAAAATGTCCAAAAAGTGGAAACAACCCACATGTCTATCAACTGATGGACTAAAATGCAATATACTCAATGGAATATTATTCTGTAATAAAAAGAATGAAGTCCATGCTACAAGGGTGAACCTTGAAAACATCATGCTGTGAAAGAAGCCAATCACAAAAGACCGCAGATTATAGCACTTATTTTTTGGTTTTTTGGTTTGTTTTTGTTTTTTTTTTGTACCAAGGATTGAACCCAGAGGCACTTTACCACTGGGCTACATTCCCAGCCTTTTTTATTTATTTATTTTGAGATAGGGTCTTGCTCAGGCTGGTCTCAAACTTGCACTCTTCCTGCCTCAGACACCTGAGTCACTGGGATTATAGATGTTCATCCCCTGCACCTGGCCATAGCATTCCATTTATATGAAATGTTCAGAATAAGAAAATCTATCAAGTCAAAAGTAGATTAGTGGTTGTTTAGGTATGAAGGGGTCACAGAAGGTTAGTGGGAATGATAGCTAAAGGGTATAGAGTTTCTCCTTGGAGTGATGAAAAATTTCTAAAACTGATGGCACTGATAGGTATATAATTTTGTGAATTTAGTAAAAACAACTGCACATTTTAAATGAGTGTATTGTATGGTATGTAAATTACATCTAGATAAAGCTGTTATCAAAAAATTTTTTAACACTTGGTTGAACCTAGGATTAGAAAGGAATGCCTAACTCATACCACTCTTCTAGGTAGCTGTATTAATTTTAAAAACATGGGAGATGTCAATAAGACCTAAAGACTGACAGACATCTCATTGATCATGTTAATATCAGAGGTATCCAAAGAATATTTTGTTGCTTACAGCTATTGAAAGGCAGTCCCTGACTCATCATCACCAGATTTTCTCCGGCTTTCCCTGTTGCGCAAACTGATGTTTCACAAAATGGCATCTTTTGACTATCCAGCTGTAAAGTGAAACTCCAGGTGGCTGAAGTCCACTTGCAAAGAGATTAAGGACAATCTGGCAGGTGCTTCATATTGAAAGCGAACTAAGAAGCAACCTGAGTAACAAGGAGATGACTCAAATACTCCACCTCACAGACAGCCAGAAAACTCAGAAGGGCCATGAAGCAGAACCACCATATCTAGCCTGACCAGAATCAAGTAGGAGCCAATGGCTACTGGTATGGAAGAAACATACTGCTAAAAGCTCAGATGAGAAATAATGACGACAGGCTTTCAACTGTAACATTCATATGTTCATTTATTCAACAAATACCCATTTTACTTCTAATAATCTTATGATCTGATGGGGAAAATACATAAGCAGCTAAGATGCACTGGGAAGTTCCTGTCCTCAAGAAATATAAAATCAATTCAGAAGTAACATTTAGTCTGCAAAGACTAAAGAGATCACCTGGACCTCAAAGGCAGCTCTCTTGGGACAATGAGTATTTATTTCTACATATACTACCTTGACACTTTAAAGAATGAGGACTGCTTCATCTTCACTTTAAATGAGACCTTCAAAAGGAAAAAAATCTGCCCCCCCAAGATGGACACTAAAGATATTATAAAAGCTGTTGACTAGGCTCTTAGATCCATTGACTTACTGAAATTTTTAAAGTAAATAGAGTATTTAGACACCTGTTTATGTTCTTTGGCTCTCAGACTATTGAATAAATATAACAGTAATTCAGAGATACATCTCTCATATCATGACACGTATTAAAGCTGACTGCTAATAATGGCATCTTAGCATTCTCCCATCATGGATGAACTCAGGCCATAGTCCCTCCATACACTTAGCATAAAATGCTCATTAGTCCTAAACTTCTGAAGTTAATGTAGGTTTTAAGTTAAAAAGCATCATTAAAAAAAGGCTAGGGATATAGCTCAGTTGGTAGAGTGCTTGCCTAGCATGCACAAGGCCCTGGATTCAATCCCCAGCACCATCAAAAGGTGGGGGGACATCATAAATCATAAAAGAAGTATCTGGTCAGGTGTGGTGATACACACCTGTAATCCCAGTGACTCAGGAGGCTGAAGCAAGAGGATTCCAAGTTTCGAGGCCAGCCTTAGCAACTTAAGTGCGGCCCTAAGTGACTAAGCAAGACCCTGTCTCAAAAAAAAAAGTTAGGGATTTAGCTCAGTGGATGGAGAAATAAGATAAATGCTAATTAATTCCAAAGAATTCCACTGGTTTGATTTAAAAGCCAATGGTAAATCAGATTATTTGATATGACCATGAGTTTGAAGGGAAGATGGACGATGATGGGGAGGGAAGAGAAAGAGTTCAAAAGTGCCTGTATAATGGAGAAGACAAAAGACACTACCAAAAGTCACTATCTCTAAATTCAGTTTAAAACCAATTCAACCAGCTGGATGTGATGATGCATACCTGTAACCCCAGCAGCTAGGGAGGCCAAGTTATGAGAATCATGAGTTCAAAGCCTGCCTCAGCAACTTAGCAAGACTCTGTCTCTAAATAAAATATAAAAAGAGCTGGGGGTGGTGGGTTCAGTGGTTAAGCACCCCTGAGTTCAATCTCCAGTACCAGGCCCCGCCAAAATATCCAACCATTTCATTACAGTAAAATAGGAGAATAAGTATGTGTAAGTGCATCTACTGTATCTTTACATTCTCTGAGCTTAGATGAAACATTTTCTTGTAAAAGGAATATTAAATATAATATACACTGAAATATATTAAAACACACAATAGCAGTTTATGCCCATCAGTATTTACTTTATCAGGAATATTAAAATCTATTTAAGTTAGCAAAAACCCAGGGCCTAAAAGAAAGATGAGTGTAAGATTTTCAATGAAAATTTTGTAAGTCTGGATTCTGTAATACAATACAAAAACTAGGTACACTATGTCAATCATTACCAAATCAACTCCCCATTTTTCCTTTTTTTTAATATTTATTTTTTAGTTTTAGGTGGACACAATATCTTTATTTTATTTTTATATGGTATTGAGGATTGAACCCAGGCTGCACGCATGCCAGGCAAGCACGCTACCACTGAGCCACAACCCCAGCCCCATTTTTCCTTTTTTAATGACTTCTTTGGAGGGTTGAACTTCCTAAAAGAATAATAAAGGCAAAAGGTAAGTTAAAGGTCAAGACAAAGCCATGCATTTTACTCCTCAGCAAATACATTTAGGAAGACAGAAAGGACAAAAAACATGAAGTCAAGGAAAAGCAAGAGTGCTTTCTCCTTTTCAGCATTTCACCAGATCATCTTTCCTTCCTAAATTGACCGGGATGAATCCAATTTTGTTTCCTCTACCTTAGCCCCAGGTTGCTAGTCTTATCTGGCAGAGGTATTTAAAAGTAGTATTTTCATACTAAATAGAATCTTAACTTATAAACTTAATTAAAACTCCTGATGCCAGCTGGCCACTAGATGTAGTTCAGCAATCTACCTCATAAACCCTAGCTTCCTTCTCTGGTCCATCCCCAGACTAAAACTTTCCAAACCTTTACCACCATCCTTCAGCTTTCCACCCAGCCTCTGCATCCTTCTATATTGGCAGATGCACACTCCTTTGACCTCCTGACCTGGAGGGAGGGGGGCCTCACTCTCCCTCTCCAAGACTCAAAAAGCCATCTACTGCTGCCCTGGACCACAATCCCTTTCCCTTCTCTGCAACCTGCTCTGTTTGTTAGCCCTACCTTTCTCTATCTTCAGGATCACCTTTTGGGGGGGGGGGGGTCAGGGGGGATGCGGTGGGCACATCGCCGGTGATTGAACTCAGGGGCACTCAACCACTGAGCCACAACCTCAGCCCTATTTTGTATTTTTGTTTAGATACAAGAGTCTCACTGAGTTGCTTAGTGTCTCACTTTTGCTGAGGCTGGCTTTGAACGAGACCCTCCTATTTCAGCCTCCAGAGCCGCTGAGATTACAGGTGTGCAACACTGCACCCAGCTCTTCAGGCTCACTTTTCCCAGTAGCTTGTTTCTTTCACCATCCAGCCATCCAGCAAAAACTGTACTCTTGGGGCTGGGGTTGTGGCTCAGAGGTACAGCACTCTCCTAGCATGGGTGAGGCCCTGGGTTCGATCCTCAGCACCACATAAAAGTAAATAAGTAAAATAAAGATATTGCGTCCAACTACAACAAAAAATAAATATATATAAAAAAAAAACTGTACTCTTTCCTCTTCTGTACATTTACTGACCAAGATGGCAATTTATATGAACTGCTTCATCTAACTCTACTTCCATTATTTTCACAATCTATTACAGCCCATCTCTTCCATCTTCTATCCACTCACCTATGGTTTATTGAAACTATTATAATTTCAATACAAATAATCTTCTAAATGCCCTACCAAAGAAAGCCTTCTTTCAGCAGGGCACAGTAGCACATGCCTGTAATTCTTGGAGACTGGGGCAAGAAACCAAAACTTTGAGGGCAGCCTCAACAATTTAGCAAGACCTGTCTCAAAATAACATTTTTTTTTTTTAATATTTATTTTTTAGTTTTCAGCGGACACAACATCTTTGTTTGTATGTGGTGCTGAGGATCGAACCTGGGCCGCACGCATGCCAGGCAAGCGTGCTACCACTTGAGCCACATCCCCAGCCCCTCAAAATAACATATTTAAAAAGGGCTGAAGATATAGCTCAGTGGTAAAGCATTGCTGGGTTCAATATCCAGTACCAAACCACCAAAAACAAAAATTATGTAAGCAAATACTCTTGTAATTTTATAGTTCTTATTTGAAGTTAGTTCCTTAAGGCATCAGAATTTGTACATTTGGTTGGAACTGTGTTCTATCACCAGGTGTGGTGGCGCATGCCTATAATCCCAGCAGCACGGGAGGTTGAGACAGGAGGATCGTGAGTTCAAAGCCAGCCTCAGCAAAGACAAGGCCCTAAGCAACTCAGTGAGACCCCATCTCTAAATAAAATACAAAAGGGCTGGGGATGTGGCTCAGTGGTTGAGTGCCTCCGAGTTCAATCCCCCATATCAAAAAAAAGAAAAAAAAACAAACAAAAAAAAAACTATGGTCCATCGGATCTAGAATTTTATCTCTGCACATTGTGTGGGGGAACAATGTAATCCCAGTGGTTCAGGAGGCCGAGACAGGAGGATTGCTAGTTCAAAGCCAGCCTCAGCAACTTAGCGAGACCCTGTCTCTAAAAAAAGGGCTGGGGATGTGGCTCAGTGGTTAAGCACTGCTGGGTTCAATCCCTAGTACAAAAAAAAAAAAAAAAAAACCAAAACACATTATAAGACACAGCTGCCCTCCCAGATGTCAAATAAAACATTTACATGTATGTTCCCAAAACACCTCACTTTTCTTCAATAACCTAATAAGAATCCCACACTTGAAATCACGTCTCAGAATCATGAGTTCTTTCCCGTGCTGTTATATAAACAGTATTTTACATATAATTAGAGTAAATACATTAAGTATTACATTAGCAATACTGTGCATCCAAGAGCAGAAGTGCATATTTCGGGCTTTCTCTGACCAATGGTTTGTTTCTTGTACCTATCAGCATAAAAGAATATAAGCAGTCTGGTTATGCATTTTTCCAAGATGAACTCCTTTCAAGTTTCAAGTTTCAAGAGGACTCCAAACTCTAATAGAAGCTGATAACAGTCTAATGACATCCTACATGATTTCACAAAGTTCAGTTCCATTCAGCCTGTGTCTTTCTAGACTGAAGAAATCACGAGTAATCTTATAGGCTCCAAACTAAAACAATAATGCAGGTAGATCTATAAAATTTATTTTTTAATTTTACAGATGTGTAAGTTAAGAGCAATCTCACCCCAAATCCCAGATTTAACTTAGGAAAAGCAGCCTTCAAAAACACCTCTGACAATCACCATACCCCAAGACTTACAGGAAATCATAAGGTAGTCCTCACAGTTGCTTTTGTCATCATCTTGCTGGTCCACAGGGATCCCGTTGGCATCTATGACTGCTTCGGAGGCACAGTCTGCTACCAATACTTCTTCTGAAACTACATCGGTGGTCAGAGGATCAGTGACTATTTCTGCTTCTACAACACTATCATGAACCACATGTTCAACATGCCCAACGTCAGACACATGTATAGATTCACTTGTCAAGACGTGTTCTGGCATAGACATTGAGGCTGAAGTAATGTCAGAAGCTAAAACATCATCTGGAACTGTGCAATGTGCTAAAGAAACTTCTTCAGTTACATCTGAGTCCAGCACTTGCTCAGGAATGATGACGGTTTCTGATACATCTGCTTCTTCCATGATATCTGGGCATTGAACATCTTCTATAACAACGTCCTCAATAACATCTTGAATTACAACTGAGTCAGGGTCATCAGGAACAAAGTTATGCACAGTTATGTCTGAATCCACAACATCTGACACAAAAACAGTTTCTTGTACTTCCACAACAATTTGATCACCATCCATGTGTGTTGCATCAGCTCCTTAAAAAATAAATAAATAAAATGACGAATTTCAGGTCAGTGTGTGACTATCACAACTGAGTAAATGTTACTTAACTCCTACCAGGACAACAGACTAGTTCCTCAGTTTTCTCAACATTAAGATAGACTAAAGAAATAAAGAGGGAATATATTTTTTAATCATATTGGAAAGATACTTTTAAACACAACAAATTTCATACACTTAAATCAATGGATAAACACTAGGAGAACAAAGCAATTGAGGCAGTCACAGAAGAAATATATTTAGGAAAGTAAAATTCTAGATACTCTAAAATTAAACTCATATTCATAGTTACTTTAGGGATGATTATAAAAATTATGTAATGTCACTTCAGGTGGCAAATATACCATTTTCCTTCGGTATATGTGTTTTTTAATTTATTTTCCTTCTTGCTCCATCTCACCCTCTTCAACTCATGTTTTATCTCCTTTCCATCTCTCCCATGTGTTTCTTTTACTTCCCTTCCATTTTCCCCCTTTCTTCCTTTACATCCTATGTTCTAATAGACCACCAACATCCTCTATCTACGACTATGGAAAATTAGATATTAATATCTGAATATGACATAAAAGGATCAGGGCATGAATCAAAATAGGGATAAGAAGGTCACAGTTTAGGAGGAAAGACAATTGGTCAAGGATATCTATCCCTGTGGATAGATAAAGAACAAAAGCAGAGCTGCGCTAGGGCAGTACAGGATGAGGGTAGTTAGAGTGGCCCTACCCCAACTTCACTAGAGTACTCCTCCTCCGTAGAGCCTCCTCCCTGCCCCAGGACCCCAACCCCCAAGGCAGTTCCTCACAATATAGGAAACTTTAATCTTGTCCATTTTACAGTTAAGGAATCAAGGTAGAGGATTGAATCAGTTGTAGCCCAATGAGATTAAATGACTTAACCAAGATCACACAGTTGTTTACACAGCATATGGTGCTCAGTAAATATTACTCCAAATGAATGCCATAAATGAGAAGAGAAATTATACATCCTTACCAAAAATATAAAACAAAATAAAATTAAAACCAATATCATGGCTGCTGGGGTTCAGAGGAAAAGCAAAGAGAGTTTTATATGTCTTACCAAAAAAAGCTATTAGTACTTCTGGTTGAGACTCAGACCAGCCTGAGTCCAAGCAGATGCCTAACTCAATGACTCCGTGTCACTGGCCAGGTCCTCAGAGAAACATATGGCTTTGTCAACAAACACAAATGAGCAAAAGCCAAAGAATATTAAAAATTACAGAAAGTCTTTAAAAAGTAATAATCATTTTAATTACTTCTAGAAATCAAGAATATTCAACTTTATCTTCAATATTATTGTCAAGTGATAAATCTCCATTTGGCAGACATGAAGAGAAATGCATTTAGTGGCACTGGTTACAAAATCTAAATCAGAGAGGAGGATTATACACTTAATAGTTTTGTGACCTTGGGCAAGTCATTTAACCTCTGAGTTTCAGTTTCCTCATCAGTAAAATGAGGACAATAGTATCTGCCATGCATACCTCACAGGACTGTGGTGATGATCAAATGGGAATGTATGGGAAGTAGTCTGAAAAACTGTAATGAGAGGTTTCATTATTATTACGACATTGGAAAACGGAGGCCCTGGCAGATTAAGTGACTTGCTCAAAGATAAACAAATACCATAAGTGTTAATTCAATCTACCACTTAGTCCACAACCCAGGTTTGCTTATGGTAAGATTAACAAATACTGTGCATTTTTCTCCAAAGAGCCTGGCCTCTCTTTCAAGCACACGTTAATTATACTTCTTGTTCCAATTAAGAATTATAAATTTGGCATTTATCACGATCAAACAGAAATTACCAAACATCAAAGACTATTCCAAGTTATTAAGAAAAACATACAACCTCCCCCAACTAAAGTTAAGAAAAATTCAAAAACTGAAAGTCACTAATATTTAATTTTCTGATAAAGTTAATTGTTATTTCTTTAATTTCTTGCAATCTGATCATTTCAAGTCTAATGAAAAACTCATTAACATCTTACTTATAAGGATAGCTAGGCTAGTGTGATGTAAAACCATGTTACATTATAAAACCAACTATAATCACGTTACAATGTTACATAATTAGAACACTGGATACTCCCAAAATAATGAAACTTTTTTCCCCCATTTCAAAACTTCATGAATACAATCTTCCTTGTACACTCAGGGAGGGAACTAAGATCATCTTCCCGAAGCAGACTGCTCTTTTGGGGAACTTTTGAGATAGAACACTATGAAAGTAGGACAGAATCAGGATGTAGAGGACCTTGGATTTATAGTTTATCTGCTGGGTAACAGAGAACAAAGAAATGACATGATCCACTGTTATGATGAGTACTCTGATCAGTAGGCTAGATAAATGAGATTTAGGGTACGAAAAATAACTCAAAAGTTATTACAAACTAAGAATGAAATGATAGAGCCTATCTATGTGACAGACTATAATGAAGAGGAGATGTAAGCAAGGAACATTTTCACAGGGACAACCAACAGAATTCAGTGGGATAACTGAGCAAGATGAGAATAACTGAAGATAACACTAAGGTTTTGATATTGCTATTGTTACAAGTTGAGTATACTTTATCCAAAATGCTTAGAACCAGAAGTTTTTGTTTTTGTTTTTTCAGATATTGAAAAAGGTCGCACATACAAAATGAGTTATCTCGGGGAATAGAAACAAAGCGTAACCATGAAATTAATTTGTTTCATATACACCCTATATTCATAGCCTGAAGGTAATCTTATACAATATTTTTGGTTTGCCTGTGTTTTGACAACCCATTACATGAGATCAGGTGTGGAATTTTCTACTTGTGGCTTCATTTTTTGTTTTGGATTTTGGAGTATTTTGAATTTTTATATTAGGGATATTAAACCTATACTGACAAGAATATTAGGGTAGGTTGTGAAGGAGCCAAATTTTTCAGAAGGAGAATAATAATATGCTCACTTTCACATTCATAGATCCTGACAGGATTAACAAAATACTTAAGTGTGAATATCAGTCAACGTGAGAGTCTAGCAATTCATCCACATGAAAACCAACTCTAAATGTGGTAGATACAAAGTGGAACAACCCAAGTAGTTATACCTGTTGCATCAAAAAATGAGTTTGGCTCTTGTGGTTGTAATTCAAGTCCATCTTCATCCATGGCCTTTAATTCTCATCAGTCACAGCTCCTAAATCAAGGAAAAAGGTAAACCAAACATTAATGTTTTATATCATGTATTAAAAATGTCATATTTTCATTTCAGACACTCAAAATTATATGACAGATGAACATCTATGAAAAACATAATAAATAAATCAAAAGATCACTTTCACTTAGACTTCATTTTAAACTGAGGTACTGCTTACATATATCAAGTACATACACCTTGATGAATTTTTTATATTTATTTTTTAGTTGTAGTTGGACACAATCTTATTTTTTTATTTATTTATTTTTATGTGGTGCTGAGGATCGAACCCAGGGCTTTGCACATGCTAGGCGAACACCCTGAGCCACAACCCAGTCCCCATCTTGATGAATTTAACATATACATAAACCTTCATAACATTGCCCAGATCAAGATATAGAATATTTCCATGACTCTAGCATTATTGCCTCAGTCTATATACCTCACACTCCCAAGGTTAAATGGTTTTGTTAAAGTTCAACTTAAACACATTTTAAAGCTTAGTGGGGGAAATTCCTGCACAATTTTCATATAACTTCTCTAAGTTTAATAGTCTTCTTTCAATCAATATATTGAACAATGGTAAAAAAATTATAATGCATAATCGTAGTGAACACCCTTTGGGATTTCTGCTGAACTTACATGTCCTCTCTTTTAAATAACCCTCTGATTAATTCCCACAGTGTACCGACACTCTCCTGGCCTAGGTGATTGGTACTAGCTATAAAATGGTAAAAATAAATTCATCTTTGAGCACAATGAAATCAAAGTCCTATTCCTAAGAACCTGAAACCATGGGCAAGAATCAATACCTTTCCCTCTCTGTCTCTGTCCTTCTTTTACTCTCTTTTGCTCACCCTCCCACTCTCCCCCTGTTCTGGTGACTGGAGATGAGGAAGGTCATTTTCCAACTTTGGCTTAGATTAGTGAGATAAAGTTTACAAACAAAAAGTAAGAAGAACTGTGTGAATACCCTGAGAAACTGAATGGATAAAACAGGGAAGAGAGAATTATTAACAGCTTTGTGGCTCCTGGTTCTAGAAATTTCTGGGGCCCACCAATATTTCTGCCTTAGGTTTTTCAAAACATCCCAATGACCTTAATTATCCCTTTTCTACTTAAGCCAAAAACTTTTTAAAAGACCCTTAGCCAATAAAATAATGTACTTCTTAATATAATGTAATTACTGTTTCAAAAGTGCAGACATCAGAGATTGTGTTTGCTCACTTTTAAGTACTACCTAAAACCTCCCTATCTCTATTTTCACCACCTCCCCCACATACCCTACCAGGGACTGAACCCAGGGGTGCTTTATCATTAAGCTACAATCCCCAGTCCTTGGTCTCGCTAAGTTGCCAAGGCTAGCCTTGAAATCTGTAACCCTCCTGTGCTTTAACCTCCCAAGTGGCTGGGATTATAGGCTCAAACTTACCTGGTTTTATTTTATTTTATTTTTCTAATCCAACCTAAACAGAGCATCTTTCTCTGATGACGTTTCTTATTAAAATTTTAAAAAACAGAAATACAACTCAATATCTAAAGCATCAGCTATGTGACATCATTCCTTTATTCAAAAATGCTAATGGATCTCTGCTGCTTCCAAATAAAGTACAAGCTCCTGCCATTTCCTAAGCTCTGGCTCCAACCTACCTTTCCTGGCTCCTCTAACTTTCCTTTAAGCACCTCCCATACAACCATGCATGGGCCCACATACACTTCAGCAAAAACAAAAACATTCAAGTTCCTGAAAGACCCCCAACTCTGCATCTAGCTCAGGGTCCCTTCTGCCTGGAATACTTTACCCTTATCATCTCTGCTTTGGAAATAATTTCTCCATTTGAATTACCATAGCATTTTATCCTTCTTCTCTTACTGTATTTGTTTGCCATATATTATGTTTTTTATGTCTTATTTTTAGATACTAAATTACACACATGTAGTCCTTGAAATATTCATGAGAAGCTCAACATTTGTATAATAAACAAATGAATTTTCAACACGTCAGCTATGAGACATTCTACTCGTCTTGAAGAAATAGCTTGTTTCATGTTATTCAAACTGCTTCAAATTAAAGCAAATAATGGCTAGATTAATAAACAAAACAAAAAAATTGTTCAACCATGAAAACCAAAATGTACAAGCTCTGAATAAGTCTTCCCTGCCCTCTCCTTGCCAAAATCACCTCTGGCCATAAAATTCTTTTCCCCTTTAAAAATGTAATTATAAAATGATAAGTGCAAGTTAATCTTCTAAGCCTAATGAAATATTACAAGAAATTAAGCCAATTAAGAAGGCAATAAAGGGGCTGGGATTGTGGCTCAGCAATAGAGCTCTTGCTAGCATGTGTAAGGCGCTGGGTTTGATCCTCAGCACCACATAAAAATAATTAAAATAAAGGTGTTGTGTCCAACTATAACTAAAAATTTAAAAAAAAAGAAGGCAATAAAGGGGATTCGTTAAGGTACTTAAGCCCATTTCCCTATATAAACCCAATCCCATCACAAGCTCTAAAAATTCTCCACCTGCAAAACAATTCTGTCTCTTGGCTTTCCTCCTCCTTGGTTTTCTATTAGAGTGTGACAGATAATCAATTCCCTTGATTTTGAAGTTCAGTCCTTCCTCTGTTTCTGCTAGCCAGCAAGCCACCCCTCACCCCTTACCATGGCCTTGTCCAGACGAGTGCACTCAGCCCTCTTCTGCTTTCTATTCTCGTGGTTCAACTACCATTTGCACAAAGATGAGTCACAAAATCCATATACTCAAGGTAGGTAGGACCTAACATCACCAGACTGAGTATATTCATCTGGATAAAACCTATCTTTCTCCTCACAAAACCACTATGGCCTTTTACTTTCTTCCCACTTACATTCAGTCAGGTTGCCAATCTTGTCAATTACTTCTCCAGGACTTCTCAGGAATCTGTCCCTGTTATTATCCCCTTCACCACTCCCCCTCAGTTTCGTATTTCCGGATCCCTGAGGCATGAAAATAGCCTCTCAAGTGGCCTTGCTTCTTTCTGCCACTCCAACAAATGACCAGGAACCCTATAAGGGCTGGTGCCAAGGACTGAGGCTTCCTGCAATCTGCAAATTAATCCTCCTGACACACTGCTTTGATCATGGCGCTGCCCTGCTCAGAATACTCCCAATATTCAGGGGGCTTGACAATATTAACCTAACATACCATGATGGATTTATTTGCTGTTATTCCCAAACTTTTAACATCATATGCACTTCCTAACAGATATTTATTCTGGCCTACATGGTAGGGGCCCACTTACCTCATCTTGACTTAGATAAGCAATAAACCATTCAGATTATTTTCCCTTCTGTTTTGTCATTATAAAAACACAAACAGGGGCTGGGGTTGTGACTCAATGGTAGAGCGCTTGCCTAGCATGTGCGAGGCCCTGGGTTCAATCCTCAGCACCGCATAAAAATAAATAAAATAAAGCTATTTGTGTCCATCTACAAATGAAAAAAATTAAGAAAAAAAACTCAAAACAGGGAAAAAATACATTTTGTACTTACAAGCAGAAATGCTGATACCTCAACTTTGTAACCCCTCAGCAGTTAGAACTGATAATTCCCTCTGACAAAATGAAACCATGTTCTTAGAATGGTAACTACTCAGAAGGGTTCTCAGGATTGTGAAAAAGGGTAGAAGAGAGTGGATTGCTGATGAGACAAAAATAAGAAAGGTTCAAAGAACCAAAAACCAAAGGATACAGGTGAACAAGTACTAACATTTATCAAATGCCCTCAAAATATTTTTGGGACTCCGCTATCACTTCAAATTCAGTAAAGTATTCCCTTCCTGCTCCTAAGAGTCACAATCCTGAAAATAATTTTGAAAACATTCACAAGGGGAAAATGAAATTTTAAGGGAAATAACGGATTGGGAGAGAAACCCAGAAAACTCTTAAAAACTTCCTTACACCAATTCTTTAAATTAAAGCAATAAAAATACCCTAGCAAGTTAACAGGTATAGGGGCTGGGGTTATGGTTCAGTGGTAGAGCGCTCACCTCACACGTGCAAGGCCCTGGGTTCAATCCTCAGCACCACATACAAATAATAAATAAATAAATAATAAAGTTTTTAAAAAAAGTTAACAGATATAACAGAGGCATATTATCTACCTTAAATTAGGAACTGTCAATACAATTTATCGGTTTTATATTTCTTTATACCTAAACACTTCTGTGCTCTCTCTTTGGCAAATTAATAAAATTATATATATATATATATATATATTATATGTGTGTGTATATATGTGTGTGTGTGTGTGTGTGTATACACACACACTTACTTTGCTTTTTTTTTTTGGTAAATGTGCATACAAAAATCACTTTTCCACTTGTGGCTTCCTGAAAACTCATTGTCTTTTAATTCTATGACTCATTTCTAATTTATCTCCATAAGTCACGCTCAAAGAACCCAATTTTATTATAAGTGGTACATGGAACTGCTCAAGCTGCAGGAATAGCAAACAAAAGCAAATCTGTCTACAGAATTTTTCTGGAGGAAATTGGAACTGATGAAATTTAAAGCCTAATTAAGGGCTGGAGATGCAGCTCAGCGGTAGAGCCTTGCCTGGCATGGATGAGGCCCTGGGCTCCATCCAAAGTGCCACCCCAAAATAAACAGATGAATAAATCCTAATTAATTAATAAGTTACAATCTTTTTGTCTCAGCCTCCCAAACAGTTGGGATTACAAGTGTGTGCTACAGTCCCTGGCTTTATTCACCTTTTTTTATTTTTGGTATCAGGGATTGAACCCAAGGGCACTTTATCACTAAGCAATATCCCCAGCCCTTTTTATTATTTGAGACAAGTCTCCCTTAGTTGCTTAGGGCCTCCCGAATTTGCCGAGGCTGGCCTTGAACTTGAGATCCTCCGGCCTCAGCTTCCTGAGCTGGTAGAATTACAGGCATGTGCCACTGCACCCAGCTCTATTCTTTCTTATTATAGGATATAAGGACCCATAATTCTGGCCTGTCACTTTAACTTTTTCCTCTATCTTTGCCTTTGTATTAATTATTCTAAGCTAATTTGATCTTCACCACATCTACTAAATTTTTATTTAAAAGACCTTGTTTCAACTTCAAAATGAACAGTTTCTTCTTTACAGCAATCTTTATACCCCTCCCCTGGACATATTTTCCCAAATATTTCCGAGATTTTAATGTTTAGACTGAACCCTATATTTAACTGTCTACTCTGGTGTTTCATTATTTAGTTGGTTGAATTTGGTAACTCTCTTTCAAACTGGTGGGGTCCTGGGCTAGGGTTGTAGCTCAGTAGTAGAACGCTCACCTAGCACATATGAAGCACTGGGTTCAATCCTCAGCATCACATAAAAAAATAAATAAAGGTATCGTGTCTATCTACAACTAAAATTTTTTAAAAAAAAAAAAGGTCCTTTTGGTTGTCCACTCATTTGTAGGTGAGGGTCTAGATTAGAGTTACATGCTGAGAGCTGGCATGAACTTCCTCAGCCCAGTCTAACTGCTTCAACCAGAAATTCACTGTATTCTGATAATGAATACAAGCCTCTGGTTTTATTGTTTCTCTGAATTTATATTTCTCCTCAAATTGATTTTGGGAGAAAAAAAAGTAAATATGTGTGTTTTCTTGTCTGTGGAATTTGAAGTCATTGAATTTTTTATATGCCGCATGGAAATATAGATTTTTGAATCTGAGAACACAGGAAAAAAAAAATCAACAGTAGTAGGGTACAACTCTTTCAACACTTGACAGATCAAATATCTGGAAAGATGTATACAAATAATAATATTAATCTAATAGCTATAACTCAAATCTCATTCCCTAAGAACAGAATATTTAATTCTAAATCTTACCTACCCCCTGTGTCAAAAGGAAAAAAAAAAATGTCCGCTGTTATAAATATCAGAGCCCTGTCCTTCCTTGCCCTGTCCCACTTGGAACTTCTGTATGCTTCACTTCAATGCCAAGGTTTTGTTATGGATTAGTTTTTCCATAAAACCATTTTGGGCCAATTGGTAATTTCAAGGTTTTGTTTGTTTAAAGTCTAAGAGTCCAAACTTTCACAATCTATTAAAATCTGGCCCTAAAATGACAAACCTAAAAGCCTTATTTTTCTAAAGCCAGTATTCCTGCTCAGATTGAGTTGCCAAAATACCCTCTGAACTTAGTTGTACTGATGAGCTAAGAATACTATGCTCTTTTAAATACCTTTGTCTTTAAGACTAGTTTGATACAAATACTTTTTTTCAGATACACAAAGCAATAAAGCCTCATTAATAAAATATTGCCTTTTAAATGCATGTAATAATTGATCAATCCATATTCATTACACTACATTCTACTGTATATCATAATGTAATGAATATAACTAGGCTCTTTGGATCACTCTGATTTCATAGTGAAATTTTTAAAAAATAGCTTTTGCTGAGACTGTGAACAGAAATCCTATCCACGTTTTCTCTAATGAAGTATTCTGCCTTCAGTTGCAGGTGTGCTAAAACTGAGTATGTGAAACAGTTGATGTGATCAAAGGATGAAGACAGTATTTTGACATACTATAAAGTTGAGATTAGACTACATTGTACATAGAATAAATGAAACAAAACTGTCACATAAATTTTTTAGATTTACTTCTGTCAAATGCAGTACATAATAAAGAAAGGTGAGTATTATCAGAAAGCATTTTCTTATGCTTTTTGTTTTTCTTGCACCTGCCATGTTTTCCAAAATTGGACATTTAATTCATCTCTTAACTGGTCATTCCCATAATTGTTAGCTTAGTCAGTGCTTTTCTTATCAAACCCCTTTTCAATGAGTAATATGTCCCCTTGTATTGAGCTATCTTTCTGATAATGCATTAGAATCTGGGGTGTTTTATTTTTTGCTTTGTTTAGTATATTTTCAAGTTCGTATTACTTTATTCAAGTTAATAAGTGCTCGCCTTAGTTTTCTGGTTACTTGGTGTAAAAATCATCCCTTGTAGCTTTATGGTTTTTAAAAAACATGTTAAGTATTTATGAACTATGAGCCTTCATAATGTCACTGTCTTCCCAGATCAGACACTATAACTTGACTAATACTGTACTGACCCTACTCTACCTCACCTACATGAACACATGACCCCTATTATTAATTTTCCTAAATACTCTGGGTCTACAAGATTCTGTAAATGCAGTGCTAACACTAACAATGGTCTCTGTACATTGGCAATAGTGGCAAGAATGTTAATACTGGGCCTTTCAACAACTAAAACAATTTTTTCAAATTGGCAGCTGCAGAATTGTGGAGTGTTTTCACACAGATCTTTGGCTAATGCAATTAGCAATGTTTTGCATGTACTACTTAATAAATCTTTAATCATTAGAAACAAAAAAGGAAAAGCTGGGCAATACAGGGGTTGGTTTGCAATACACTTGCTTCTCATAGGACCATTAATGGGCTTGCTCCAGGTTGACTATCAACAAACATTTTTAAAATTCCATAATCATTCTCTGGAGCAAAGCCCAGGGAGCCAGCTAATTTTTACTAGGATAAATAAACAAACAAACAACAACAACAACAAAAAAAAACCTGGCCTCCCTGCCCCCAGAAGAGATAATAAAATACTACTACTAAACTAAGAAACTGAAGGAAAACATAAACATAAATGAAAAAAACAAAAAAAAATACTGAAAAATGAAAAAAAAACTTATAAGAAAATTGTCTGTAAGTCTATGCTAGCACATTGACAGAAAGTACAAATTACCAGCATTAACTCAGTAAGGATGGAAAACCCAATCACCATGAAATTTTTAAAAAGTGAGGGGTGGGGGGTTTCTAATGTTACCCTTTCAAAAAGCTCCAGGCATGGGCTGGTGGTACAGCACTTACCTAGCATGTACACAAGCCTGCATACAATCCCCTGCACTAGCACAAAAAAAAAAAAAAAAAAAAAAAAAAACCTCAGGCTTTTCCATAGGCCGGACCACAAAGAAAGAAAGCTTTCTCAATTCCTTTTACAAAAGTAATTCACTATTTAAAACAAAACTTCACAAAGATGATTTAAGCAGACTACAAAACTGGTTAATTATGAATCCTATGTCAAATATTTATAAATATGATCCATCACTTAAAAAATAACAGTGATACCCACCCAGGTACACACAGAGAAAGAGATTCTAGAGTTTAGATGTCAAAATCCTGAAATTCAACACTTATTTTCTATTTAAAATAAACTGTTCAAATTGGAATACTTTTGTTAACAGTTAAAAAAAATACAAACAGGATCGGACATTATTACCCTATAGTATTATTCTACATCTCGTACAACCAGAAAAATGATAAAGTATACTCCATTTATATATGATGTGTCAAAATGCATTTTACTGTGTGTATAACTAATTAGTTAGTTCTAATTAGAACAAATTTTAAAATATATTAAAGAAAACTAAAACTAAAAAAAAAAAAAAATACAAATAGGAACAAGGCACTAATACATGCACAACATGGATGACTCTTAAAAACATGCTACCGTGAAAGAAGCCAGACCCAAAAGACCACACATTATAGGATTTCACTTATATGAAATGTTAAGAATAAGCAAATCTCAGTGACTTAGGAGGTTGAGACAGGAGGATTGCAAATTCAAGGGCAGCCTAGGTCATTTAGACCCTGCCTCAAAATAAGTAAAAAGGACTGAGGGTACAATTCACTGGTAGAGTACCCCTGGGGTTGGAGCCCCACTATGGCAACAAAAAAGAATAAGCAAATCTACCCAGACAGAAAGTAGATTAGTGGTTTCTAGAGGCTGAGGGGCAGGCAAAGGGGGTAGTGATTGCTAATGGATAGTGTTTCTTTTGGGGATAATGAAAATGTTCTAAAATTAGTGGTGATGGTTGCACAACTATTAATCTAATAAAAACCACTAAATTGTACATTTTAAAGGGCAAATTTAATAACAGCTTTATCTCAATAAATCTGTTTTTAAAATGCATAAGTATACGCAATCTTAAACCAGGTCATGTTAGAACATGTGTTCTGGGATATGGGAATTCTGTCATTACACTTTATAACAAAAAGACATTAAACACTATGGTAAAACACTAGAAGTAGTCCCTCCAAAGTAAAAATTAAGAAGAATACCATTATTATTTAAGATTGTATGAGAACTTTCCGGGCATGGTAGGACATGCCTGTAATCCCAGCTAAGGCAGGCAGATCCCTAGTTCGAGGCCTGGGCAACTCGGTAAGACCCTGTCTCAAAATGAAAAATAAAAGAGGTGTGGCTCAGTGACTGTGTGCTTGCGGGGCAAGTGTGAGGCACTGGGTTCCATCCCCAGCACTATAAAACAAAACAAAATAGAACAAAAATTAAAAGGACTGAAGGTGTGGCTCAGTGGCAGAGTGCCCCTGGATCCAATCCCCAGTGCTGGAGCAGAGGGATTGTATGAGAACTGATAACCAAAGCAATTAAGGTAAGGAAATAAAATGCAAGACATAATTATCATTGGAAAGAAATTACACTTATTTACATATATCTAGGAAATCCAAAACAATTAACTGAAAAACATCAATATGAATTCACAAAACATGCTAATACAAAATTAATATACTTGGCTGGGCACAGTGGCACACACCTGTAATACCAGCAGCTAGAGAGGCTGGAGGATCTTGAGTTCAAAGCCAGCCTCAGCAGAAGCGAAGGGCTAAGCAAGTGCCCCCGAAATCAATCCCTGGGACCAAAAAAATAATATACTTGAAGATAGAATTTTTCTTATATAATATTTAAGAATGAAAAATCCCTCTGCTGAGAATAATATATAAAGAAACCAAGCTTGCTTTTGAATATGTTGGATCAATAGTATTCATTTTCTCTTTCTCTTTTTTTTTGGTCCTGGAAATTGACCCTAGGGGCACTCAACCACTGAGCCACATCCCCAGCCTTATTTTGTATTTTATTTAGAGACAGGGTCTCACTGAGTTGCTTAGTGCCTCGCTAAATTGATAAGGCTGGCTTTGAACTCTTGATCCTTCTGCCTCAGCCTCCTAAACTGCTGGATTACAAGTATGCACCACCGCACATGGCTCATTTTAATTAACCTCTATCAAAACCTACATACATTTTTATTATAAATTAACTGACCTTACATATATAGAAATGCTTTCAGGGGCTGGGGATGTGGCTCAAGTGGTAGCGCGCTCGCCTGGCATGCGTGTGGCCTGGGTTCGATCCTCAGCACCACATACAAACAAAGATGTTGTGTCTGCCGAAAACTAAGAAATAAATATTAAAAAAATTAAAAAAAAAAAAAAGAAATGCTTTCAGACTTCATTCTATTCCATTTGTCAATATGGCTTTGTACCTGCTGTTTTAATAAGCTTTGATAAACAGAAGTGTAAGTCTTCCAACATTTGTTTCAGGATTGCCTTTGACATATTTGGCCCTGTGCATTTCCACCTAAATTTGAGAACTGGTCTATCCAAGAAAAGAAAAAAAAAGAGAGAGAGAGAGAGAAGTGAAGAAAAGAAAAGGCAGTACCTGCTATCCTGTTGGGATTTTGATTGGAACTGCAAAGAATCTCTCTATCAACTCAGGGAGAATTTACATTTTTTTTAATATTTATTTTTTAGTTGTAGTTGGACACAATACCTTTATTTTATTCATTTTTATGTGGTGCTGAGGATCAACCCAGGGCCTCGCACATGCTAGATGAGTGCTCTCTACCACCCCAAGAACTGACATCTTTACACCAGTGACATTTCTAGTCCACGAGCATCATCTCTGTTCCCATTAACTGAGGTCTTGTTTCCTTTCCCTTAGTAACATTTTTATTAAAAGTCCTGGTATGCTTTGTTGGATTCATATCAGAGAAATTCTTTGACCTTATTATAAATTTTACTAGTTTGTAAACTTGATTTTCAAATTGTCTGTTATTAGTAAAAATACAATTGATTTTTGCCTATCAGTCATTTTTAAATGTACATAGCACAAAAATACAGATTAAATAATTAATGAAATAAGCCTTTTTTTTTGGGGGGGGGGGACAATTCTAGGGATTCAACCCAGGAATGCTCTACCACTGAGCTATATCCCAGTCCTTTTTATTTTTTATTTAAGAAAGGGTCTCACTAAACTGCTGGGTCTGGCCTCAAACATGTGATCCTCCTGCCTCAACCTCCCAAGTCACAGAGATTACAGGTGTGGGCTACCACACCTAGCCACACCTTTTAAATGTCAGAATAAATTTATTTTTTTTTTAATATTTATTTATTTATTTTTGTTTTCGGCGGACACAACATCTTTGTTTGTATGTGGTGCTGAGGATCGAACCCGGGCCGCACACATGCCAGGCGAGCGCGCTACCTCTTGAGCCACATCCCCAGCCCCAGAATAAATTTAAATGAAGCAGAAGGAAATAAGTTTTAACCATAAGAGCAGAAATACAAAGAACCAATAAAAAGAACTATTTGAAAAATATAATAAATACAGGCAATTACTGGCAATATTAATCAGAAAAAATGAACAAATTAATGAAATTAAATTTTTAAAATTTCATCAAGGAAACCTATAGTTTATACCAATATCCTTGAAATTGCATAATTTTCTAGGAAATTGTTCACTCTGTATAAATGACCAAAAAAAAAAACCACATAAAAAGCCATAAAGATATCCCATGGAAGCAAAAAAAAAAAAATTATCAATAAATCAAAATCAAAAATATCTACTCACAAAAAAGAAACCAAGTATAAACAATATCACAGATGGGTTCTATCTAATGTTCAATAAACAGATTATCTGTATTAAATGGACCTGTTTCAGAAAAGAGGGAATACCTCCCAATTCATCTATGAGATTAGCTGAGCACAGTGGCATGTATCTGTAGTCCCAGCTACTAGAGAGGCTAAGGCAGGAGGATCAATTAAACCCAGGTGTTTGGGGCCAGCGAAGACAACATAGTGAGCCCCCATCTCAAAAAAAAAGACTCATAAGATTAACAACATAACCTTGTTATCAAAACCAACACAAAGAAGCCAGCACAGTGGTGCACACCTATAATCCTACTTACTTGGGAGGATGAGACAGGAGCACCGCAAGTTCAAGGCCAGCCTGGGCAATTTAGATCCTGTCTCAAAATTTTTAAAAATAATAATAAAAAATTAAAAGCTGAGGGTGTACCTCAGTGGTAGAATACCCCTGAGTTCAATCCCCAGTATGGGCACCAAAAAAAAAAAGAACCCCACAAAGACTATATGAAAAAGGAAAAGTATATGCAATAACCAAAGTATGCAAATATTCAGGGAATCCAAAGATAGTTTAAAATAGAAAATCTATTAATATACTTCATCATAACAATAGATTAAAAGCTTTAGAAAAGTTCAACTACTGTTCATGATAAAACTTTAAAATGCTAAACAGAAGAGAACCTGACTTTAAAAAATATATATTTCTACCCCCCCCAAAAAATAAGTTCACTATAATATCATATGTAATGACAAAACATTAGAAGCATCCCTAAGCAAGGATGCTCATTATCAATGCTCTACTTAACACTTTATTTAAGGTGTTAGTCAATAAACAAGAAATGGGAGACAAAAAGGAATGGGAAAGAAAAAATAAAACTATTATTCACAGATATAACTACATAGAAAATACAAAAGAATTATAATTGATATTACTCCCACATTTCACTGAATCTAAAGATACCACCAACTGTAAAATAAGCCCTTATATTTTACACAACTAAGGAAAAAACATTAATTTTTCTGATACTATTGTTCCCTTATTATCTAGGATTTTCATTTTAGACATATCAAGACAATTCAAATTTAAACAGAATTTATCATACCTTGTACATATATAAAAGAAAAGTATAAGCCAAAGAAATTTGTAGGGTATTCCTAAAACTTCACATTCAGCATCCTAGAATGGATTGCTTTCTACTCAAAGCTCTCCAATTGTTCCTAACAAAACTGTCCTCTGCCAACCAGAGTGTTAGGGGATGAAGCATTTCTTAAAATGCTCCATTATATCTATGGGATTTTCTCTCAAGGCAGACACCCACTTAGCAATTTCATCTGTCTTCAGTTGTATTGTTTGGCATGAAATAAAACGCAACAATGGGCATACTCTAAATTTAAAGTGATGACAAAATTAAGAGCCCTAACCAAGTGCATGCCCAAATAATGATAACTGCTGCCTGGATAACAGTGACTACAGGGCACCATCAACTGGAGATTTGATTTCAGAGATATTAAAATGTAGGGAGGAAAGTGTATCTATGAAACATGGTCATGGGAGTTCAGCAACATTAAATGATCGATACACAGTGTCCCTTATACATCAACAAAAATTGAATAGAAATTACAGGGCTGGGGTGCAGCTCAGTGAAACAGCATGTACAAGACCCTGGGTTCAATCCCCAACACTAAAAGAAACTCTTATTCACAAAGATAACCAAAATTACATAGTACCTAGCAAAAAAAATCTATTGAGAGTTGAGCAAGAACTCTATGAAAACAACACATGTCCAGATATAAACACCAACTCTACTACTTAATATATCCATATGAATTTATATATTTATCCTATAAATTTGATGCAAATGCAATAAAAATCCAACCATTTTTCATAGAAACTAAAAAAACAACCCTAAATAAGCAAAGGGAGGAAAATAGCTTAAATAATCCTGAAAAAAAAATAAGATTTAATTATAAAGCTACCATTATTAAATCAGGGTGGTATAGAGATAGCCAAACAGATCAATGAAACCAGAAGAGATAAACTAAAAACAGATGTGTATATGTGAGAATACAGTACATCTTAGGAGTTGGGAAGAAAGACTAAACTACACGATAAATCCATATGAAAAAGACAAAATTAGATCCCTATACCACACAATAGAGAAAAAACTCCAGAATGACCTAAATATTAAAAGGCACAGTATCATTATTACCTTGGAGTAAGAATTCCTTGAAGACACTGGAAAACACAAGCCACAAATGATTTAAAAAAAAAAAAAAGAAAAAAAAAGTTGTTTTTGTTCTACATAAAAAGCATTCCTTAAACAAAACTAAAAGATAAGCCACAGACTCGGAAGATATTTTCAGTGTATATAACTGTGAATCATTAGTATCCAGAATATCTACAAATCAGTAAGAAAAAGCAACAATCCAATAGAAAAATGAACCAAGGATACACACGAGCAATTCACAGAACACTCAAATGGCCAATAAACGTGGAGGAAAAAAGGTCAACCTCAATAGTAATCTAAGAAATACAAAATGAAAACAGCAAAAAGATAGCATTTATACCCAACAGATGGGGAAAAAATTGCAAAATCTAATCTTTTGGCAGTGATCTGGAGAAACAGGCTCATACACAGCTGGTGGGAGTGTCAAATGGAATAAAATTTGGCATTCTGGCAAGTCCCAGTAAAGTTGACAATGCACAGACTTCTTCAATGTAGCAATTCTACTTCTAATACAATCCCAAGAGAGAACCCTGTATAAGGATATTCACCACAGCACTGTTTGAAATTGCTGAAAACTGCAAACAGCCTAATGTTCCCCTTATAGAAAGACAAATAAACCCCAGTAAGTAATATCAATGTACTAGATCAGTAATTTTCAAACTTGTCTTGTGTCTTGTCTCAGAACCCCTTTAAGCTCTTTAAAATTAAGGACCACAATAATGTATCATGTAGTTCATCTCTATAGAGATTTATTATGTTAGAAATTTAAACAGAAATATAGAAAACTAATTGACAAAATAAACATACTATATGTAAACATGAAAGTATTTATTTAAAAATTTAACTATTTTTCAAAACAAAAAATATATTTAGAAACAAAGTAGTTTTTTTTTTTTTTTGCAAATCTCTTTAATGTGTGGCTTAACAGAGAACAGATGGATCACCATAACTTTTTCTGCATTCAATCTATTGATCATGTGTCATGTAGCCTCTGCACAGTACTTGTATGATGTACAGGAGAATGTGGGTAAAAAAATCGAATAATACTATTATAAAAAATACTTTGATCTCCTGGACCTTCTGTAAGACTGTTAAAAGAGCTTCAAAAATCCCTGGAGCACATTTTGAGAACCCATAAACTAGATCCACATATAACATGGATATATCTCAAAAACACTCTTCAGTGAAAATAATACATAAAATGAGGCACACAGTATGATACAGCTTACATAAAGTTAATACACACAAAAGCAATAACTTGTTTGGGTACATACATTTTAGGACAGTGGTTATTTCTGGCAAAGACAGGAATGGGATAAAGATGTGTGAAATTTTATTCCATTAAACTAAAACAAAATATGAAGCAAACACACCACAAAATATATTAAGATTTGTTAAATCTGGTGACATTTGCTTTACAATAATTTTTAAGTGTTTCATAATTCAAAACTTTTAAAACATTTTTAAAAAGCCTAATGACGGTATATTTCAAGGCTATCCACTTTCCTTATATTTCCCTTTGATTACAATACAGTTATAAAATAACCAAATTTTATAAAATGTTGTTTGGAAAAACAATTTGACAAGAATAAGAAGAGGCTGGCCATATTCCAATCCGACAAGGGGTGAGGATGGGGTTACACAGCTCCTGGTTTTGACTTGTTATCCTAACAAGATAGGTGTGCCTTAATATGAATACCTTTGGTCAAAGAACACATTGACTAGATAATTTATTTTGAATAAATTATTCAACTACATAAAATTTTCTGCACCCAATAATTGAGATAATTGTTTTGGGAGACAGTGATCATATTCCAGGAACCATTTATGGACAAAGATAAATGAGAAGCTGTCTATATTCACAGTTTAGGAAAAAATATAAACACACAGGTAAAATACATTAGATTAAATGCTAAACTAAAGATGTCCACATTGTTCTTGAGACAGAGAAGAAAGACTGAGCCTCGAAAAATAATGGTGCCATTAACAGAAAGAAAACAACAAACGGGTGTTTTAGGGGCTCCATGTGGAAAAAATATTTTTTTCTATCAATAATATTGGGCATCTACTATGTGCCAAATAAATTTGGATTCATCCCTGCTGAGACAGTTTAGACACCTGTGTGGATATAGTCAGTAAGCAACTGCAATTTCAGATGAAAAACTAGGAGAAAAGGTGGGCATGGTAAGGGACACTGAAATTAGGGGAGAAGATTTCAGAGAAAAATGGGTGGAGAATTGACCTTGAGGGAAATACCACCATAGAAGACAGAGAAGGCACAGAGTTTGTGAAACATAACATTTTTATATGACAGTCATTAAGATGCTGTGCAAGGGCTGGGTTTGTGGCTCAGCGGTAGAACACTTGCCCAGCATGTATGAGGCCCTGGGTTCGATCCTCTGCACCACATAAAACATAAATTAAAAAAAAAAAAAAAAGTCTAACTACAACTAAAAAGTAAATGTTTAAAAAAAAGATGCTGTGCAAATTTCCTAATTTGGGAAATACTGGATTTAGGAATAAGTGGGGTGAAAACAAATGAAAGTACTGGTGAAAGAAAAAAAAAAAAAAGGTGAGGGTTTTGCAAGTATGAGCAAATTTAGGAATATTTATAAAGAGAGGGAAAGGCTCCCGCAGAGTTAAGAGGGTAAAGATGCAAGAGAGCACTATTGACAGAGAACATCCCAAATGAGGCAGGCCAGGGTGGGGGCAGCACAGCAGGGCTCCAGGAAGAGCTGTTCTTCCCGAGGCAAAAGAAAAGGAGGAAAGCCTAGGTAGAGATAGAGGAGAAGCATCAAGTGGAAGGAAGGGAAACAACTGTTTACATCAGATAGCCATTTATCGTTCTCAGTTAAGTAAAAGATTAGGTAATCTTTGCTGAGGGTAAAGGATTTCAAGGGCCATACTGAAGAGTTTTGGGGTGGGGGGGAGAGTAGTAATAGTAGTAGTAGTTTGGAATTGCCAGTGTGCACAAATAATACAAGATAATCAGTGACAATACACATGTAAATGGGTTTGGAGAGTAAGCATTTACAAAAAGTAGGGGAAAAAGTTTTTGAAAGCATGCGTAAGCACGTCTTTTGAAATAGGAAATTGGCATCTATCTGGGAAAAAAATCAAAAACGAACATCACATTTATCTAAGATGGTTGGTTAAAAAGGTGTTCCATAGTCGGTTTTCCAGATTATCAAGGTTTGCCCTTTAAGGTAGAAAGAATTTTACTTTTAACCATTTCTGATGGAAACTAAACTATACACTCATTTGTCTTCTTAATAATACAAAGTGAGTCTAATTTAATCTTAAGCAGGAACATTCACTATTGTACTGTCTAGCTTTACAAAGAACTGATTCTTTAAAGCTTTTTTAAAGAACTTTTTTATAGGTCGTCTCTGCCTTTCCCACTTAAGACATAAAAGCCATTGGTTTTCTAAGTTTAAGTTTACCTTTAGCACCTCAACAACCACAGCCCACCTTAGCAACCTGCTTCTTAGTCAGCCTCATGCCATGCACTCTCCCTCAGGCTTCTAAACCATGGTCCTTATGATAAACTGGAGACTCTGGGTCCTTCCACTCCTCTCATGGAGCATCACTACTCTCACCTGTTGCAATCTAGGAAAATGGAAAAACTCAAAGTGAATTCCTAGGCTACTTATAGGTCTACAAAAAATTCTAGTAAACATATTCCCCACCTGTGCATGTGGGTTAGTCAAATATTAATCAAAACACAAGCAGGAAGGCTTGGCTCAGAGAACAGCCTTAGTTACCCTCTGAAACAAAACAGCGGTCACGGGGGGGGGGGGGGGGGGGGGGACACACAGACTGCAAAAAGATATCTTCGGGGCTGGGATTGTAGCTCAGTGGTAGAGCACTCGCTTCGCATGTGGAAGGCACTGGGTTCGATCCTCAGCACCACATAAAAATAAAATAAAGGTATTGTGTCCATCTACAACTAAAAAAATATTTTTTTAAAAAAGGTATCTGGAAGTCCACTATCTTTTTATTTATTTATTTAATTTTCCACCGTCTTTTTAATAACCACTTTTTCAACCTACTTTTTTCAAAAGCGTCTTAAAATTTTTATCGTTAAGAACACTTACAGGGTCATTTCTCATTTCGGCCAAAGTAACTCAACAGCGCTAGTCCTGTAATTTTCAACCATGGTAAATGAAATGGTAGAACCTCCTCTTTGTTTTTCACAGAAATTCTAACAACTGAGCAAAAGGTTTCTCGGGGTGAGAGATTAGGATAGAAAGAAAGATCACTCAAAAAGTGACAAAATCTGCTTAACTCCTGAACATCCCTGCAGTCGTCCTGATAGTGAAAACATTGATCGACTTAACACTGGTTATTTCTCAACTTTGAAACGTGTCCTAGTCCAACGGACTATAGAGCGCAGCTCCAGTGTGTCATCACTGAACTAGTTGAGGGCTCCTCCGCCGCGTCCCCCACTGAGCCTAAGTCCTGCCACCTGGCAAGGAAGCGCCCCCGCAATCTACCTTTTCTAGCCCGATTCCTACCAACTCCCCTATCTACGCCATCCACTTCAGTCAAACTGTAAAAGCCGTTTTCTGAGGCAGAGTCAACCTTGAAATGCCCTTTCTCCACCCCCTCGGCTACCTAACAAAGTTCTACCTTTGTTACCTCAAAATGCCACCTACTTTAGGAACCCTTCCCTGACTGACGCTCCAAATAGAAACCTTGCGTTCTCTTCAAGTCCAGGAATCAATCGAATATGCCTTCCCCGCAGCACTTAGTACATTTCACCTAGTGTCATCTGCCTCTGAACCACGAACTTCTTGCAGCCACCGTGTACAAGAAAAAATTTAAATTTTTTCTTAGCAACTAGCACAGTGTACACGGGGTTCTGAGTTTACCAGGAAAGTTGTACACTGCGCAATCAAAAGTACTTCAGGAGATAGAACATCATCAAACTTTGCAACTAAAGAAATCTAAATATCTTGACGGGAAATTAAATACTACACCACATTATGCTGTCCTTCAATAAGAAAAAACCTTCTGCCCTTATTCAACTTGAAAAAATACTACAAACATCACTAATAGCTTAAATGCAGCTTTTCAAGAAAACTGTTTCCACAGAAATGAATACAAAAGATTCCTTCAAAATCTTACTCTTCCTCTTTCGTGCTCTGCACTTTTTCACTATTGGTCAAGAGTGGTGAGAACTTTCCCATCAATTTATAATTTCTTTATTCACATACTCGAGAAGGCAATGATTTAGCGTGAACAACCGCATCGAAGTCACCTTCTCAGCCTTGTATGACTTGACTTAGCCAAAACAAAATTTCCTGGAGTCCTAAGGCAGCCAACCACCCCGGCAGCCCTCAGGTAGATAAAAGAGCCATGTTTGGGGCCAGGGGCGAAGAGAGAGAGATGGCTCCGGAGCCCGGGCGATGGCCGCCTGCAGCAGCTCAGCTAAAATGCAGCGGAAACAGCAGCCAGTCACGGGGCTGAGGGAAGCAGGGCAGGAAGGTGGCGCTGCGGCGGAGCGCCTGGAACCCGAGCGCCCATCATGGCGGCGAGGGCAATGGCCGCCGTAGGGAGCGAGCACGCCCCTCCGCGCGCACACGCGGCCGCACCCGGCCTCCGGTGCCCGTCACCGGCACCGCGGCCTCCGCCGCCCGCTCTCCCACCCCCCCTCACGGGCTACAGCGGAATTTTCTCTCCAGATACCGCTTTCAAGATGGCGGCTCCCCCTCCCGACAACCCCCTCAGTCGTTCCCTGCAGCAGGCGCCGAGCCGCCGCCATCTTGTCCCCCGTCCCTCCCCCCCCCCGCCGATATTTACATAGCGAAAATCGGCCCGGCCGGCCTGCGGCCTTCACCTCACGCCTGCAGCCTTCGCCTCCTCGCCAGGCCTCGCCCCCGTGCGGTGCCCCGGGTCGGCCGCGGCGCCCACCCGAGACCCCTCAGCCGCCTCCCGGACCTCCGGGCAAACCTCCCCCAACCCCCGCCCGCTTACGGAGAGCGTCTCCGCCGCCGCTCGGGGCATCCGGGCTCCTCCCCGGGCCTAACTGCGGCCTCCTCGGGGCCTGCTCGGCGCCGCGCGCCACGCCGCCCGGCCTAGCGCGGGAGGGCGCCTTGCGGGCCGCCGACCAGGCCGAGACCAGGCCGCCGCGCGCGTACTAGGCCCCACGGCCGCGGCGGCGCCCGGGACTCACCGGACGGGCGTGCGGGCGGTCGGCGACGGTGGCGGGTGCTGCAGGCCGGCCTTTCTCTGGAGCACTGGGCCGGGCTCCGGCTGGTGGGGCGGGCGGAGGGAGGGAGGAGGGGCCGAGCTCGGAGCTGACAAAAAGCGGCCCAGCTCCCCGGCACGGGCCCGCCGTCAGCACGTCACGTCACCGCCCGGGAGAGAGACCCAGGAAAATGCGGAAGGGTAGATAGGCCCCCTCCTCCGCCCGGTGGGTCCCCCTGGCGCCCCGGGTCGGCGCCGCTTACGCCCCGCAACCGGGGAGAACAGTGGCCTCGCTGCGCGGGGTCTCCTGCGGCCTGAGTCTCCGTGACAGCGCCCCCCTTCTTTCCACCTCCTCCGCGCTCCCGCCCGCCGCCGCCAAACACGCGCCGCAGCCGCTGCCTTGGCCGTAAAGCCCGCGCGGGGCCGCGGTCCGCCGAACCCGCGGTGAGGCAGGCGGCCCGGGCCGCCCCCCACCTTGTTCGTGGGCCGCGGCCGCCCCCCGGGGGCCTCCCGGGAGACCTACCGCCTCTCCACGCTGGTCCTGGCCGAGGCGCCAGCTCGAGTTGTTTGCAGGCCCTCAGACCCCCGCCCGCAGTAAATGTGTTTTCTTCATCCCCGCGGCTGGGGAAGAAGATAAATTTAGCAACCCCCGACGTCCCCTGCCTTCCCTTTAAAAAAAATAAGGAAAGAAAATCTTTGAAATAAAATGAAAATGGACTTGCCAGTCTAAAATGGGTGTGCGGGCAAGACGAGGGGGAAGAAGGGTTACCCTAGAGCAACTACCAAGCTCTTTAATTTTTTAGTAAATAAGCATTCAATCAGAGAGCCAAACTGAATTTTATTAGGTGTGTGGGGGGGTGAGGAATAGGTTACATTTTGAAACGGGTTTCGCACATCGCAAAAAGTAGGAATTTTTAATGGTATATTTTATATATACCTGTGTTTCAAGAGTTTGGGAACCTATGAAATGCAATTCTGGTATCATTGTTTCATAAATAATGCATTTTCCACATTCTTCCATATATATCTAGGAAGTGGCAGAATAGGGTAGGGATTTCTTTTTAACTCCTTAAGCCTTTTAAAAGTTTAAAGAGATGGGCGGGAGATAAAATGTATGTGATTGAACAAAGTATTGTCAACTTTAAAAAATGTGTCGAGTTTTCCCCAGTTTAAAATTTTTATACTGTTTCTATACTGAACTAGGGACTCAGAGACTATGTTTAAATGTTACCAAGAAAAAGTGTAGTCTATGTTAATCTGGAATCCCTCGTGCTGTTACAGCGCTAAATGCTAAAGGCATTTTTATACAATAAAGAATACAAAATTAGAAAGCAAGTAACATGCTGACGTGAAATCTCTTTAAATTCAGAGAAGGCTTGAATTTTAGTGGCCTGTCACAAGGCTTTTTAAAAAACTCCCAGGGTGCAAATAGTCCCTTCTCTCAGATACTTTACAGTCATACAATGCTTTCAAAAAGGAAAAACAAAAGAAGCATAAGAAGAAATCTCTGGGAATGGTCATTTTTTCCTCTCAGGGATTGAGTGAGGGTTTTTTTAGTGATCAAATTTCCTTTCAGATGTGATAAATGATAACATATCTTCCTAACTGTAGAAAATTCCTTCAGGCTGCAATAGTCTGTAGTTACAGAAAGGTAAATAAAACTAAGTAACACTGTTTCAAGTAAAATAAGAAAGCCGGGTGAGGTGCACGTGCCTGTAGTCCCATCTAGGCGGAAAGCTGAGGCAGGAGGATCACTAGAGTGCAGGATTTGGAGGTAGCCTGGGGCAACACAACGAATCCCTGTCTGGTCTCAAAACACTCGGGGCAGGGGCGTGTTTGGGAATCTAAATCAGCCTGGGGTCAATCAGCACCGCCAAAAGAAATACACATGGGCATGTGCGCAAGCGCACACGCGTTCAGAGATTAGATCTCATTGTGTTGACCAAGCTGGTCTTGAACTCTTGGGCTCTAGAGATCCTTGCTCATCAACCTCCCCAGTAGCTGGAACCACGGGCTTGTGCCATGCCAGACTGTGATCACTTTTTATACATAAGGAGAGTATAAGTAGGCAAGTGCCCTGGGTTAAATTAAGGGGAAAAAATGTTTTGTTTTGTTTTTTTTAAAGTGAACGTTTGCCATTGTGGTGTTGCATGCCAGTAATCCCAGTGGCTCAGGAGGCTGAGGCAGGAGGATTGCAAATTCAAAGCCAGGCTCAGCAACTTAGGGGGACCCTGTATCAAAATAAAAACTAAGGGCTGGGGATGTGGCTCAGTGGTAAACTGCTCCTTAGTTCAATCCCCAGTACCAAAACAAAAACAAAACAAAACAAAAAGTGAATGACTGAAGGAGTAGCTCAGTGGCAGAGCACTTGCCTAGCATGTGCAAGGCCCTGGGTTTGATTCCCAGCACCCTACACAAAAAGGGGTGGGGTGGGGAATAATTTGTACTTCAAATCCATTTATGGAAGACAGTAAAGAACATTGTTAAACAGAGTGTTAAAAGAACTGTGATTTAAAAAAATTTACTGGAAGTACACTTAATATTATGATAAAGTGAAAATGCAAAGGCAGTGTGAACAACAGAAATCATTTGGTACTATAATTTATACAGTTTATGAAAGTACAGTTGGACCTTGAGGCCACCTAAGATCACTGAAAGTATTTGGCAATCAAGCACCAACTGATTAAGCTCAGACATCTTACAGTTTACCTGGGTCTAGATACTTTCTATCATGGTTTCAGTATTAGGGACCTACAGAGTCCCTGGGGGTAGGCAATAAATAACAAAGCCTCAGTGCATGCCTTTGGGGTACTTGAATAAGGAGGCTGTATGGCAGAATAACAACATTCTTAAGTGCTTTCATTTTCTCACTTAAATAAACACACAATAAAAGGAAAATTTAGCTAAGGATATTGAGAGCAGAACGGTTCAAAAGCATATGCTATGAATACAAAATAGCTGGTTTCAAAGCAGTCAAAAGAATTTTGATGGTGTGCTAAAATTTATTTGTTCCTTCAGAGCTGTTAATGTATATCAGATAGTTAAAAGCATCTACTCAAGGTTTTGACAGTGTTTTAATAACTTAACTAAAAATCTCTGACATATTTATAGGTGCTTGAGCCAGAAGCAACACAAGACTTTTCAATCATTTTTCCAAAGAAAGATTAGTCAGAAAAGAAGCTGTTGATTTGCAATCCCCATCACTCAGTGATGGGAATCCAAATAGGAAACAATAAGTTATTGGTCTATGAGAAAATACAGACCCTGAATAAAATTATGATAATGCATTATTTTATTTTTTGTTTTGTTTTTGTTTTGGCACTGAGGATTGAACCCAGGGCATTTCACCACTGAAGTACATCCCCAGCCCTTTTTTATTTTCTATTTTTATTCAGGGTCTCACGAAAAAAGTGCTGAGGTAATACGTTATTTTATATCCCAAAGGTTAAAAAATATTTACTTTCCCCTAGAAAGGCTCTATTTCTATTGATCTAAACATGCCCTATAAAAATTAACTATATCTGATACCTAAATTTTATTTAACATAAGCAAGTTGTATCTTCTGTTGGAATTCAATTGGCTATAATTAATGCTAAGTAAGAATTTTTAATCTGAGTCTTTAAGCTGTACACCTTCCCCAAGGAATGTAATTTTAAAATAAATAATGACTGACAATTAGGTGATTTTCAAGCAGTATTTTTCATATGACTCATTAACTAAATAAGACATTGTTTAATTCCTGAGTATCATGAATGGCCAAATTCTACCTCAGGGATTATGAATCACAGGACACAGCAAACAGACTAGCTCTGGTAAAGAAATAAACATCAATACTGAGGTCTAGAAATAATGAGCAGCAGCAGGGAACACCCCTGGTGCCCAGATGGGGGCCTCTACAATTTTCCATCGAAGGAACCAGGGCTCCTTGGAGAAATTACATGAGTCCTGGGCTGGAACAAGAAAGTACAAGATGAGCCAGGAACATCTCATACCAGAAAGCAAGGGAAAAAAAAGTCAAAGCTTACTAGGAATGTGTCAAAAGGTCTCAGGAGCCAGTTTAAAGACTCCAGCTGGCCAACATTGAGAAAATTTGAATGTCAAAAGAACAATAATTGCTGTGGATTTAAAGAATGGATATGTTCATGAATTTATGTGACTTCAAAAAATGATCAACTAGTGATAGTTGCACAACTTTTTAAATGTACTAGAAACTAGTGGCTTGTATGTATACTTTATTTTTTTTTAAAGAGAGAGAGAGAGACAGAGAGAGGGGGAGAGAGAGAGAACTTTAACATTTTATTTTTCAATTATTGGCGGACACAACATCTTTGTTTGTACATGGTGCTGAGGATCGAACCCCGGCCGCATGCATGCCAGGCGAGCGCGCTACCGCTTGAGCCACATCCCCAGCCCTTGTATGTATACTTTAAAATGTTATTTTGATGGTATGTGAATTATATTTCAAATTTTTAAAATGATCACCTTTGGGGAGTGCTAGGAAACCCACTCATTACTTTGAAAACTGGTAACGGAAAAGATGAAGCACTTAATCCTACCACATCATTCACAAAGGAAAACTTTCTTGTAATAGTATTCTGATACTTGAAGAAGGCCTGATAGAATTAGAAAATCACCATTTTGCAACCACTAAATGAATTAATAATAGATCTTGGCAACAATAATCAATGGCTGCTAAGCAGAAAGGCATTCAGATATATCCTCATGACAGAAATACACAATGCCACTAGCCAAGAATGAAACAAACCCAAGCTAGATCAACACTCTCGCTCTACCAATTTACAGGAAATATAGGGGACAGAGAAATATATTAATGAAATCCATAGGGATGTGAATCACAAAATCCAGTTGGGAAATTATAGGGCAAATGACCTACTTTCTTTCACAAAGAAATTGTAAGAAAAAAAAACTGATGGGAAAACCAATAGATTAGAAAAACCTTAAAAAATATGTCAATTAATTGCAATGTAGGAACTTCATTTCAATTTTAATTCAAACAGGCAACTTTAAAAATTGATGAGACAATCTCAGGGATGTGAGATTGTCACATGTGGATGTGGATTGTTGTCAACACTGACTGTATATAGGTTGATATAAACAAATTATTAATTCATTAGGTGTAGTAATGATGTTTTGATTATATCTAAAAATAAGTCCTTATCTTAAAGATATAAGAACAAAATATTTGTGGATAAAATGATACAATATCCAAAATGGCCTTCAAAATAACACGAGGTAGGGCTGGGGATATAGTTCAATTGGTGGAGTGTTTGCCTCGCATGCACAAGGCCCTGGGTTCAATCCCCAGCACCTCAATAATAATAATAATAAATAACAACATGAGGTGGAAGAGAATGGAACAGGGGAAGAGAATAAAGTAGGTAGGGCATATAAATGAAACAAGATGAGCCATAAACAGACATAGTTAAGACTAGATGATAGGCATATGAAGATTTGTTATATTATTTTCCTTCTGTATATATCTGAAATTTTCCACGGTAAATTTAAATATATATGTTACACACACACAGAGAGAGAGAGAGAGAAAGAGAGAGATTACCTTCAAATTTCAAAGAATCTTTGAAGTAGACAGAGCATTGCAGATATTGGTGCTTCCTTTCTCACTTTTCTGTGGATCATACAATACTACTTATTTTAAAAAATTTAGCATAGTCAAGCAATAAATAAATAAAACTAGACCATTTTTTTTTTCTAATTTTGAGACAGGTTCCTGCTAAATTACCCAGACTTGTCTCAAATTTGCAATCCTCCTCCCTCAGCCTCCAGAGTCATTGGGATTACGGGCATATATCACCACACCCAGCTAAAACTAGACCCCTTACAATTAAGAAAACAGCCATGTTTTCCAAATTTGCAAGGGAACAACACCTTGCTAAAGATGAAGGTTCACAGGCCCCAACTCCTAGAAATTCTGATCTGGTAAGTATGATGGTTAATTTTAATGTGTCAACTTGATTGAGCTAAAGGATGAGCAGATAAAACATATTTTGGAGGTGTGTCTGTTGTCTGTGAGGACATTTCTGGAAGAGATTAGCATTTGAATTAGTAACTAAATAAAGAAGACCCACCTTCACCAATGTGGGTGGGCATCATGCAACCTGTTGAGGCAGAAATAGAACCAAAATTTAGAGGAAAGGCAAATCATCTCTCTTCTTCTTGAGCTAGGACATCTATCTTCTCCTGTGCTCACACATCAGAGTTCATAATTCTCAAGCATATGAACCCAGACTGAATTAAACCACCGGTTTTTCTTGTCCTCCCACTTATAGATGGCAGATCATGGGACTTCATGGCCTCTCTGAGCACTGTTTTTCTATCAAGAAAATTCTCCTAATAAATCTCCTCTTATATAGCTTTTGCATATAGTATTGGCTGTTTCTCTGGAAAATCCTAATACAGTGGAATGGGATAGGGCCAAGGAATATGTAATCTAATCGGAAGCTCAGGTGATACTCAGACAAGTGGTCCATATACCAATGACACTTCAAGAAATATTAATACATCCTAGGGGCTTTGGGTATAGTTCAGTAGTAGAGTGCTTGCCTAGCATGCAGGAGACCCTGTGTTCAATCCCAACTACAAAAAAAAAAAAAAGAAAATATTAATGCAGCCTTGTAAAAAATATTAAAACATCCTTATAAATGCCTCTTTGCCCATATCTATAAGAATTTCTCTTGTAAGTATAAAAAAAGTAAAATTAGCTAGGTGTGGTGACATACACCTATAATCCAGTCACTCAAGAGGCCAAAGCAAGGAGATCACAAATTCAAGGCCAGCCTCAGCAAATTAGTGAGGCCCTCAGCAATTTAGCAAGATCCTGTCTCAAAATAAATAATAAAAAGGTCTGGAAATATGGCTCAGTGATTAAGTACATCTGATTTCAATCCCCGGTACCAAAAAAAAAAAAAAAGTAAAATTGCTATTTATGGCACATTTTCAATATTACTCTCCAAAAGTACTATACTAATATATGTTCCCTCTAGCAGAATAAGAGAATTCCCAATTCCCCATTCCTTGGTCAACTCTTAACAGGCTCATACTTTAATTTTTGCTAATCTGATAAGTGAGAAATGGTGAAATCATTTTTCTTTACATTTCCTTGGTAACAAAGTTCATGATATCTTTGAATCCTTGCTAGGACAATCCTTTCCTCATCAGAGAATTGCCTTGGAATACCTTTGTCTGTTTTTCTATCAAGTTGTCTTTTTTTATTCATTTGTAAGAACTACTTTATATATTCTGAATATTAATCCTTGGCTTGTTACAAATATCACAAATATCATTTCCTGGTTTGCTGCTTGTCTTTTAACTGATTTTGGCTAGAATAGTTTTTCAACTTGCACATCACCAAGTTAATTAAAATAACCTAGGGAACTTTTAAAAAATACCATTGTCTGGGTCCTACTTCCAGAGATTCTAATTTTCTCTGGGTGAAATCTTAGCATTGATATTTTTTTTTCAAAAGTTCTCCAAGTTATATATTTTTTTAAAAAAATTATTTAGTTGTAGATGAACACACAGTATCTTTATTTATTTTTATGTGGTGCTGGGGATTGAACCTAGTACCTCACATATGTGAGGCAAGCACTTTTATCACTGAGCTACAGTCTCAGCCCCAAGTTATATTAATGTATGTCAAGCTTCAGAACCATGAATTTGGTGTATTACCACTAGAATAGGCTAAAGAAAGTAGAGTACATCATCACAAGTAGTAAGAATATTTTTTGGTGAAGTTGTTTTATTTTATATACATAGAACTATAACAGGTCATAGTGTAAATTTTCTTTTTTACTACGGGTAGGGGTCAAACTTTTTAAAAGTCTTTGGTGCAAAAAGGTCAGTCATAGCTGTGCCCACATGCCTTACAGGCCTCCAGGAGGATTAAAGACCATCTCCACAGTCGGGCATAGTGACACATGTCTGTAATCTCAGCGACTTGGGAGGCTGAGGTAAAAGGATCAAAAATTCCAGGCTGGCCTCAGCAATTTAGTGAGGCCCTGTCTCAAAATAAAAATAAAAGACTGGGGATATAGCTCGATGCTAAAGTGCCTCTGGGTTCAATTGAAAGAAAGAAAGAAAAAAAGAAAGGAAGAAAGAAGGAAAGAAAAATGTCTCCAACATCTTCGTTAGATTTATTTCTATGTACCTCATAGGTTTGTTGTAAATGAGAGATTTTGTTCTACAATAGTTTCTAATTGGTACTGCTAATGTATAGGAACAACGAAGATCCATAATCCCTTATCCAAAACCCTTAGGCCAGATATGTTTCCAAGATCAGATTTTTCAAATTTTATAAAACATTAAACTTAAAAAAATAAAAATTGAAAAAAATTAATATTTAAAAAAATTTTAAATACAGTGCATTTGCTGCATATTGTGTAATACTGTCAGATTCTGGGGCAGCACCCAAGAATCAAAATACATTAATATTTCTATAATGAATATTATAAGCATTTTATTAAGCAGAATCAATTAAGACTGTAGATAGACTAAGAGTCTTACTGCCAAAGGAATATTGGCACACACAAAAAAATTGGTTTCTAGAGTTTTTTTAATTTTAGAATTGTAATTAAGAAATTGTGGGCTGGGGTTGTTGCTCAGTGGTAGAGCGTTCACCTAGCATGTGCGAGGCCCTGGGTTCGATCCTCAACTCCACATAAAATTAAATAAACAAAATAAAGGTATTGTGTCTAACCAAAAAATAAATATTAAAAAAAGAAATTGTGAGCCTGCAAATTGATGCTGTATTCTGTAGCCTTGCTGTTTTTTTCTTATTAGTTGCAAAGTTTGAACATTCCCTCCAATTTTATGAAAATAACCATATTCCCTAAAAGTAATAGCAATTTTAACTTTTCATTAGCTATTTCACTGTGACTTTTCTAATGTATTTCTATAAAGTGGTTCATAATATTCTTTAGCAAGTTTGGAACCTTTACTGTTTCTTTCAGTGTCGCTATTTTCATTCCTATTATTGCCTATTATGCCTCCTATTTTCTCAACTAATCTTCCAAGTGATTAGCTCATTTTTATTCTTTTAAATTAATATTTAATTTTTGTTGGTCTTTTTTTAACATTATACATTCATATTTACTATTTTCTCCCTTCAATTTTCTTTGAGTTTATTAATGTTGCTTATGGAAGATTGGTAATTATCCCCCAATATCTTTCTCTCTTTCCTTCATTATAACGGAATTTTAATTGGACACAGAGCTTCACAGCTAATATTCACATTTCCTGGTCCCCTTTGCCACTAGCTGTCACTGTATGACCAAGTTAGTTCTCACTCCCATAATGGGGAAAGAGGTGTTGCATGCCTCTTCAGGGTCTTGTATTTTTAAAATTATGCATGCACTCCCAGGCTCTTTCCCACTGTTTGATTGCAAAGTGATGAAAACATGATAGTGCTGCTTGGGACATGCAAATGAAAGGCTTATGTTGAGTTTTGCACAGATGCTTGCCAACCCTGGACCTTCCACCAACCACAGGATTAGTTCATAAGAAGGAAATACAGTTATGTCTTATATAAGTTTCTAGACTTTGGGGGTCCCATTGATAAAAGTACTGAATCTATACCCTTTTATCTTTCTTTTCTAAACACTTACATCATTAGTTATAAATACCTTTTCTCCTCAAATAAATGCATTTTATTTTATAAATGCACTTTAATCTTTTTCTAAGTACCACTTTAGCTGTATCACATAAGCACTGATAAATTCTGCTTTGCTACTATTACATTTTAAATATTTTTAAATTTTCATTTTAATTTCTTTTTTAACCCAGTTATTATTTTTAAAATATTTTAAATATCCCTGCAAAGGCAGATGTGATGTTGTGTGCCTGTAGTCCCAGCTACTCAGGAGGTTTAGGCAAGAAGATCGCTTGAGCCCAGAAGTTTGAGGTCAGCCTGAGCAACAGAGTGAGACCCTGTCTCAAAAAAAAAAAAAAAAAAAGCCCCTACTACTGAAGCAGGAAAACGTTGTGTTTTCATATTATTTATATCAAAATTTGATTTTTTGAAACCAGAGAATGTGCTTGAAATCAGTGCTGCTCAAACGATCTGCAGTGAAAACCAAACTTTTTATTTTTTTCTTAGTTAATTTATGAACTTTATTGATATTTTCCATTTCTTTTTGCAATCAGCTCTTCTTGGTCCTGACAATTTAATCAAATTTAATTAAACTTACTTCTAAGGATTATTTTCAGATTCTCAAGCTGCATCTGAGAAGGTGAACTTCTTGTAAAAAGGAACAACAAAGAAACATCATAGTGCATTTTTCTACCCACCTATGTGCTGCCTATAAAACCATATCTTACAGTTAAAGTAAAAACTCAGTAAAAATAGTCAACATTAGTATAGTGTTTAACAATATAATAATATTACAGCAGCCTGCCATTATCAGCAGGGGATACTTTTCCAAGATTGTCCAGTAAATCTCTGAAGCCATAGATAATTCCAAATCATATATTACATATATGTATATATATATATATATTGTTTTTCCTGTACTTATTGCACACCATGGCCATAACTTTTACAGTTTGAGGTACAACAGCAAAATTAAGACTAGCTTTTAAAAATTTTTCCAATCTACTGTACACTGGTATTTCTTTCTGTATACAAAACATAATTAAAATAAGTTATTAGAAAAACAAAATTTTAAAATGACATACAAAATACGAAGCTAAATTTTTTACTAATAAAGACAGCAGACATAAAATTATTCATTCAAATGTTATAAAGTTTTCTAAACACATTCTCTCAATTTCTATATTTATCTTTGTCAGAAACGAGTAACAAAGAGTTCATTGACTGGTATCACTCCACAAATCATATTTGTAATAACATAGGCTTACATAATATGTATAACATAAAATATTATAAATAACTAACTTACATAATGACCCTTCAGTTAACAACTTTTGCCAAAGTACCTCTTGAAAATTATACCACCTTTTGAACAAAGGTTCCTTTTTTATCCCATAATGACTCCCCCCCAAAAAAAATTAATATACTAAAAGAACTTGTAATTCAACATTACACTTTAAGGCAAAAATATACTCACCAATAACAGGACATAGGAATTCCTAGTCAGAGAATATCATATGGAACACATTTGGATTGTGCCCTGTGCTTGAATGAACCACAAATGTTTTCTGCTTATTTATTTCTTTTAGCACACAGACATCAAGCAAAAGAAATAAACACCCCAAATTGAGAACAAAACAGGAAGAAGCAGCTGGCAGAACTGTGGAAAGTTTTGTAATTCTCGCAAAGGTGAGGCAAGCCAAGGACACAGCAGGAGTCTGACTGAGTAAAATTAAAGTTTCAGTGTAGTCTGAATTGTGCATACAAGATTTCTAGGTGCCTGGCAACAGAGCCCCCACTTTTGGTGATATCATCATATAAGGGAAAATTCACATGAAAATGAAGTTAGTAATAAAGAGAGAGTGTTACAAGATCTGATCTGGTGAGGAGTTTGGGTTTTTTTACTGTAAAGAATGACTTGGTGGGTAGAAAAAAATGGACTGTGAATCAAAGGGTTAAACCGAGCCTGTGCTCTGGAGCAGAGCTTCTCAAACTTTGATGTGCATACAAATCTCCTGGGGATGCAGTGCAAATGCTTATTCCCATTCAGTGGGTTCAGGACAAGGACTTGAGAGTCTCTCATGTGATACTGTTGGACGCTGCTCCTCTGAGCAGAGGGGGTTCTGGGATTCTGCAGAGCTTTGCTTCTCCAGCCAGCTTCGCAGAGTCTGAGTCACTGGTAAGTCACACACTGCATGTCCTTGCCAGCACTGCTGCTAGGGAGACAACAGGGGCTGGGAAATGGCAGAAACCCGTTCCCTCAGGTGGCCTGTAGGAAGAGGCTGGGCTTTTGGAGGCCAATGGCTAAGATTCCTCCCCTGTGCCTGATATGGCCCAGGAAGGTTGGGAGCAGCACAAGGAGTCAACTTCTCTTAGGATTACAACTTTTGCCCAAGGTCAGCCCCCAGGAGCTCCAACATTCAGAGGTGGGGGAGAGAAAATTCTGAGATGAGATATCCAGAGAGCAGAGAACGCAGAGAACGAAGCACCAGTGTACAGATAACAGTACTTGCTGTTCCAGCCAAGGGAAACAACAGTGACATATTTTAAAGAAAGATTTTCCCAAGCTTGAGAAAGATCTTTATCTGCAAACTGAAAGAACTTACCACATTTCAGGGAGAATTAACTCCCTACACCTAGACACGTTCAGCAACAAGTTTTTACTACAAAAGGAAAAACTCCTACAATGATTAAGACGAGAAAATCATCCTTTCCTAAGCGCTGGCCTTGGGTTTGGCACACTGCTGGGTGCTTCCTGGGAATTCTCATTCAATCCCCCCAGCAGCCCAACAAAAAGGCAGTGCTGGCCAGTTGTCTTCATACTATGTGCTCACACTTGTTGGCCACCAGGCTATGATTGGAAATGCCACCAGAATTAAAAGGTTGGAATGAGAAACAAACAAAAGGGAGAAAGGATGGTTTGGGCAACAAACACAAAGGGTGCATGACAGAGAGGGCCCGTGAGTTGCCCCCACATTACACATGATGACAGTAAAGATTAGAAGTCAAGTAGTTTGCCCAAGGTCACATATCCAGTAGGTGGGGGAGCCAGGGTACAAACTCCACAGCCCTTAACTGATCCTCTGTAAACGAACAGAGCCAGTTTGCTTTCAGAATTCTCTGCAACATTAGCTTTTTTTTTTTTTTAAGAGATCCACATGAAAGTTTATTTGTCAACGCTAACTGATAAAGACCATCTCTCTATAGAGAGAAGAGAGAGGCTGCAACATTAGCTTTAAGAAGAAAATTAGCAACAGCTAGGCTCAGTGGCACACACCTGTAATCCCAACAACTCAAGAGGCTAAGGCAGGAGGATTGCAAGTTTCAGGCCAGTCTCAGCAACTTAGTGAAACCCTAAGTAATTTAGCAAGATCCCGTCTCAAAATAAAATAGGTGGGACTAGGGATGTAGCTCAGTGGTAAAGTACCCCTGGGGTTCAATCCCCAATACCAAAAAAGAAAATGGAGCAACAGCTGGACTTGATGGAGAAAAAGATTATAACTGAAGGGGCTGGGGTTGAAGTTCAGTGGTAGAGAGCTTGCCTTGTACATGTGAGGCACTGGGTTCAATCCTCAGCACCACAAAAACATAAATACATAAAACAAAAATACTGTGTCCATTTACAACTAAAAAATACTTTAAATAAAAAGGTTGTAACTCAAGATTAATACATTCTGACAAATTGTCTTTCACTGTTTCACAGTAGCTAACCAGTATTAAACATAGATACAACAGGCACTGTTCTAAGTGATTTATACATACATTGTCATTCATTTACAAAATAAAAAAGAATTTCTATTGTCCTTATTTTATAGATGAGAAAATTGAAGTCCAGAAAGGTTTAATAACTTATCTAAGAGCCAGGATAGAGCCTAGGCAGCTTGATCTCCTGAGTTTGTGCTGTGAATGGTTCTGATTCCAGAAGATGGGTAATCTTTTCATGTACTTGAGTCTTTTTTAATTTCTTTCAACATTGTTTTGATATATATATAGTTGTAGGTGGACATAATACCTTTATTTTACTGTTATGTGGTGCTGAGGATCAAACCCAGAGCCTCACGGATGTCAGAGCCTCACGGATGTCAGAGCCTCACAGATGTCAGGCAAGTGCTCTACCACCGAGCCCCTGTTTGGGGGGTTTTAACCATTCTTTCTTCAAAGATTTTTTCTTCTCCTTTCTCTAATTCTCTCTTCCTGGTATTGCAATTATATATAATGGGATCCCACATTTCTGTGAAGCTGTTAACTTTTTCATCATACTTTTTTCACTCTGTTCTTAAGATTGCATAATCTCTATTGACATTCAGGTTCACTGATTCTTTCTTCTGCCAGCTCGGAATATCAGCTTGCAATACCAAAGATCAAACCCAGGGTCCCTTGCTTGCTAGACAAGCATGCCACCACTGTACTACGTTCCCAGTTCCTTTTTTTTTTTTTTTTTTTTTTTTTGAGGGGGAGGATTTAACCTAGGGGCATAACTAAGCTACATCCCTAGCCCTTTTTATTTTTATTTTGAGACAGGGCCTCACTAAATTGCTAATACTGGTTTCAAACATGCAATCATCCTGCCTCAGCCTCCTGAGGTGCTGGAATTACAGGTATGTTCCACCACACCACACCTAACTGTAACTTTTTGTTGAAAACTGAACATTTGGGGCTGGGATTGTGGTTCAGGGGTAGAGTGCTTGCCTAGCATGCACGAGGCACTGGGTTCAATCCTCAGCACCAAATAAATGTAAAAATAAAGATATTGTATCCACCTAAAACTAAAAAATAAATATTAAAAAAAAGAAAACTGGAAATTTTAGAGACTAGATTGTAGTAAATCTAGAGATTGACTCCCCCACACACACCTCTAGGACTTATTTGCTTATCATTTGTTTAATAACTGAACTGGACTAAGTTAGTAAAGTCTGGGTTCCCACAAAATGTGGAGCCTCTGATGTCTTCCTCAGAGGACACAACCTTGGACACATATATCATCTCCATGACTTTCAGGGTCTTGATAGTGGTTATAGCTGGGCTCTCTGACTATTTTGCTGTTAAGCTTCTATCTGGTTTACCTCTAATGGTGTCATATCCAGCCATTAGCATCTACTAAATCTAGCTGATTGTTCTATATTTTTTTAAATATTTTTTTAGTTGCAGACGGACACAATACCTTTATTTATTTATTTTTATGTGGTGCTGAGGATTGAACTCAGGGCCTCACATGTACTAGGCAAGCACTCTACAACTGAGCTACAACCCCAGCTCCTGCTCTATGTTGTTGATGTTGCCACAGTACATAAATTACTTCACAGTATAATTCAATTAAAGTCAGGCCCCTTTAATTCAATTAAAGAAAGTTGCCAATCTTTGAAACTTGTTCATTGCAGCTGGAGTGTCACTGCAGAGCTAGGAAATACATGTACATATGCTAACTTATTAGATATACATATCTATGTTCCCATATCTATCTCCCAACTAGAGGATGGTGTCTATGTGCACTTGTTTTTGTCCGTAGTCTTTTTTTAAAACTTTTTTTAGTTGTAGATGGACATAATATCTTTATTTTATTTATTTATTCATTTTTTAATGTGGTGCTGAGAATTGAACCCAGTGCCTTGCACATGCTGTGTGAGCGCTCTATCACTAAGCCACAACCCCAATCCTTGTCTGTAGTCTTATACTATCTAGGAAGAACACTTTTTTCAAAGTTATTTAATCCACAACTCTTCTCCCACCCTCTTCAATAGTTATATCATACATTTTAATAAATTCAATTAAAAAATAATAATTCTATTATTTAATTGACAAATGAAAATTGCATATGTTACATACAACATGTTTTGAAATATGCATACATTAAGCCAGGCACAGTGGCACACACTTGTAATCCCAGATACTCGGGAGGCTGAAACAGGAAGATCACAAGTTCAAGGCCAGCCTCAGCCATTTAGTGAGGTCCAAAGCAGTTTAGAGAGAACCTGTCTCAAAATAAAAGGGGCTAGGAGGCTGGGGCTGGGGCTCAGCGATAGTGCACTTGCCTGGCTTCTGTGAAGCATTGGGTTTGATTCTTAGCACCACATATAAATACATAAATAAAATAAAGGTCTATCAACAACTAAAAAACATTTTAAAATAAATAATAAAAGGGACTAGGTATGTGGTTCAGTGATTAAGTGCCCCTGGATTCAATCCCCAGTACAGAAGAAGAAGAAGAAGAAGAAGAAGAAGAAGAAGAAGAAGAAGAAGAAGAAGAAACAAAATGTATACATTAAAGAGAGAAACAAATAAGAAAAACAAAAAGCCGAGCACAGCAACACATGCCTGTAATCCCAGAGGCTGGGATGCTGAGACAGGAGGATCACAAGTTCAAAGCCAGCCTCAGCAATGGTAAGGCACTAAGCAACTCAGTGAGACCCTGTCTCTAAATAAAACACAAAATAGGGCTGGGGATGTGGCTCAGTGGTCAAGTGCCCCTGAGTTCAATCCCCAGTACCCCCAAAAAATAAAGAGAGAGAAAGAAAAACAAACAAAAATAAACAAATAAATAAATAGAAATATATAGACATTGTGGAATAGTTAAGTGGAGATGATTAACATATGCAAATTAACATGTATCCTAATCTCACATTCTTATGTTTTTTATACTGAAAACACTCAAAATCTACTCTCAATAATTTTCAAGGGTATAATATATTGTTATTCACTATAATTTCCGTATTGTACAATAAATCTTTTGAATTTATTCCTTCAATTTAACAGATTCTGTATCCTTTGACCAATATCGCCCCTACTCTACCCCCAGCCTCTGGTAACCACCATTCTAGCCTCTGCTTCTACCAGTTCAATGTTTTTAGATTCCACATGTAAGTGAGATCATGAGGTATTTGTCTTTCTGTGCCTGGTTTATTTCATGTAACATAATGTCTTCCAAGTACAATTAAGTTCTTTTGTTACCACTTGCATTCCATCCTCTGATCACTGGCATCCAGGTTGATTTGTTTTTCAATTTCATACAATAATATTCACTCTTGTTAATGTATACTTCTATGGATTTTGACAATCTTAGAGTAATGTATACACCATAACCTTGTGCGGTCCATTATGTCCTCAACCTCCCTTTTCTCCCCCAACCCCTTGTAACCATTGTTCTGTTTTCAGTCCTATTCTAGAATGAAAAATAACTCCACAAAAGACATCCATGTTCAACTCTCAGAAACCAGTGAATGCTACCCTATATGGTAAAGGGAGTTTACAGATGTGATTATATTAAGAATCTTGAGAAGATGTTATCCTGGATTATTAAGGTGACCCCCTAAATGTAAGAACAAGGATCCTTAAAAGAGGGCAGCAAGAAGATCAAAGAAAGTAGCAGGAGATGTGAGAGTAAAAACAAGAAGTTGGAGTGATGTAAGGAAGGAGTCAAAAACTAAGGAATGCACATGACCTCCAAAAACTAAAAAGGCAAAGAAAAGACCCCCCCCCAGCCTCCAGAAAGAGCCAGCTCTGCCAACACCTTGATTTTAGCCTAGTGAAACTAATCTTGGACTTCTGGCCTCCAGAACAATAAGGGAATAAATTTGTGTTGATGTAAGCCACTAAATTTGTGCTAATTTGTTACTGCAGCAATAGGAAACTAAAGCACATCCCTATAGTCTTACCTTTTTCAAGATATCATATTCAAGGAATCATACAATATTTTTGGAACTTTGGGTTCTGGCTTCTTTCACTTGGCAAAACACATTTAAAGTTCATCCACATTTATGTTATACATATTTGATTTTATTTATTTTTTGAGGTACTGGGGATTGAATCCATAGGTGCTTCGTTGCAAGCCCTTTCTATTTTTTGAGACAGGCTCTCGATAAATTGCTGAGGCTGGCCTCAAATTTGTGATCCTCCTACTTCAGCCTCCCAACTAGCTGGAATTATAGGTGTAGGTCACAGAACCCAATAGTTATACATATTTTACAATTGAAAATAGAAAATATTTGCCTTGGGGCTGGGGTTGTGGCTCAGCAATAAAGTGCTTGCCTCACATGTGTGAGGAACTGGGTTCGATACTTAACACCACATAAAAAATAAATAAACAAAATAAAGATATTGTGTCTATCTATAACTAAAAATATAAAATAATAATAATAATAAAAGATTTGCCCTAACTGTTGAGAGAACCAATATACCTTTCTTTCTTTTTTTAATATTTACTTTTTAGTTTTAGGTGGACACAATATCTTTATTTAATTTTTATGTTGTGCTGAGGCTCAAACCCACTGCCTCATGCATGCTAGGTGAGCATTATACTACTGAGCCACAATCCCAGCCCCCAGACCTTTCTTTCTTATTTCGAACCTGTAATTTTCCATCATATACAGTACCACAAATTATTTATCCGTTCACTTATTGAAGGACATCTTGGTTGTTGCTAGTTTTTTTTTTTGTTGTTGTTGTTGTTGTTGTTTTTAGTAGCAAGGATTGAACTCAGGGGCACTCGACCACTGAGCCACATCCCCAGCCCTATTTTGTGTTTTATTTAGAGACAGGGTCTCACTGAGTTGCTTAGTGCCTCACCCTTGCTGAGGCTGGCTTTGAACTCTTGATCCTCCTGTTTCAGCCTCTGGAGCCACTGGGATTACAGGAATGCATCACCGCAGCCAGCCTTGTTGCTAGTTTTTGATGAATAAGGCTGCTACAAACATTTGCATACAAGTTTTTGTGAGCACATAAATTTTCAATTCACTTGGCTACTAAAGAAAACTCATACGCTTTTAGAATATGGAGACATCCCCAGGTGCAGAGGTACACGCCTGTCATTCCAGCTACTCAGGAGGATCACAAGTTCAAGGCTGGGGCCAGCCTTGGCCAACTTATGAGGCCCTGACTCAAAATAAAAAATTTAAAAAGGCTGGGAACAGCCGGGTGTGATGGCACATGCCTGTAATCCCAGCAGCTCGGGAGGCTGAGGCAGGAGGATTGAGAGTTAGTTCAAAGCCAGCCTCAGCAAAGGTGAGGCACTAAGCAACTCAGTGAGATCCAGTCTTTAAATAAAATACAAAATAGGGCTGGGAATGTGGCTCAGTGGCTGAGTGCCCCTGAGTTCAATCCCCAGTAGAAAAAAAAAAAAAAAAAGATGCTCAGTGATGCCTCCGCTAATGAGTTTTGCCTGAACAAAGGTGGGGAAAACGACACTCAAACAAAAAATTGGCAAAATTTTTCCCTAAAGGATAAAAACTACAGAGGAAAAATTAAGAATTGCACCCTTCGGTGAGAAATCATGTACAAGTCACATAATGTCTAAAGACTTGCAAAATCAATTGTGAAGTTTATAATGATTATTTTGGGGGGTCTGGGATTTCCCTCTACCTACAAGTTAGCCTTTATGGATCTATTTATTTCATGGATTGTAGCAGCATAGCAAGCCATCCTGATTTATCATTGTATTTTCCTCATTTCCCTAACTCCAAGTTCCACAGGGCCATGCCAACAGGCTCAGTTGTACATGCTGTGAGCTTAGTGCACATTTTCATCACAGACAAGGAATATTTGGCCTTGAGGAATTCACATCATTTTTAGCAAATTTGCTTTTTGTCCCAAAAGGAGTTATAGCCTCATCCCTCAAGGAAGCTCCTTGCAATGCAACCCTGAGAAATGGCCCGGCAAAAAGTAGTTAGGGACTTGTGTTCTTGGCATATACAACAAAAACAAGCAGGGACACTCCAGACCATGGGGATTCCATCCCCCAACAATATTATGCCCAGAGACAAAATAGATCTTTTTTTTCCACATAAAGTGAACAAGATACACTGTTTTACCCCTATGAATATTTTCCTTCACCACTGCCTTTCAGAGGCTAGAAAGCAGCTACCATGAAATTTTATTGTTTTTTTTTCTTTTTCTCTAAGCTATATCCCCAGCCCTTTGTGTGTGTGTGTGAATAAAAGGAATTAGTGTGTGTGTGTGTGGGGGGGGGGGTGATCGAACCCAGGGCCTTTTGCATTCAAGGCAAGCACTCTACCAACTGAGCTATATCCCCACCCCCAGCCCTTTTTATTTTTATTTTGAGACGGGGTCTCACTAAGTTGCTTAGGGCCTCACTACATTGCTGAGCCTGGCGTTGAATTTGTGATCCTCCTGCTTCAGCCTCTAGAGTTGCTGGTATAACTGGTATAAGCCATCATGCCTGGCTACTATGCACTTTCAGATGTACCAAAAAACTGCATAAACCAGGCCTGTACCTTTTCTCCATTGCCCAGTCAAAGAGAGCTCTCCAGGAAGCCATAATGTGAGTTAAAGAAGTAAACCAATATGAGCAAGTATAATGAGAATCTGAACCACATTTTCACAGTTTACTTGTGCCTTCCAACCAGCTTATACCCAAACTTATCTGTCTTATTCTTATTTTCTTTTAAAAATATTTTTGTTGTATGGGCTGGGGATGTGGCTCAAGCAGCAGTGTACTCGCCTGGCATGCGCGTGGCGCTGGGTTTGATCCTCAGCACCACAAAAAAAAAAAAAAAAAAAAATTAAAAAATAAAGATGTTGTGTCCACTGAAAACTAAAAAATGAATATTAAAAAATATTTTCAGTTGTGTATGGGCACAATAACTTTATTTTATTAAATATTTTTTAGTCGTCAATGGACTTTTATTTATTTATATGTGGTGCTGATAACTGAACCCAGCGCCTCACATATGATAGGCAAATGCTCTACCACTGAGCTAAAACCCCAGCCCTTGTTTTTGTTTTTGGTTTTTTTTGTTTGTTTGTTTGTTTGTTTGTTTTGTTTTATGTGGTGCTGAGGATCAAACCCAGTGCCTCACTGTGTGCTAGGCAAGCGCTCTACCACTGAGCTTCACCCCAGCCCTTCATTATTATTTTCTAATCGAATACTGCCATGCACATTCAGTCTAGCTCCTGATGGTCATTTCAAGTGGCATACCTTACTCTCCTATATTCCAAATCTCCTGCCCAGGCTTCTCATTGAGGGGGCCCCTCTCAAAAGCTGGGGGCAAGGAAACTTGCTGATACAGCCCCTCCCTGGGGCACACAGCAGGTAAAGAAGGGTAGAGAGAGTCTGGAAGGGCGAATGGAAGATATCCAATATAACCCATAAATGGCATGGACGTCATTGGTGTGGTTTTCTAAAACATTAAGCCATTCTTGGGAGGGTTCCAAATAAAACATACACTCCTTTCGATTTACATAGTAGTTCTGTTCCTGGAAAATTCCATGTATATTAAAACCATGCAAAAAATATTTTAAGTTATGCTTGCTTCAGCAGCAATATACTAAAACTGGAATTATCCAAAAAGCTAAGGGTGGCCCCTACACTAGAATGGCATGAAATTTGTGAAAGCACTCCATATTTTACTTAATTAATTAATTAATTAATTTGTTTGTTTACTTTTTTATTGGTACCAGGGATTGAACCCAGGAGTGCTTAGCCACATCCCCAGTCCACTGTATCTTTTTTTATTTTGAGACAGGGTTTCACTAAGTTGCTAAGGCTGGCTTTGAACTCACGATCCTCTTGCCTTAGCCTCCCAAACCACTGGGATTATAGGCGTGTGCCATCCCATCCAGCAGCACTCCATATTTTAAAAAATAAATTTTATATAAAGAAAACAAGGACTTTGGGTTTACATGTAAAATGAGGTTAGGTTTAAGTTCAGATAATCACAAATAGGTTTTTCATATATATAAATGTCTAGGGATATTTGAAAATTATGTAAAATGTAGGAAAAGTTTTCCTTGCAGGAATGTTGTGTGCATTGAAGGACACACGACATTCTTGACTTCTGCCTTGTAAATGCCAGGAGATCCCTGCTAGGAGATCTGTAATGACCAAAATAGCTCCCATGTTCTCAAAGCACACCCCTGGCTGGTGCTGCCCCCCAGTGACAACCACTCTCCTAAGGTAAAACATTGAAATTTGCATGATTTGAATATGATATTTCATCTAGTGTCTGGGACAATGCTGATTTTAGGAATTAGTTCTCAACTTATGGGTCCCCATTTGATCAAACTTACAGAAGTCTCTGACCAAAAAGTTGTGACCATGTCTGGCAAGATATAAGGTGAAATAGAATTTCTGATTTAGTATAACAAAAAGGTAAGAAAATAAGTGACGGGATATGATACTTAAGCTGCACATTAATCTAGATAAAAGTTATGTCACTTGATATTAAACTTTAATATTCCCTATCCTTTTTTTTTCCTTTTTTTTCTGAGACAGGGTCTAGCTAAATTCCCAGAGTAGAATAAAGCTTGTGATCCTCCTGCCTTAGCCTCCTGAATCGCTGGAATTACAGAGTATGCCACCATGCCCAGTTTAATATTCTCTATATTTAATTTACACATTTCAAGCAATTCATGTACATTACATAAAATTAGAAGATGCAGATAGAAAATAAAAAGTAAAATCACATTTTGTGGTAGACAGAATAATAGTCCCCTAAAGATGTCTACAACCTAATCTATGGAATCTTTTACATGACAAAAGGTACTTCACAGATGTGACTAAATTAAGGTTCTCAAAATGAGGAGATTATGTTGGATTATCCAGGTGGCCCCAGTGTAATCACAAAGATCCTTACTAAAGGGAAGGAGAAAGGTCAGAAAGCAAAGATGATGTGATAATAGAAGCAAAGAACACAGGAAGCCCCTAGGAAGCTGGAAGAGACAAGGAATACATTTTCCCCTGGAGCCTCCAAAGGGAACCAGACCTGCAGATACCTTGATTTTAGACCCATAAAACTCATTTCAGACTCCTGACTTCCAGAATTGTAAGAAAATAAAATTGTGTTTCTTCCACTATATTGGTGGTCATTTGCTGCAGTAGCAATCCCACCCCCAGAGAGTCACCATTGCTAACATTTAAGTACCTGCACTTCTAGATCTCTGCCTACATTCTTGTGTGCATGTGTGTATTTTTTGCAAAAATGGATTGCAATGTGCATACTATCTTATAACCTACTATTTTTAGTCAAGAAACTCCATCTGTTCATTTGATTAAATACTTAAGACTATAAAACATTTTCCAGATGAAACAAAACTGCCCTTCACACTAATTTGGCCCAAACTTGGATCTGTTCAAGTACCACAATAGCATTTGATAATTTAGGTCCCTTTTGTTGTGATGTTGATTGACCATGGAAGAGATTGTCTACAATTGTTCTGAGAAATGTGCCACATTTTGGGTTTGTTGAGTTGCTACCTCTTGGATATAAGTTGACTCCTCTATGCTTAGTATTTTCTGTAACTTTATTTATTTATTTTATTTATTTTTTGCAGTACTAGGGTTTGAACTCAGGGGTTCTGTATCACTGTGCTACATTCCCAGCACTCTTTATGTCTTATTTTGAAACAGGGTCTTGCTAAGTTGCTGAGGGTCTCACTAAGTTGCTGAGGCTGGCCTTGACCTTGCAATCCTCCTGCTTTTGCCTTCCGAGTCACTGGGATTATAGGTATGTGCTATTATGCCCAGCATCCTGTAGCATTTTTTTATTAAACATATTTTTTTGCTAGAATGTTCTAGAAGTGATGGGTACTCACGTATAATCACATCAGAAGAGAGGTAATATAGTTTAATCCATTAATGATTTTAAGATTGAGTGCTAGATTAAGAAGATGACTGCCTAAGGAGGATTCCAAGCTCAAAGCCAGCCTCAGCAATTTAGCAAGGCCCTAAGCAATTTATTCAAACCCTATCTCAAATTAAAATATAAAAAAAGAAGGGCTGGAGTTGTGGCTCAGTGGTAGAGCACTTGCCTAGCATGTGTGAGGCCCTGGGTTCGATATTCAGCACCACATATAAATAAATGATTAAAATAAAAGTCCATCAACATCTAAAAAAATATTTTAAAAAAGAAGGGCTGAAAATGTAGCTCTGTGGTTAAGAGCCCCAGGGTTCCATCCTCAGTACCAAAAAAAAAAAAAATGAAGATGACTGCTTAATCTCTCCATTTACAGTTATATTTTTTGCCCTAAAACTAAGTAACACATTCATTATTACCTTTGCATTTAAAAAATATCCAGTCTTGGGCTGGAGTTGTGGATCAGTGGCAGAACACTTGCCTCCCACATGTGAGGCAATGGGTTCAATCCTCAGCACCACATAAAAATAAAGATATTGTGTTCATGTATAACTAAAAAAATATTTTAAAAAATATCCAGGGCTAGGGATATAGCTCAGTTAGTAGAGTGCTTGCCTTACATGCAGGAGGCCCTGGGTTCTAAACCCCAGCACCAAAAAAAAAAAAAAATATCCAGTCCTTGCTGGGCATGGTGGCACATGCCTGTAATCCCAGTAATTTGGGAGACTGAGGCAGGAGGATTGCAAGTTTGAGGACAGTCTCAGTGATTTAGCAAGGCCATTAGCAATTAAGTAAGACCCTGTCTCAAACTAAAAAAAAAAATTAAAAAGAACTGAGGATGTGATTTGGTGGTAAATCACTTCTGGGTTCAATCCCTAGGACCAAAATAATAATGATATTATTATTATTTGTTAAATCCAGTTCTAATCAACCATTTTAATATCACTATATAATCATGCTTTGATATGATAATGATGATTAGCATGAAAATCTGAAAATAATTATCATGATTTTTTAAATGACTAAAGGGACTTTGCAGATGTGATTAAATTAAGGATCTTGGATTGTCCAGGTGGGCCCAGTGGGATCACAAGGATCCTATCATTATCATGGTAATTTCACTAAAATCATCCCTTCTGCATTTATTAATTGTATTTGTCTGTAAAGTACAACTTTCCTTCATCTATTGAGGATATTTGGTTACTTGAAATACAGATTTTACTGGAAATACTAAATAAAATGCTTACTTTTTTACTACATGATAAGTAGTTGATTTAATATCTTTGTCAAATAGTGACAAAAATTTTCAGACCTTCCCTATTTTGAGCATCATTATTAAATCATGCATTTTCATAAATTCCATCTGTTTCTCTTCATTGCTATTATTAGCACTTGTAATGTTCTAAATGTCATGACTATATCCGATGGAACATGACTGCATTGATCCTTGAGAAATTTACTGACTTCTAGCACAATAAGATATCTCTGGCTCTCCTTGTACTTTCCCTGACCCAGACCTGAAACAAATCACTCCTTCAGAAAGCCCCTGTTCTCTTTTATGAGAAATGGTTTTTAGAGACAACAACCTGGCCACTAGTGGTGTTAATTATTATGAAGTAATGTTGCTTTTAGGCCACTTCAATAGACAGAGCTAGGAAAAAAACATACATGTTTGTAGCAGATAGATTCTAAGGTGGCCTCCTCATGATCCCTGCCTCTTGGTGTATCATGTTCCTCTGTGAGCCCCTCCTCTTGAACGTGGGAAGAACTGTGACTTCCTTCTAATCAATAGTATATGGCAAAGGTGACAGATGTACATGATTACATGTACATGATTATATCATATATATAATGACTATATTATGATTGTAATACCCCTCTTACAAGGAGACTCTCTCCCTTGCTGACTTTGCAGAAGCCAGCTGCTATGGAGAAGGTCACAAGGCAAGGAACTGAGAGCAGCCTCTGGCTGACAGCCTGCTAGAAACGGAGGCCCTCAGTGTAGCAGGCTGCAAGGAATTAAAGGTTGCCAGCAGCCACATGGTCTTGGAAGCAGAGGAAACTGCAGGCTGGGCCAAGGTACTGCAGATGGAGCCCAGGGTCTCGCCCATGCTAGGCAAGAGCTCTGCTACTGTTACAACTCTCAGCCCCTGACCTGCGCTTTGATTAAAACTTTGTGAGACCTAAAAGCAGAGCATCTAGTTAAACCATGTTCAGACTCCTGACCCACAGAAAGTGTGAGACAATAACATGTCTTGTTTTAAACCCCTAAGTTCGTGGTAATACTATTATGTAGGAATAGATATCGAATGTAATTCTTAGTTATGGGCTTATATAAAAATTTCAAATCAATTTTTATATTATGGTCTTTTACTTAGTTTATTGGATTTTATCTAATATTTTTTATAAATAATGGAACTACTGGGACTCTCCCCTGGAAGACCATATACCAAATTATAAACAACAAAACCCTGAAAATGGATGATCTCCCCTTGTATTTTCCATTCTTCCTCCTTTGAATGAGAACATTTATTCATTCATATTTATCTTATAGCCTTGCTCATTTAAATAAACTATATCTATGAAAGCACTCCATAATTTTAGCCTTAGAATTCCTTTAAATTGTTATTGAAAATTGTAATATTCCCTGTTAATATAGTACTGTATGGGGGCTAGAACTGTAGCTCAGTGGCAGAGTGCTTGCCTAGTATGCGTGAGGCACTGGGTTTGGTCCTCAGCACCACATAAAAATAAATAAATAAAATAAAGGCATTATGTCCATCTACAACTACAATTTTTTTAAATATAGTACTGGGCTGGGTTTGTGGCTCAGTGGTAGAGTATTTGCCTAGCATGTGTGAGGCCCTGGGTTCGATTCTCAGTATCACATATAAATAAATAAAATAAAGATCCATTGACAACTAAAAAATATTTTTAAAAATATAGCACTATATGGTTTAAAAAGATGGTTTTTTTTCATGTGTAAGTTTTTCTAATAAATCTTAGAATAGCATTTAATTCACAGAAATGTGATTTAGGCAAAATTATAGATTATTTGCTTTACACTAACAGTATCTATTCCTCCAAATGAGCTTCCTCTATGCTCTTTAAATGTTCTTTGTTTATTTATTTATCTTTTTTGTGTTACTGAGCTTCCTCTATGCTCTTTAAATGTTCTTTGTTTATTTATTTATCTTTTTTGTGTTACTGAGGACTGTACCTAGGGGGCTTTATCCTCAGCATTTTTTTTTTTTTTTTGGTACCAGGGATTGAACTCAGGGGCACTTGACCACTTTTTGTATTTTATTTAGAGACAAGGTCTTAGTTGATTAGCACCTTGCTGTTGCAGAGGCTGGCTTTGCAATTGTGATCCTCCTGTCTCAGTCTCAGCCTCCGGAGCCACTGGGATTATAGGCATGCGCCACCATGCTGGCTCTTCAGGCCTTTCTTGTGTATGTGGTGCTGGGGATTGAACCCAGGGTCTTGTGCATGTGAGGCAAGCACTCTATCAACTGAGCTATATACCCAGCCTGCCTTCCTCCTCAGCTGTTTTTGAGGCAGAGTCTCACTTGGTTGCTAAGAATGGCCTTGAACTTGTGATCCTTTTGCCTCAGTTTCCTGAGTCACTGGGATTACAGGTGTGTGCCACTTTTGTTCACCACTTATGGTGAACAAAAATGTCTATAATCTAAAGCAATCATTTCTTTTTTTTTCCTTATTTAAACACCTATTAAAAGTCATACATGATGACATCACTTTAGTAAATAAACCAACCGCTTATTTTAAAAAATATTTCAGGATTTAAAAAATTATATAAATTTATAATTTTAGTCTTCCTGCTCAAAAACAAGGTGTTTTTAAATATTCACTTGAAATAATTTTTTATTAATACTGATAAAAGAAAATTTACTCAAAGCTTATCATGGTGGCTCAAACCTGTAATTCCACCTACTTGGGAGGCTGAGGGAGGAGGATCTCAAGTTTGAGACCAGCCTCAGAAACTTAGCAAGACCCATCATAGAGAAGAGAAAAATTGCTCAGATTCATTTTGAATATCCTTTTATTACTTTCAGGTACATCATTAACATGATATATTAGAGAAAAATATTTCAGCCTGACAAAAATAGCATTTCCCAAAAGTAATATTTCCAGTAACAACTTATCTAGTGAATACTTGACAGCAAATATAGTGAAATATCTCACACCCACCCTATACAGGGTAATAAATATTCCTGTAATGCATCATATAGAAAGAGACTGGACTGGTTTTATAGAAGCTTAAGGAATAATGGGTTAGTTCTCTGAACAAATACAAATTATGTAATAGATTAATTTAAATCAAAGATTTTTCCAGCACAGTTTCCCAAGTTCGTTAAAACTCTGTTCTATATCATGAAACTGCTTATCCTAGATTAATAATGCATTGAAGCCAGGTGTGAGTGCACACCTGTAATCCCAATGACTTGGGAGGCTGAGACAGGAGGATCACAAATTCAAAGCCAGCCTCAGCAGTTTAGCAAGACCCTGTCTCAGAATAAAAAATAAAACAGGGTTGGGGATGTTTGCTCAGTGGTTAAGTACCCCTGGGTTCAATCTTTGGAACCAAACAAACAAACAGACATAAATGACAAAGGAAATCTCAACAAATTTCAAAGAAGGAAGTTAAACAGACTTCACTCTCTAATAGAAAGGAACAATAAAAGTTTTTTAAAAATAATTATTTAGAACACTAAAATGCTACCAAATAATTCATGGGTTCAAGAGTAAATCATGATTTGGCAAAGGAATCTTATATATGACAAAACCACAGGCAATAAAAGAAAGCTTAGATAAACTGGTCTCCATTAAAATGAAATTTTTTTTCTGTTTTAAAGAACACTAACAAGAAGATGCTCAGAAGCAGGGTGTGTTGCACCCCTGTAATCTCAATGACTCAGGAGGCTGAAGCAGGAGAATCTCAAGTTCAAGTTCAGCGTTGATGACTTAGGGAGACCCTATCTCAAAATAAAATCTAAAAAGGGCTGGGAATGTAATTCAGTTGTAAAGTGCCACTGGATTCAATCCCCTCCCCCACTCCCCCAAAAAAGGTGGACAGAAAACCCACAGAATGGAACGTCATGTTTGCAAATCATAAATCTGACAAGAAATTTGTACTTAGAATAAATATAGAACTCTTAAAGTCTCAATAATTTTTTTAAAAAGTAAAAAATGGAAAAGGATCTGAATTTCTCCAAAGAACATACAAATGGCCAATAAGCATATGAAAAGACACTCAACATCATTAGGCATTAGAAGAATGAAAATCAAATGACAGTGAGATACAACTTCATAGTCAGTAGGATGTCATGATAATCAGTAGGATATTTTGATGTCAGTAGAACGTCATAATAACCGATAGGAACTCTCATTTTTTTTTTGTGGGTGATAATACAAAATGATACAGCCACTTTGGAAGCCAGTTTGGCAATTTCTTACAAAATTAAACAGACTCTTCACATATGATCCAGCAATCCCACTCCTTGGTACTTACCTAAATGAATTAAAAACTTATGTCAACATATAAACCTGCATGTGAATGTTTATAGCAGCTTCATTCATAATTGCCAAACTATGGAAATAACCAAGATGACTGAAAATTGGTGAATGAATAAACAAACTGTGGTACATTCATACAAAGGACTGTTATTCAGTGATAAAAAGAAATAAGCTATCAAGTCAGAAAAAAAATACATGGAGGAAACTTCAATGCATATTGTTAAATTTTAAAAAGCCAATTTGAAAGGCTACATACTATTTGATTCTAACTATATTACATTCTGGGAAAGCCAAACTATGAATACAGTAAAAAGATCAGTGGTTGCCAGGTACTTGAAGGGAGGAAGGGATAAGTAGGTAGAGCACAGGTGATTTTTAGGACAGTGAATCTATTCATTAGACATTCGTCAAAACTCCTTAGAATGGGAGCTGGGTGTGTAGTTTAGTGGCAGAGTGCTTAGCATGCAGAGACCCTAACACTGAAAAAAAGAAAAGAAACCCTAGAATACACAACACACAAAGAATGAACCTTTTTTAATGTAAACTGTGGACTTCAAAGGAAAAAGAATCTGCTGAAGGATAAACAATGCAAAATAAAAAGAATGCAGCCATAGAAGTCATAATAGCAGGGGCTGGGATGTAGCTCAGTGGTACAGCTCTTGCCTGGCATGCATGAAGTCCTGGATTCAATCCCCAGTACTGCCCCCCCCCCAAAAAAGGAAAAGAAAGTCTTAATAACAAGTGTTGGTAAGAATGCAGAGAAACTGTCACCCTCATATACTGTTGGTGCGAATATAAAATAGTGCGGCTGCTTTGAAACACAGTGTGGCAGTTCCTCGAAATGATTAAGTATAGAATTATATAACCCAGCCATTTCACTCTTTGATATACTCTGAACAGAAATGAAACATAGAAGTTCTGTTAAGGCTGGGTTGATCTTGAAAAGGGGCAGCTTTTCTGCCATAAAGTAGTCTCAGTGGGTGATGTAAATGCATAGCAGCACTATCAGAGGAAGTGACAATTTGAGAGAGAAGGATAAGCATCTCTCCTAACCTGAGGCCACCATAGTGGTTGGGGCAAGCACATTCCTGACTGAGGTTGTATCAGACAAAAGAGATTTTAAGACAAGAAATATTACTAAAGACAAAGAGGTACATTTCATGATGACACTAGCATCAGTACATTAAGAAGACATAGCTGCACACACCTATAATCCTAGTGGCTCAGGAGGCTGAGACAGGAAGATCGTGAATTCAAAGCCAAACTCAGCAAAAGTGAGGTGCTAAGCAACTCAGTGAGACCCTGTCTCTAAATTAAAAAAAAAAAATAGGATTGGGAATATGGCTCAGTGGTTGAATGCCTCTGAGTTAAAAGATATAACAATGATAAATTACATATATACTTAATAAGAGCCTCAAAACATATGGAAAAAAACATGAAAGAAGTCAAAAGGGACATAATTCAGCAATAATAGGCAAAATTTTCTTTTTATTTTTCCCTCCCCCACCTTTTCCCCCTTCCTTCTTTCCTTCCTTCCTTCCTTTCTCTTTCTCTTTTCTTTCTTCATTTTTTTTTTCTGATACTGGGGATTGAACCGGGGGCTGCTTTGCCACTAATCCACATCCCCATACCTTTTTTTAAAGTTTGAGACAAAGTCTTGCTAAATTGTTGAGGCCAGTCTTGAACTCATGATCCTCCTGCCTCAGCCTCCCTAGTCACTAGGATTACAGGTTTACACCACCACACCTGGTTCCCAGCCCCTTTTCTTTTTTTTTTTTTTTTAATTTTTGAGGCAGGTTCTCACTAAATTGCCCAGTCTGGCCTTAAACTTGAAAACCTCCTGTCTCAGCCTTCTGAGTAGCTGGGATTACAGGTATGGGTCACTGCACCTTGATGTAGGCAAAGGTCCCCTAATCTCAAGAATTGACAGACCAACTAGAGAAAAGACTTGAACTACACTATTGTAGTGTTGGCAAAATAAAGCCCCCAATGATGTCCACATCTTAATCTCCAGCACTGGATGTAAGGGCCATCTATCTGTGACATCTGTCACCCCACCACTGATGGCCAGGGTTGAATCAGCTGATCTGGCTGGTTAGGCAGGTATGGACTTCCTCCTTCACCACTTCATGTGCAATGTGCATCCCTCCTAAAGCTGAACCCTCAGTGGAGGAGGATGACCTTTCTTGGTAGAGAAAGACTGTTCTTTGGTCAAGGATGTATGAGCAGCTGCACTCCCCTGCTAGAACCTCCAAATAAACTCTTAATCCCCAGTACCTAGAAATATGTTACTTAACATGACAAATGAGATTCAGTCGCCGTGATTAAATTAAATATCTTAAGATTTGGAAAATATCCTGGATTATCTGGGTGGGCTCAATGTAATTACAAGGGTCCTCATAAGTGAAAAGGAGGCAGGAGAGTATAAGAGTGATACATGCAAGAAAGACACCACCAGCTCATTGCTGAGGATTTTTTGGGGGGTGGAGGGTACTAGGGATTTGACCCAGAGTTGCTCTACCGCTGAGCTATATCTCCAGCCTTTTTAAATTTTTTTATTTTGAGACAGGTTCTTGCTCAATTGCCAAGGATGGCCTGTAACTTGTGATCCTCCTTCTTAGCCTCTGTAGTAGCTGAGATTACAGTGTGCACCACCACACCTGACTTCTTTGCTGACTTTGAAGACAAAGGAGGGCCATGAGCAAACTGAATGAAACTGAAAAGACAACATATCAATATTTACAAGACATAGATAAAGCAGTGCTGAAAGGAAAAATCTCACAACATTAAATTTCCAATAGAAGAACTTAGAAAAAGAAGACCAAGAGCCAGGTGTGATGGTGCATGCCTGTTATGCCAGCTACTAAGGAGGCTGAGTCAGGAGGATTGCAATTTAGAGGCCAGCCTCAGCAATTTAGTGACACCCTGTCTCAAAATAAAAATAAAAGGGGCTGGGAGTGTAGTTCAATGGTAGAGCATGCTTGGGTTCAATCTCCAGTACAAAAAATGAAAAGAAAAGAAAGAAAAAAAGAAGAGTAAAATAAACCCAAAGACAGCAAGCAGAGGAGGGAAATGACAAAGATCAGAAATCAATGTGAAAACAGAAGAACAACAGAGAAAAAAATCAAAGAAACAAAAGTTGGTTCTTTGAATAACACCAATAAAATTGACAACCCTCTAGCAAGATGAGAGGGGGGAGGAATGTAGACACAAATTATGAATATTGAGAATGAAACAGAGTGCTGGGCTGATAGTGCACACACACCTGTAATTCCAGCAACTGGGAAGGCTGAGGCAGGAGGATAGCAAGTTCAAGTCCAGTCTCAGCAATTTAACAAGGTCTTAAGCAATTTAGCCAGACCCTCTCTAAAAAATAAAAAGAGCTGGAGATGTGGCTCAGTGGTAAAGCATCCCTGGGTTCAGTCCCTGTACAAAAATAAATAAATAAAAAGAAACAAGGGATAGCATCACAGTCCCTGTGGACATCAAAGGACAATAAGGAATACCACAAACCATTTTACATGAAAACTTACCAACTAAGATGAAATGCACCAATACTTCTAGAAATACAAACTACTACGATGCATGCAATATAAAAATACAAAACTTAAATAGTCCTATATTTCTTAAAGAAATTGAGTTCTTAATCTTCAAAATCCCACGTAAAATGGTGTAGCCACTTTGGAAAATAGTTTGGCAGTTTCTCAAGAAGTTAAAACATATAATTACTATGACCCATCAATTCCACTTCTAGGTACGTTCACAAAAGAATTGAAAACAGGTGTTTAGATGAAAACTTGTATTCGAATATTGCACCACTATTCATAATAGCCCAAACATGGAAACAACCCAAATGTCCATCAACAGATGAATAGATAAACAAAATATGGCATATTATTCTGTTATAAAAAGAAATGAAGTACTGACATATGCTGCAACATGGATGAACTTTGAAAACATTATACTAAGTGAAAGAAACCAGATACAAAAGACCATATATTATACGATTCCATTTATATGAATTATCCAGAGTTGGCAAATCCATATAAACAGAAAGTATATTAGTGGTTGCCAAGGGCTGGGGAGAATGGGAATGGGGAACAACTGCTTAATGTATTTCAACTGCTTAGGGTTTCACTTTTGGGGTGATGAAAATGTTCTGGAATTAGATAGTGGTAATGATTGCACAACATCATGAAATTGCTTAATGTCAATTGTACACTTTAAAATGGCTAAATGGGAAAATTGATGCTATGTGTATTTTACTACACTAAAGAAACAACTTTTTCAAAAGAATCATACACCACGATCATGTTCCATGGATGCAAATCTGGTTCAATATTCAAAATCAATCAATGTAATCCATCACATTAAAAAGTTAAAAAAGAAGAATCACAGAATCATATCAATTGATACAGAAAAAGATTTGACAAAATTCAACAATCAATCCTGATAAACATTTACAGAAAACTAGGAATAGAAGGTAATTTCTTTAATTTGATTTAAAAAATCTTATACTAACATTATACTTACTGGTGAAACACTAAACGTTCTCTCCTTAAAAACAGGAACAAGGCAGAGATGACTCTTCTCATTATATTCAACATAATACTGGATGTTTGGGCTGGGGTTGTAGCTTAGTGAGCTGGGGTTATATCTCAGTGGTGGAGAGCTTGCCTAGCACATGAGGCACTGGGTTTGATTTTCAGCACCACATATAAATAAATAAATAAATAAATAAATAAAAGATATTGTGTCCATCTATGACTAAAAAATATTTTTAAAATACTGGGTGTATTTATAGCCAGTGCATCAAGGAAATAAAAGATATCTTGATTGGAAATAAATGAAAGTGTTCTTATTTTCAGATGACATGATTGTCTATATAGAAAATCTATAAAAGAATTCCTAGAATTAACAAGTGAGTTCAATAAAGTCACAGCAAATAATCCAATTACAATAGAATCTTCAGGATAAACATAATAAATACTAAATCAATTGTGTTTTCATGTATCAGCAATTAACACATGGATACCAGACTTTAAAATATAATGTGGTGGATTACATTGAATGATTTTGAATATTGAACCAGATTTTCATCCATGGAACAAACCTCACTTCATCATGGTGCATGATTCTTTTTAAAGGGTTGGTTTTTGTTTTGTTTTTGTTTTAATTTTTTTTAGATGTTGATGAACCTTTATTTTGTTCATTTATTTATATGCAGTGCTGAGAATCAAACCCAGTGCCTCACACATGCTAGGCAAGCACTCTACTACTGAGCCACAATCCCAGCCCAAGAGGTTTTTTTTTAATATTTATTTTTTGGTTGAAGTTAAGCACAATACCTTTATTTTATTTATTTATCTTTGTGTGGTGCTAAGGATCGAACCCAGGGCCTCACACTTGCTAGGTGAGCACTCTACCACTGAGCCACAATCCCAGCCCAAAGGATTGTTTTTGATTGTACTAAAATACACATAGGATTTACAATTGCTCAGAAAAAAATGAAATAAGTAGGTGTAAATCTGGCAGAACATACATAGGACTTTTATGTTGAACATTATAAAACATTGATAAAAAATTTAAAAGATTTAAATAAATGGAGAGACAGTCTGTGACCATTGATTGAAAGACTTAACACAGAAAAAGGTGCCAATTCTCTACAAATTGACATATAGGCTTAGCACAATTCCTATCAAAATCCTGGAGATACACACACACACACACACACACACACACACACACGTTTTTTTTTTTTGTTGTTGGTGAGGGGGTAACAGGGTTGAACCCAGGTATGCTAAATTTGCTGAGGCGACTTTGAACTTATGATCCTCCTGCCTCAGCTTCCTGAGCCACCTCCTGGTTGTGTGTGTCACCACACCAGGCGGCAATATTTTTTTTTCTATTGAAACAGACAAGTTTATTCTAAAACGTATATGCAAGGAAAAGGGATTAATTTAACTAATGTAATTTATCTAAAATAATCTTGAAGAACAAGAATAAAGTGTAAGGACTCAGGCAACTGATTTCATGATTTATTATAGTAGTAATCCAGATTGTGTGACACTGGTACAGAGATAGACATAAATCAATGAAATAGATGGAGAACCTAGGAAACAGATCCACATGCATATGCTCAACTGCCTGGCATGGTGGCACATGCCTATAATTCCAGCGACTTGGGAGGCTGAGTCAGGAGGATCTCAGGTTCAAGGCCAGCCTCTGCAATTTTGCAAGACCTTATCTTGAACTAAAGATGCTAATAAGAAAAAGGGATGGAGGGGCTGGATGCAGTGGCACGTGCCTGTAATCCCAGCGGGTAGGGAGGCTGAGGCACGAGGACCACGAGTTCAAAGCCAGTCTCTGCAAAAAGCCAGGCACTAAGCAACTCAGTGAGAACCTGTCTCTAAATAAAATACAAAATAGAGCTGGGGAGTGTCTCTGGGCTCAATTCCCAGTACCACAAGAATATGCCCAGCTGATTTTTTAACAAAGGTGCAAAAGTAATTCAATGGAGGAAGGATAGACTTTTCAATAAATGGTGCTGTAGCGATTATACATTTATAGGCAAAATAATGAAACTCAATTTAAACTCACACCTCATAAAAATTAACTAAAAATGGATCTTGGTATTAAGACATAAAACTATAAAAACTTTTAGGGAAAAAATGAGAAATATCTCAGAATCTAAAGCCAGGCAAAGTGTTCTTAAACTAAATACCCCAAAATGGGTAAGTTGAATTTCACCAAAATGTAAAAATTTGCTGTGAAAGAACCTATTTAGACTATGAAAAAAGTCAGGCTAAAGACTGGGAGAAAATATTTGCAAACCACATATTTGACAAAGGATTACTGTCTCAAAATTCAACAGGAAAAAAAGCAAATAATTCAATTAGAAAAGGAGGAAAGATTGAACAATCATTTTACCAAAGAGGATATACAGAAGATAAATAAGCCCATGAAAAGATACTCAATACCATTAGCTACTAGAGATGCAAATTAAAACTATAAAAAGATATTACTACATGCCTATCAGAGTGGCTACAATAAAAAATAGTCACACCAAGTCCTGATAAGGATGTGGAAAAACTGGACACAATTTTGGTGGGAACGTAAATGGTATAACCACTCAGAAAAAGTTTGACAGGTTTCATTTTATTTTGGTGTGTGTGGTCCTGAGGATTGAACCCAGGGGTGTGCTCTACCACTGAGTTATACCTCCACCCCTTTTGTAAATTTTCATTTTGAGACAGGGTTTCACTAAATTGCCAATGCTGGCTTCAAACTTGTAATCCTCCTACCTCAGCCTCCCAAGTAGCTGGGATTACAGGCATGAACCATCACATTTGGCAATTTTTTTGTGTGGGGGGTACCAGGCATTGAACCCAGGGCTGCTTAACCAATGAGCCACTTCCCCAGCCTTTTTTTTTTTTTTTTTTTTTTTTGAGACAGAGTCTCACTAAGTTGTTTAGGGCCTCACTAAATTGCTGAGGCTGGCTTTGAACTTGCAATCCTTCTGCTTCAGTCTCCCAAATTGCTGGGATTATAGGCATGAGCCACCACATTGGGTCACCTGACAATTGTGACCGTTTTGAAAACTAAACATAGCCTCCCAGTGGCTCGAGAGGCTGAGACAGGAGGATCACGAGTTCAAAGCCAGCCTCAGCAAAAGCAAGGTGCTAGGCAACTCAGTGAGACCCTGTCTCTAAAAATAAAACACAAAATAGAGATAGGATGTGGCTCAGTGGTCAAGTGCCCCTGAATTCAATTAAAAACTAAACATGTAACTTTTATATGAAATTATCATGCAACACAGCAATTATACTCCTAAGCATTTATCCTAGAGGACTGAAAACTTATTTGCGGGGGAGTACTAGGGATTGAACTCAGGGGCACTCAATCTCTGAGCCACATTTCTAGCCCTATTTTGTATTTTATTTAGAGACAGGGTCTCACCAAGTTGCTTAGTGTCTTGCTTTTTGCTGAGATTGACTTTGACTTTGTGACCCTCCTGCCTCAGCTTCCCAAGCTGCTGAGATTATAAGCATGTGCCACCGGCTGAAAACCAAACTTAAATTCACACAAAGACCAATATAGGGGCTGGTAATAGTGGTAGAGTACATGCTTTATATGCATGAGGCCTTGGGTTATATCCCCAGCATCATCCAGATGAACAAAATAAAAAAAGACCTGTGCATGAATGTTTCTAGCAGCTATAATTATAACAGGTAATAACTGGAAACAACAGAGATGTCCTTCAATAGGTGACAAGTTAAAACAATCTATGATATATCCATAAAACAGAATACTATTTGGTAACAAAAAGGAACTATTTTTTAAGAATTTTTTTAGGAGGCTGGGGACATAGCTCAGTTGGTAGAGTGCTTACCTCACACGCACAAGGCCCTGGGCTCAATCTTCAGCACCATAAAAAGTTTTTTTTTTTTTTTTTTAGTTGTAGATGGACACAATACCTTTATTTATTTATTTTTATGTGGTGCTGAGGATGGAACCCAGTGCCTCACACATGCTAGGCAAGCACTCTACCACTGAGCTACAACCCCGCCTGGAACTAACTATTGATATACACAACAACTTGGGTAAATCTTCAAAGAATTCTGCTAAGTGCAAAATAAATAAATAAATAAATAAAGCAAATCCTAAAATGATTCTTTTGTTTTTGCACCAGAGATGGAACCCAGGGGCGCTCAACCACTAAGCCAACATCCCCAGCCTCATACATACATACATACATACATACATATTTTTAATTTAGAGACAGGGTCTTGCTAAGTTGCTAAGGCTGGCTTTGAAGTTGTGATTCTAACTTCAGCCACTGGGATTTCAGGCATGCACCATTGTGCCCAGCTTTATATAACATTCTCTTTTTTTTTTTTAATTTTTTTTATTGGTTGTTCAAAATATTATAAAGCTCTTGACATATCATATTTCATACATTAGATTCAAGTTGGTTATGAACTCCCAATTTTACCCCAAATACAGATTGCAGAATCACATCGGTTACACATCCACATTTTTGCATAATGCCCTATTAGTAACTGTTGTATTCTGCTACCTTTCCTATCCTCTACCATGCCCCCTCCCTCCCCTCCCATCTTCTCTCTCTACCCCATCCACTGTAATTCATAACATTCTCGAGATAACAAAATTATTGAAATGGACACCAGATTACTAGTTACCAAAAGTTAAGGATAGAGGGTAGGAGGAAAGCAGATGTGCCTGCATGAGAGTAATATGAGGCATCCTTGTTGATGAAAAAAATCATGTACGACTATCAATGTCAGTATCCTGGTTGTGATATGGTACTACAATTTTGTAAGATGTTACCATTAGGGAATACTGGGTAAACTGTACAGGGGATCTCTCTGATTTCTTAGGACTACATGTGAATCCATAGTTAACTCATAATAAAAAGTTTAATTTGTAAAATAGGATGGGATACAGAGAAAGTGATGCTTAGAGGGAAATTCACAGCTTTAAATGTCTGTATCAGAAAAGGAGGGATCTAGCCAATAACCTATGCTTCTGTCTTAAGAAACCAGAAAAAGAAGGGCAAACACTCAAAGCAAATGTAAGAAAGAGTAAACATGAGAACGGAAATCAATGAAACAGAAAAAAAATAGGCAAAATCAAAGGAATTAAAAGTGGGTTCTTTGAAAAGATCTATAAAATTGACAAAACTTAGCCGGGTGTGGTGGCACACACCTTTAATCCCAGCAGTTTGGGAGGCTGAGGCAGGAGGATCATGAGTTCAAAGCCAGCATTAGGAACAGCGAAGCACTAAACAACTCAGTGAGACCTTGTCTCTAAAATAAAAAAAATTGACAAATTTTAGCTAGATTGACCACATTAAAAAAAAAAGAGAGAGAGAGAGAAGACATAAAATTACCAAAATCAGGCTGGGCACAGTGGTGCACACCTGTGTTTCTGGTAGAAATTGGGATCTGGTCCGTGTTCTACAGAGTGGAGGAATGAACACTGGGAATACTGAAATAAGAAAGTGAGCAGAAATTTATTATTATTATTATTTGGTACTGGGGATTGAGCCCAGGGGCGTTTGACCACTAAGCCACATCCCTACCACACCCCTACCCCTTTTTTATATTTTATTTAGAGACAGGGTCTCGCTGAGTCACTTAGGACCTCACTAAATTGCTGAGGCTATCCTTGAACTTGTAATCCTCCTGCCTCAGCCTCCTGAGCCGCTGGGATTACAAGCTTGCACAATCACGTCCAGCTACAAGCAGAAATTTATTAGGGAAAGTTAAGGTTCAAAAGTTTAAGAAAGCTCCCAAGGGAGAATATGGAAGGGGCAAGAGTGCTGCTGTGGTCTCTTGCATTCCCTCTCCTAAAGGCACATGAGGGGAAGTTGACTGACCCACTTATAACCCATCCTTGAGATTTTAATTGTTGCAAGCACAGGCTCTGGCGAAATTGTATAATTGTCTTTTTGTGAGGAGTCTTGTCCCTTTTGGGAAACAGATGTTGTTTGACATGCTGGAGCATATCAAATGGCAGAGCATACCTCAAACAATGATCCTCACATCCGTCCTCCTTATCAACCCTCATCATTCTTTCCTGCTCTGACTGCCTATTTCCCCTACCTCACCTGCAATCCCAGCTACTTGTGAGGCTGAAGCAGGAGGGTCACAGGTTCAAGGCCAGCCTGGGAAACTTAATGAGACCCTGTCTCAAAATAAAATAAAAAGGACTGGGGATTCCGCTCAGCAGTAGAGCCCTGCTGGGTTCAGTCCCTAGCACCAAGAAGAATAAAAGAAAGAAAAAAGAAACCCCCAAATCAGGAATGGAAGAGGACATGACTACCTACTCTACAGAAAATAAGGGATTATATCGACAATTTTATGCCCACACATTAGAAAACTTAGATGAAAGGGATAAATTTCTAAAAAGATACAGATTATCAAAATTAACCCAATAAGCAGTGAAAAATATAAATATTCCTATAACGAGAAGTTGAATTAGTAATTTAAAATAGCCCCCAAAAGAACAGCTCAGTTCCAATAGCATTGTTGAATTTTTTTTTCTTTTTTCCTTTCCTTTTTTTTTAAATTATACTAGGAATTGAACCCAAGGCTTCAAGCATGTTAGACAAGTACTCTACCATTAAGGTACATCTCCAGCCCTTTTAACTTTTTATTTTGAGACTAAAGTCTCACTAAATTGCCCAGACTGACCTCGAATTTGAGATCCTTCTATCCCAACCTCTTGAGTGTCTGGGATTACAGGAATATGCCACCACACTCAGATTCCATCAAATATTAAAAGAAATATTACTAGCCAGGCATGGTGGCACATGCCTGTAATCTCAGTGGCTTGGGAGGCTGAGGCAGGAGGATCATGAGTTCAAAGCCAGTCTCATCAACTTAGCAAGGCACTTAGCAACTGAGGAAGACCCTGTCTCTAATAAAATATTAAAAAAAAAAAGTCTGGGGTGTGGCTCAGTGGTTAAGCACCCCTGGGTTCAATCCCCAGTACCAAAACAAAAGAAATATTACCAATCCTTCAAAAACTTTCAGAAAGAAGAGGGGGAATTGGGTCCAGTGGCACACGCCTGTAATTCCAGCAACTCAGGAGACTAAAGCAGAAGAATTTCAAGTTTGAGGCCAGCCTCAGCAACTTGGTGAGATCTTGTCTAAAAAAAAATAAAAAGGACTGGGATATAGGAGGTAAAGCACCCTTGAGATCAATCCCTAGTGAAAGAGAGAAAGAGAGGAAGTGAGGAAGGAAGGAAGGAATGGAGGGAGGGATGGAGGGAGGGAAAAGGAGGGGAGGGGATGGGAGGGGATGGGAGGGGAGGGAGGGAAATAAGGAAAATAGAGGGAGATAGAATATTTCCCAATTCTGAGATCAGTATAACTCCATACCATACCAATATCAGAAAAAAAAATCACAAGAAAACTGAAGATTGATATTCCTATTAACATAAATAACAAGAATCCTTAACAAAATATTAACCAATTGAATTGATAAACAATTATACAGCTGGGCACAGTGGTGCACACCTGAAATCCCAGTGGCTCAAGAGGCTGAGATAGAAGGATCGAGAGTTCAAAGCCAGCCTTAGCAACAGTGAGGTGCTAAACAACTCAGTAAGACCCAGTCTCTAAATAAAATACAAAATAAGGCTGGAAAGGTGGTTCAGTAATCGAGTGCCCTTGAGTTCAATCCCCGGTATACCCCCCCCAAAAAAAACCCCCAATTATACACTATGTTTAAGTGGGATTTATCTTTGGTATACAAGACTGATATAAAATCAATATGTGGCCGGGCATGGTGGTGCATGCCTGTAATTCCAGCGGCTCTCTAGGCTGAGACAGGAGGATCGTGAGTTCAAAACCAGCCTCAACAAAAAGTGAGGCACTAAGCAATTCAGTGAGACACTCTAAATAAATAAAATACAAAATAGGGCTGAGAATGTGGCTCAGTGGTCGAGTGCCCCTGAGTTCAATCCCTGGTACCAAAATATATATATGATCTATATATGACCAATATATGAAAATTAACTTTTTTTTTTAACCCAGGGCCTCCATACTAGGCAAACAGACAACCACTGCATTACACCCTCAGCCCTTTTTTTTTGGGGGGGGGGGGGTACTGGGGATTGAACTCAGGGGCTCTTGACCACTGACTCACATCCCCAGCTTATTTTGTATTTTTTTTTTTAAATTTAGAGACAGGGTCTCACTGAGTTGCTTAGCACCTCACTTTTGCTGAGGCTGGCTTTGAACATATGATACTCCTGCCTCAGCCTCCTAAGCTGCTGGGATTACAGGTGGGTGCCACTGTGCCTAGCCTTTTTTTTTTTTTTTTTTTTTTGAGACAGGATCTCCCTAGATGGCCCAGGTTGTCCTGAAATCTTTGAATTTGTGACCTTCCTCTATCTCAGCTTCCAGAGAAGCCAGGATTACAGGCGTGTGCCACTGCACCCAGCTTCAACTGAATGTTTATATACAATCAATAACCCAGAACTGAAATTTTAAAAACTAGCCAGGTGTGGTGGCACATTTCTGTAAGCCTGAATACTTGGGAGGCTGAAGCAGGAGGATTGAAAGTTTGAGGCCAGACTTGGCAATTTATTTAAAACCTTAAATTAAAAAAATGTAACCTCCTTGTACTTGATTGCTCAGCTATCTTCACAGCCCCACACGCTTGGGGGAAGGGGGAGGAACTTCTCTACAATAAGATTTTTTTTTTAAATAAGAAAAAATAATAAACAGTTTCTGTACAAGAAAAAAAATTTAAATAAAAAATTAAAATTAGAGATTTCGGGGCTGGGATTGTGGCTCAGAGGTAGAGCACTTGCCTAGCACGGGCGGGACCCAGGTTCCATCCTCAGCACCACATAAAAATAAAGGCATTGTGTTGTGTCCATCTACACCTAAAAAATTAAATATTTTTTAAAAAGTAGAGATTTCATGAAGTTGAAAATTGACCTTGTGAAAAAAGATTAATATATCTTTGGAAAAGTAGGCCATGAATCATAATAGTATTTGATAGGAAACTGAGATAAGATTATGGGATTAGTGTTTTTTTTAAATATTTACTGTTTAGTTGTAAGTGGACACAATACCTTTATTTTATTTTTATGTGATGCTAAGGATAGAACCCAATGCCTCACACGTGCTAGGCAAGTGCTCTTCCTCTGAGTCACAACCCCAGCCCTGGGATTAGTGTTTTGGAGAATACAAACCACTGGACTAATGGGTTTTGTTGTATTTTTATACCCTTTGGAGAAGGTTGAATATGATTATTAATCACGAGGTCTCTAAGACTTAAGAGAATTCACAAGAGAAAGAAGTCTTGTTTGAGGTATTCATATTATTTTACTATCACTAAAATGCGTTTCTAGTTAGTTGAAGTTCCTACTGTGACATTCTTTTGGGGGCTGGTACGGGAGATTGAACTCAGGGGCACTCGACCACTGAGCGACATCCCTAGTCCTAATTTGTATTTTATTTAAAGACAGGGTCTCACGGAACTGCTTAGCGCCTTGCTGTTGCTGAGGCTGGCTTTGAACTTTCGATCCTCCCAAGCCACTGAGATTACAGGCATGCACCACGGTGCCTGGCTACTGTGACATTCATGATATACATATCTTTTTTTTTTTTTTTTTTGGTAGCACAGAGGATTAAATCCTGGGGTGCTTTACCACTGAGCTACATCCCCAGTTCTTTTATTTTTTTGTGAGACAGAGTCACAAAGTTGCTTAGGGCCTCACTAACTTGCCAAGGCGGGCCTCATACTTCGTCAGCCTTCCACGTCCCTGGGGTTACAGGCCGTGCTACCATGTCCAGTTTACGCAATATCATTTTAAACAGATTTATTGTTACCTCTTTGTAGTACAGTACTTACCATTATGACTTCTATTGTCTTTTTATATGTTTGTTGTGGAGAATATATTATTCACTATAAAGTTGTCACAAGAAATTATGTGTGGTAGAAAGTATTTGTTATAGGAAAATAGATTGTAAATCAGCTCAACAGAGGCCTTTTTTGGTTGGTTTTTAAAAAAAAATTTTTTTAGTTGTAGATGGGCCTTTATTTTATTTATTTATTTTTCTGTGATGCTGGGGATCGAACCCAGTGCCTCACACGTGCTAGGCAAATGCTTTACCACTGAGCTACAGCCCCAACCCCATCAATAGAGGCTTTTAATGTATAATTTCACTAATACACAAGTGGCATGAATTCACTTGTTAGTTTTGGCTTTCTTCCTATGAAGCTGTTAGAGAAAATAAACTTGATTCCAACAGGTTCTATGCTAACATTGATGTGGCACTTATTCCCTTGACACACCTCTTTTTTTCTTTTGTAATACTGTGAATTAAACCCAGGGGCACTCCACCACTGAGCTTACATCCCTGGCCCTTTCTTTTTGTCATACTGGGAACTGAACCCAGGGCATTGTGCATGCTAGGCAAATGCGTTAAAATTGAGCTACTTCGTATTTTTTATTGTTAGACAGAGTCTTGGTTAAATTGCTGATGCTGGCCTCTAACTTTCGATTCTCCTGCCTCAGACTCCTGAGTCGCTAGGATTATAGGTATGCACCAGTGTCTAGCTCAGCTTTTTAATTTAATTTTATTTTTTTTTAGTTCTTGAAGGGATTTTATTTACTTATATGTGGTGCTGAGAATCGAACCCTATGCCTCACACATACTAGGCAAGCCCTCTACCGCTGAGCCACAACCCCAGCCACTAAACTTTTTTCTTAAGGGTCTTAAGTTTCTTGTTTTGCCTTCTTCACTTCAATTACTAAAATAATCCATATTTTCTTTGTTCATAATCTTGTCTCAATAAAAATTGAATCCTAAATGACTTTTTTTGAGGGGCAGAGAGTACTGGGGATTGAACCCAGGAGCACTTTACCACAGAACTACATTCTAAGCCCTTTTTTATTTTGAAATAGGGTCTTGCTAAGTTGCTTAGAGCTTTGCCAAATTGCTGAGGCTGGCCTCAAATTTTTGATCCTCCTGCTTTAACCTCCCACGTTGCTGGAGTACAACACCACACCTAGCATGACTAGCTATTTTGATTACAAAAAGTCTTATTGCAGAGATTAATACTCCCATGCCTTAGAAATGTAGTAAATTTTGTTCTTTTCCCTATTAAAAAAAAGTATACCCTTTCCCTGACACGGATGCTGCCTATAGCATTTATTTCTGTAATTTCACATTTGGTTGTAAAGCTTGTTTCAATGACTTCCCTATCCCTGCATCAATACCGCACTTATAAATATATTTATAAATGCAAATGTTGTAGTTTTATATATTCTAAAATATGGTTATCCTCCAATCATAATTGTTTTTAAAGTTTATTATTCTTGTGAATTTACTTTTCCAACTCTTTCAATTCAGCTGTACAAGTTCTTTTAAAAAGCCATAGTAAGCTGGGTGTGGTACACACACCTGTAATCCCAGTGACTTGGGAGGCTGAGACAGGAGGATTGCAAGCTTGAGGCCAACCTTGGCAATTTAGCAAGGCCCTAATTCAACAAGACCCTGTGTCAAAATTAAAAAGGGCTGAGGATGTAGCTCAGTGGTAAAGTGCCCCTGGGTTCAATCCCCAGCACCCCACCCTCACCCAAAAAAGCCCTACTGAGAATTTTAGTAGAAAAATATAGGCGGCACAGTCATCCGTACAATATTCAGTATTCCCAATCCAATACTGTTTACTTTATTAGTCATATTCTCCTCTTTTATAAAAAAAAAATCAGTACTGAGGATTGAACCCAGGGCCTTGTATGAGCTAAGTAAGCCTCTACCACTTAGTTATTTCCCATCTTTTTGTTTCTATTTATGACAGTGGAATGCATTACAATTCTTATTACACATATAGAGCACAATTTTTCATCTCTGGTTGTATACAAAGTATATTCACACCAATTCGTGTCTTCATACATGCACTTTGGATAATGATGTCCATCACATTCCACCATGATTTATAACCCCATGTCCCCTCCCTTCCCCTCCAACCCCTCTGCCCTATCTGGAGTTCATCTATTCCTCTCATGCTCCCTCTCCCTATCCCACTATGAATCAGAGAAAAAACTCAGCATTTTTTTGGGGGGATAGGCTAACTTCATTTAGCATTATCTTCTCCAACACCATCCATTTACCTGCAAATGCCATGATTTTATTCTATTTTATTGCTGAGTAATATCCCATTGTGTATATATGGCACATTTTTTTATCCATTCATCTACTGAAGGGCATCTAGGTTGGTTCCACAGTTTAGCTATTTTGAATTGTGCTGCTATAAACATTGATGTGGCTGTGTCCGTGTAGTATGCTATTTTTAAGTCCTTTGGGTATAGACCAAGGAGAGGGATAGCTGGGTCAAATGGTGGTTTTATTCCCAATTTTCCAAGAAATCTCCATACTGCTTTCCATACTGGCTGCACCAATTTGCAGTTACACCAGCAATGTATGAGTGTGCCTTTTCCCCCACATCCTCACCAACACTTATTGTTGTTTGTCTTCATAATAGCTTCCATTCTCACTGGAGTGAGATGAAATCTTAGAGTGGTTTTGATTTGCATTTCTCTAATTGCTAGTGATGATAAATGTTTTTTCATATTTTGTCGACTGATTGTATATCATCTTCTGAGAAGTGTCTATTCAGGTCCTTGGCCCACTTATTAATTGGGTTATTTGTGTGTGTGTGTGTGTTTTTTTTTTTTTTTTGGTGTTTTAACTTTTTGAGTTCTTTATATACCCTAGAGATTAGTGCTTTATCTGATGTGTGAGGGGTAAAGATTTTCCCAAGATGAAGGCTTTCTATTCACCTCACAGATTGTTTCTTTTGCTAAGAAACTTTTTAGTTTGATTCTGTCCCATTTTTTGATTCTTGAGTTTAATTCTTGTGCCAAAGGAGTCTTGTTAAGGAAGTCAGGGCCTAATCCCACATGATGGAGATTAGGGCCTACTTTTTCTTCTATTAGACACAGGTCTCTGGTTTTATTCCTAAATCCTTGATCCATTTTGAGTTTTGTGCATGGTGAGAGGTAGGGGTTTAATTTCATTTTGTTGCATATGGATTTCCAGTTTTCTCAGCACCATTTGTTGAAGAGGCCATCTTTTCTCCAATTCATGTTTTTGGCACCTTTGTCTAATACAAAATAATTGTAATTTTGTGGGCTAGTCTCTGTGTCCTCTATTCTGTATCATTGGTCTACCAGTCTGTTTTGGTGCCAACCCCATGCTGTTTTTGTTACTATTGCTCTGTACTATAGTTTAAGGTCTGGTATAGTGATGCCACCTGCTTCACTCTTCCTGCTAAGCATTGCTTTAGCTATTCTGGGTCTCTTATTTTTCCAGATGAATTTCATGATTGCTTTTTCTATTTCTATGAGTAATATCATTGGGATTTTGATCAGAATTGCATTAAATCTGTATAGTGCTTTTGGATGTATGGTCATTACAGAACCCTAAAGAAGTCAAAGACCTTAGAAGATGGAAAGATCTACCTTGCTCTTGGATAGGCAGAATTAATATTATCAAAATGACTATTTCCCACCTTTTAAAAAAATTGTTTTTAGACAAGGCCTTGCTAGCTGAGGCCGACCTTAAATTTATGATTCTCCTGCCTCAGCCTCCTGAATTGCTGGGATTACAGAAGGGCACCACCATGCCCAGTAGAGTGGTCATTTTAAAATAACCTGTCTCATGAGTACCAATTGGTTAAGGATATCTGCTTTATCTTTGGTAATTTTAAAAAAATATAACAGGGCATGTAGTTCAATGAAAAACACCTGCCTACCATGCATGAAGCCCTGAGCTCCATTCCCAGCACCATACACACACAAATATGTATTCTAGAAAAGCATCCATTTAATTGGAAGCATCATCATTTCAAGCTTTTCTAGAAAAGACTCCATAAATTTTGAGTAGTTATTTGTACACTTATTAAAAATTTTTTTCTCTGCAAAAAACAAGTGTGCACACATATACTATCTCTGGAGGTTACATAGGAGTAAAATAAAGAGTTTTCCAGGTCAGCCTGGGAGTCATATGGATAATATCACAGGCTAAACTGTCTTCACAGCCCTTATTTCTGGTAGGCTAACTGTACAACTTATTTTTAGAGTCGTACATAGCACTCTTACAAAAAAGATGACTGACTACTGTGTTGAGCACAGACTGCAGTGGGACAAGCACAGAAACAGGGAGGAGTCAGGGTAGTTCATGTGAAAGTCACTGGTGGTTTTTACTATGGTGGTAAACAATGGAAGTGATGAGAACTGGTCAGATTTGAAAACATACTGAAGGTAGAGCCAAGAGGATTTACATATGCAACGTACCTTCATCAGGAACACTGCCTTACAGGTAGATTTTTGACCAGGTACATCTTTTGCTGAGAATCACTGTACTGACTTCAAATTCTGTGACAATAAGGTCCATTGTTTTCCTATCTGTATATACTTATTAAGCTAAGCCCAGTGTTTTGCAAAGTTGTTAAAATTCATGTGGACGTTTGAAATTAATTACAAGAGATTTCTGGTTTCAGTCTGACACAAGATTAATTATTTTGGGTCTTATCTTATTCCAGAATTTCTGATATACAGTGTTTACAAAATTCAAGAGGACCCAACACAGTGGTGCATGCCTGTAATCCCAGCTACTTAGGAGGCTAAGGCAGGAACATAACAAGTTCAAGGCCAGCCTCAGCAACTCAGTGAGACCCTGTCTCAAAATAAAAAGGGGTGGAGATGTAGCTCAGAGGTAGAGCACTTACCCAACATGCATGAGGCCCTGGGTTCAATCCCCAGTACTGTAAAACCAACGCTACCCCCCAATCTCCTCCCCCCAAAAAACACACGGGGACATTAGATATAAAATTGCTAAATTTAAAATCTTGTTTTATTTAAATGTGTTCCTTATGATACAGCACAACCTTTCAAAGTCAATCAAGCATTGTAACATTAATAATGTTTCTTCAAAACTCATTAACAAATCACAGCCTACTACCCCACAGCTTCAAAAATTCGTCAAGGCAACTTCAATGTCCAAAAGAGCACAATATGACAGACTGTGGCATTAAATCTCATCTCAATGTAGATTTAAGAAAAGCAAACTAAAGCATATTATCAGACTACCAATTTTTTTTTTTTTTTTTTGGTGGTGCTGGGGATTGAACCAAGGACCCTGCACATGCTAGGCAAGCACTCTTACCACTGAACCACATCCCCAGCTCGAGGTACTTTTATTTAATATGCCTACTTCTCAACACTGGGGAGTTTTAAAAAAACAGAATCTCTTATGAAGCAAAATCATAAATAAATAAAAATTTAAAAGCACAGTACCAGGAAGAATACAGGGACGTGGAAAACGTGTTAAAAATTAAAAGGACTCACCTTTTGCTTTTTTACCTTTTAATCTCTTGCAAAGTCCAAAGATTACTAAGATTAGAATCTATTTCATAATCATACCAATTAAGTAGTTAAGAAACAAACAGGGCAGGGGGTACAGCTCAGAGGTAAAGCACTTGCCTCATGAGACCCTAGGTTAGATCCCCAGCAGTGCAACCTATCAACCAACAAACCCCCTCCAAATGTAAAGACTGGAAAGATCTTTGTTAGTTATCTAGAATCATTTGGCCTAACATTATTTCCAATGAGTGACTGTTAGGTTTTAAATTTCAAAGATAAAACATAAAATATGGGGCCAAAGGGAGTCGGTGTCTTCCAGTTTTTACTGGTGTAACAGTCCTTCAGCCTGGTGCTACAGAAAAGAATCATAAAAAAGAAAAGGAAAATTTTTATTTCAAACAGATTCCATGGCATGCATGTTACATCAAAGGCTGGATGTGTGGCAAACAGTTTCATTTTAAACCTGCATGGATGTATAAATTATACATTACTTAGGAATGTTTAACTTCTGTTAAAATGTAGATTCAATCCAACACTACACCAATTTTTACATTTATTGTAGATACTATATTAGCTCAGGTTAAATTTTCATCATCAAAAAATGAGAATAACCTTACAGCTACCTACTAAGGTAATGAGCTGTGAAATTAATTCCATAGTATTGCTCTGAAAATATACCCCTAGGTTGTTAAGAGAAATTCCAGCTCCATCCAAATGCATTATTTAACTGGGATTCTTTAGTCATCATCTACGGTTGGCTTGATTGTCACTCCTCTTCTTATTTGACCCCAACCAATTAAACTGAAAAATGAAAATAGAAAAAAATCATGAATATTAACATCCATTTCATTAGCATCACCACACAATTATATGATAGAACTGGTTGGACCTGCCTATCTTCTAAATTCAAATTTGTTCCCACAACCTGCTCCTCAATAAAGAAAGGGCACACTAATTTCTTAGAATCAGGTAAGATCTGGCTAGCATGATAGGAAAAGCAAACAAAAATTGCTACCATGAATATACTTGTCTTTACTCTATCAAAATATACCTAACCCTTCAGATCCAACTAAGAGCTCTTTATTCCACTGAAGGAATCAAGCCAATACATAAATCACATCAGTCTGATTATTTTTTACAACCTCATTCTATGCTGTTCCCTTTGAAAAATGCTTTTCTATCACTCAGCACCTCAACAGATCATAATGCATTTAGTGTGACCCTACATGGTAAAGGAAATTTAAGAGAACCAGAGGAACTCAGTCTATAAGCAGATTTTTTTTGTTTTGTTTTGTTTTGGGGGGGGGGGCAGTACTGGGAATTAAACCCAGAGGTGTTTTACCAACCACTGAGCTACATCTCCAGCCCTTTTTATTTTCATTTTGAGACAGGGTCTCATTCAGTTGATTAGGGCCTCACTAAGTTGCTAAGGTTAGCCTTAAATTTGTGATCCTCCTGCCTCAACCTTTGGAGACACGGGTAAACTGATTACTCTTGATAGCAAAGGGACTTCTACATCCTCTTTCAATGTCTGTCCTAGTCAATGACCAGGCTGGTTGTCACCTCAATTGCAGCTTCTTGAACAAAGTCCACCTAAACATGGATAAACCCACAATTCTTAAAAATAAAAGGATCAGCCTGGAGTGCTGACACATGCTTGTAATACCAGTGACTTATAAGCTGAAGCAGGAGGATCCAAGTTCAAAGCCAGCCTTGATGACTTTGAGACCCTGTCTCAAAAAAAGGACTGGGATGTAGCTCAGTGTTAAAGCACTTCTGGGTTCAATCCCCAGTATCAAAATAAATAAAGGATCATTCAGATGCTCTCTTTTTTCTTATTGGGATTTTAATATACTTGCCAATTTTATTTGGATAGAATCCTCTTGTAATATTAGTAGAAAGTCCCAAATATACTCTTTATTTAAAAATATGTTCAAGTTTATGAAATGAAACATTCAACAAGTGATAATAACACAGTTCCATGTTGAGTTTTTTTGTGGTACTAGGGATTAAACCCAGCGCTTTGGGCTTGCCAGGCAAGCACTCTATCACTTAGCTACAACTGCAGCCCTTTTTATTTTATGTACGTTTTTTGTTTGATTAGTATAACCACACAAAAGAATAAAATCAAATAAACACAAAATATGACAAAGCAGAATTATTTTCTTAAAATACAACAAAAACTTTAACTCGTCAAACTTCTGAACAGTAAGTAATAAGAGACCATCAAGGGCCTACTATCAAGCCTTAATTAAAGGAGGTAGATGGGCTGAGGATATAGCTCAGTGGCACAGTGTGTGCCTAGTATGTGCAAGGACCTGGATTCAATCCCCAGTAACCCCCTGCCCTCCTGCACACACACAGAGGAGGTAGGTGGTGAGGATGGAAAAGAGTCAAGGGTGATTAGAATAATTATGGGGAGAGCTGAGGTTGTGGCTCAGTGGTAGAACGCTTGCCTAGCATGTATAAGGCACTGGGTTCAATTCTCAATACACATATAAATAAATAAAAGGTCCATTGACAACTAAAAAAAAAAAATGAACAACAAAATTATGGGGACAGAGCTGAGCGTGTTGGTCCACACCTGTAATCCCAGAAGCTTGGGAGATTAAGGACAGGAGGATCATGACCTCAAAGCCAGCCTCAGCAACTCAGTGAGGCCCTAGGCAACTTAGTGAGACCCTGTCTCTAAATGAAATATAAAAAGGGCTGGGGATGTATCTCAGCGGTTAAGTGGCCTGGTTTTAAAAAGAGAGAGAGATAAAGAAAGGCTGAAGAAGTTCCAGATCAGAGATCAAAGACACACAAAACCTAAATGTAACCCAAGATTCTAGACTGGAGGTCTATAAAGGTTATTATTGGAACAAGTGATAAAACTGGAATATGGGGTATAGATTTTAGTATTTTGTCAATATTAAATTTCTTAAAGTGGTTATGAAAGAGAATATCTTTGTTTTTTGGAAATAGAAATGAAGTTTAATATAATAGATCAAGGAGAATGACATACACAACGTACTTCCCCAATATGTACATTCTTGTATTTTTGTTGTTGTTTGGTGGTGTTTGTTTGGGTACCAGGGATTGAAATCAGGGGCACTCAACCACTGAACCACATCCCCAGCCCTATTTTTATTTAGAGACAGGGTCTCACTGAGTTGCTTAGCACCTCATCTTTGCTGAGGCTGGCTTTGAATGCGTGATCCTCCTGCCGCAGCCTCTGGAGCTGCTAGGATTACAGATGTGCACAGCCATGCCCACCTTTGTTTTGTTTTGTTTTTGGTACCAGGGATCAAACCCAGTGCCTTTCACATGTTAGGCAAGTACTCCACCACCAAGCTACCCACAGCTCTAAAAAGTTATACATATACTGTGGCTGGAATTGTGGCTCAGTGATAGAGCACTTGCCTACCATGTGAGACACTGGGTTTGATTCTCAACACCGCATATAAATAAATAAAAAAAGAAAATTAATTGACAACTATTATATACACATACACACACACATACACACACATATATATACATACACATGTATATATATGTAAATGTGTATGTGCTTGTGTCTGAGAAAGGAGTATACAGGAATTTTCTGTATAATTCTTGTGATTTCCCTGTTTAGTTTTTAAAAAGGCAAAGACAGGCCATGCACAGTGGTACATGCCTGAAATTCCAGTGGCTCAGGAGGCTGAGGCAAGAGGATCACAGATCACGCGTTTAAAGCCAGCTTCAGCAATTAGTGAGATCCTAAGAAACTCAGAGACCCTATCTCTAAATAAAAATATAGAAAAGGGCTGGGGATGTGGCTCAGTGGTAAAGTGCTCCTGGGTTCAATCCCTGGTACCAATAAATAAATAAATAGCCACAGACTAGGGGTAAAACTCAGTAGAAGGCAGGCTTAATATGCACAAGTCCCTGGGTCCATTCTCCGGCACCAAAAATAAATAATAACAATAACAATAACAATAATAATAAAAAACAACAATGGAATTATTGACTCTAAATTCACTGGTGTTTGCATAGGGAAGACAACTGTAGTATCTGGACTAAAATATGGGACTACAAATGGAGGCTACAAATAGTTTTCAAAGTCATCAAAACAAATAGTTAAGAGCTAAAGCTACACTAACTATTGTGTTCAAAGAATGTGCATCTGTGTTTACACCACCATGAACTTAAGGAAACTGATCCTTACATTGGCAAAGGCTAATAAACTTACCGCCAGTGTTTCTCAACTCTTCGACTAAGGGCAATCTTTTCTCCTACTTCTGTGCACACAGGATTAGTCAAAACAATTTTGCCCAAATCAGCCTTGACAGCACTAACTCTCCCTCCTGTTGACAGTGATCCTATGTTCACCATGAGCACTTCATTCTTAGACAGTTTTTGGACCTATGGAAACAAATTAGGGAAGAACAAATCCCAAAATCAAAAACATGCTTTCCAAGAATGAGTGGGGACTTACCAAATATTTTTGGAATTAAGATAATTATAACCCCACAATTATGTATGACTACAGTGTACCAGGAAAACATGTGGGACAAGACAATTATAAAAGAAAAAAAATTCTACAGAAATTTCATTATAATGAAATGTGAACTATAATATACTCTAAAGATAACAAACTAGTTGATTTAGCACATGCTGATTTCACACAAAATCTACTTTAAAAAAATAAGCTAGTAGCTACAGCATAAAACCTCCTAAAATTCTGAAGAACTTCTATACAGAATGAAATTGTGTACCCTTTACTGGGAATGACTAGAAATACAAGCGTTCTGGATGTTTTTGGAGTCTAAAATATTTGCCTACACATAATAAGCTTATCTTGGGGATGGGACACAAGTCTAAATACAAAATTCAATTGATTTATATAAACCTTATACACACAGCTTAAAAGAAATTTTATACAATATTTTTAGTGCACCTATGTTCTGACTATGACTTATCACATAAGGTTAGGTGTGGAATTTTCCACTTGTGGCATCTTCCACTTATGGTATCATGTTGGTGCCTAAAAAAGTTTTGGACTTTGGACCTCAGATTTTTAAATTAAGGATAAACAACCTATAGTAGAGATACAAAATTTCCTAAGTGGGGCAAGGCAGGAAAATGGCTATGTAAGAGTTAATATCATGTGCATGTATGAGTATATAACAAACCCAATTATTATGTACAACTATAATGCACCAATAAAAAATTATTCCAGAAGAAGAGTTAATAAGATGATTCTGGAGATCCAATTCAACTCATGTGTCTAAGCCAGCAACTGAACTCTCTGAGCCTCTTTAAAATTTGCTACCACCTACCACACATGGTTGTTTCCCCAGTACCTCCCCTTTCCTGCCCCTTCTCCCTCCCCCATCTCTTTCCTGTATTCTACTAATCTCCTTTCGATTTTCATGAGATCTCCCCTCAACCTTTCTTTTCTTTTTTCTACAAATTCTTACTGAAACACAAGGATATTAGGAATATAATGTCTATGTCATACATGACACAAATTCTTTTCCCTACTTTCTCTCTCTTTTTTTTAACCTTAGGCTGATTGCCATATAGTTGTTCTTGATTTTCAAGAAATCAAAATAATTTACCTTATTTCTATGTTAACTAAAAACTGGGTTTAACATCATGGCCACTTTTTTGGAAAAAGAAATTACAAAGAGCACTTGCCTTTGCTGCTTTCTTGTCTCCTTCAGTGCGTACACCTAGAAGTCGTCTAAGCAGGAAATAGGAAATTTCCAATTCTGTGAAAATCTCAGGTAAAGCTCCAACAGCACCAAGTACCTGCCCCACCATTCTGTCAGCACGGCACAAAGTGGGGTCGATTTTTGTTCCAACTCCTAATGTAAAAAAATATGGACATAACCGTGAAACACTTATAAAGTAAATTATTTGCCCAAAACTTAGTCAAACAAGCGTAGTATATTTCTTTTTTGGGGGGGGTAACAGGGACTGAATTCAGGGGCACTTGACTACTGAGCCACATTCCCAGCCCTATTTTGTATTTTATTTAGAGACAGGGTCTGATTAAGTTGCTTTGCACCTCCCCGTTGCTGAGGTTGGCTTTGAACTTGCAATCCTCCTGTCTCAGCCTCACAGGCCACTGGGATTACCGGCACGTATCACCGCGCCCAGCTAAGCATGGTGTACTTCTACACATATTAATACACACTTGTATTTTAATGCCCATATAACAGCTACATAGAAATAACAAAATACCTGTTTCATCTGAGGAAAGAGAATTGACCCACAGGTCCTTTGGGCAACTGAGAACAGAAAAATTCTCTTTGTTAAATTCTAAACAAAAGGCAAATAGAGATAATAACCTGATACAAATTGAGTTTGAATATCCTTACTGAAATTTGAAAAGATATAAATTGAGCCAGGCACAGTGACACGCCTGAAATTCCAGTTAACTCAGGAGACTGAGGCAGAAAGATATTGAGTTTAAGGCCAGCCTCAGCTACTTAGTGAGACCCTGCCTCAAAATAAAAAATCAAAAGATATATATGGGGATATACCTCAGAGGTAGAACATACCCTTTGGTTCAATCCCCAGGATTAGGGGAAAAAAAAAAAAGAAAAAAATCAGTAATTTGCAGAATATTCGCATGCCATTTCCTGGAAGGTTGATCAAAAAGCTAGCTTAGTTAGGTGCGGTGGCCCAAGCCTGTAATCACAGAGGCTCAGGAGGCTGAGATAGGAGGATCGAAGGTTCAAAGACAGCTCCAGCAATTTAGTGAGGCTATAAACTGAATGGCTGCTACATAAAGATTATCATTACAATATTCTACTTTCTATTGTTAAGTTTGAAGAGTTCCATAAATTACATTCTTTTTTCTTTTAAACCAGGGACTGAAACACAGGGGCACTTTACCACTGAGGTACATTTTCAGTCTTTTATTTTGAGACAAGGTCTCACTAAATTGCTGAGACTGGTTGAACTTGTGATCCTCTTGCTTCAGCCTCCCTAATATCTGAGATTACAGGCATATGCCACCACAGCTGGTACCATAAATTACATTATAAAAAAATGTTTCCAAGCTGGGCACCGCGGCACATGCCTATAATCCCAGCATCTTGGGAGGCTGAAGCAGGAGAATTTCAAGTTCAAAGCCAGCCTCAGAAATTCGGCAAGGTCCTAAGCAACTCAGTGAGACCATATCTGAAAAAAGTTTCCAGAATTTCCTTCTCCACAAAAGGTAAAACTTTATGCAATAATCTCAATTACAGGATATAATAGAAAAATGAACTATATAGTAAAAAACCAGAGCACCAATTTGGTGAAAAATAAACTGCTTTTTCACCCAATGTTTTCTTCTTTAATCCAAAGATATGATAATAGCCCTAATATTTGCTGAATCTTCACTTTTTTCCCTGGCACTGGGGAGAGAACCCAGGGGCACTCTACCATTGAGCTATCAGACCTTTGCCAGCCTCATCAACCTAGCAAACTTAGTGAGAAGTGAGACCCTATCTCAAAAAACAAGGGGCTATAGTTGTGGATCAGCGGTAGAGTGCTCGCTAAGCACATTTGAGGCCCTGGGTTCTATCTTCAGCAATACATAAAAATAAATAAAGATACTGTATTTAACAACTAAAAAATATTAAAAAAAAAAAAAAGGACAGAATATAGTTCAGTGGTAAAGCTCCCCTGAGATCAATCCCCATTATCCCCCCACTAAAAAAAAAAAAAAAAACCTCCAAAACCCCCACAACTTTGAGTAATTTCCTACACAGGGAAAGTTACTTTTTTAAAAAAAAAAAGACATGGTCTCACTACATTGCCCACCCTGGCCTTGAACCCCTTGCTCAAGTGATCATTCAACTTCAGTCACCTAAGTACCTAGGACTACAGGTGCACGCAGTCACACCCACTTAGAGGTTATCTTCTTTTATTCCCACATCAATGTAAATATTGTTATTATTTTTTGGTAGCTGGACAAAATACCTTTATTATTTTATTTATTTATTTTTATGTGGTTTTGAGAATAGAATCCAGAGCCTCACATGTGCCAGGTGAGCACTCTACCACTGAGCCACAACCCCAGCCCAGTGTAAACATTATTTGACTGACATCTTTGAGTAACTTTCCATTTGCAAAACACACACAAAAAGTAACCACTCTCAAGTTGGGCATGGGCATGTTTATAATTCCAGCTATTCAGGAGACTAAGGCAGGAGGATCATAAGTTCAAGGCCAGCCTCAACAACTTAGTGAGACCCTGACTCAAAATAAAATATAAAGAGGGCTGGGCATATAGTTCAGTGGGAGAGCACTTACCTAGCAAATGCAAAGCGCTGAACTCAAACCCACATAGGTATGCACACTGACATAAAACCACCAAAAACAAAAAAATAAAACCCAACCACTCTCTCTCACCATGCCCCTACAAAAAAAGTATAAGCTAGGTACTGTTGTGACATGTGCCTTCAGTTCCAGCTACTCATGAGGCTAAGGCAGGAGGACTACTTGAATCCAGGAGTTCAAGGTTAACATGGGCAGTACAACAAGGTCCTGTGCTCAAAAAATTAAAAAATCAACAGGCCAGGGATATAGACAGTGAGTGATAAAATGCCCCTAGGTTCAATAAAAAAACAAACAAAAAACCACTACAATATAGCTTTATGAGTAATCTATTTCCCATGAAAAGTATCATGAATATCTACAAATTAAAAGAAAAGGGATGAGAGGTTGAAATCCTTACCAATAAGACCCCCTGGAGCAGCATACTGAAGATCATTATGTTCGGCAAAAAGTGATACAATTTTGGAAAAGATTGGTTTACACATGAGTTTTCCTTCACTGTCTTTGGAAACAATACCAGGTCTGACTTCTATCTCCTGGCCCACCTGTAAATATATAATCAGTAATAAAAATTACTATGAATTAACACAATTATCATTTATCTATCTAAAGTTCTAACAGTAAGACCATGAAACCAAAACGGCAAACCTTCCTCTATTTCAAAGATCACCATTTTAATAAAAGGAAAAATAAATGTGAAAGAGACCTTCAAAATCAGAACCACTCATGTTACTACCTACCACACAAACCCATCACCACATAAAACGTGCTTCATACTTACAAGAAGCCTATAAATTTAGGTTAAGACACATTACAAAGACATAAAAGCAAACAAATTTATATCAAATAACGAACACCATAAACCATTTTATTCAACTTGGATTATTAATCCTTTTTCTTAAGACAGGGTGAAACAAAAACAATAACAACTCAAGCCTACCTTACCTTTAATACTCCTTTCAGAATACTTCCACCAGCAACACCTCCCTTAAGGTCATCAACTTCACAACCAGGCTTGTTGACATCAAATGACCTAATAACTAAAAGAAAACAAATTAAAGCTATTTCTATTAATTTAAACTTTATAAGAAATATTCTTTTCCATGTTAACTTTTCAAAAATAGAATACCATTTAAGCTATTAAAAAAAAAAAAGTTTGTTGGTGCACGCCTGTAGTCCCAACAGCTCCAGAGGATGAGGCAGGAGGATCCCAAGTTCAAAGCCAGCCTCAACAACTTAGTGTGGTCCTGTCTCAAATAACAAAACAGGGGCTGGGGATGTGGTGCAGTGGTTAGGCTCCCCTGGATTCAATCCCTGGTACTAAATAAATAAATAAGAATATTGGAGGCTGGTCATGGCGGCACATGCCTATAATTCCAGCAACTTGGGAGGCTGAGGCAGGAGGATATTGAATTCAAGGCCAGCCTCAGCAACTCAGCAAGACCCTGACTCAATGTTAAAAAAAAAAAAAAAAAAATCTAAGGATATCTCCAGTAATGTATTGGACTAAATGCATACTTTTAACTTGTGTCTACTTGCACTGAGAATACTTATTAGCTCTGAATTCCTCTATCTTCTATTCCAGGTGAAACTCAGCTGGCTAATTTTCAGGTGTGTTGCTCATGTTTTAATAACTGAATGAAAAAGGGTACTTCTGCTGAAGTACCTAAGTATTGGATGCTATTTTGTGGGGGCATCATCATCTGTATTTTGTGTTATATAAGAGGTAGATATACTAGTCTTCATTTCTAGGAAATTTCTAAGTGTAATTTTAATATACCCTCATGCTATAATTTTTATGACTAGCAATGTGAATTTTGTATAACAGCCCATCATTATGATTTGTTCTCACAAAGGAAGATAGAAGCTAAGGCCAGTCTTTTAATTAATTTCTCTTAGATCAAAATAAATTTTTTAAAAATTAAAGATCGGGGGGGAAAAGAAAAAAGAGGTATAAGTTGGCTCTTCATATCTGAGAGTTCCATGTCTGTGAATTTCAACCATCTACAGTTCAAAAAATGTTTTGTTTTTATTTATTTACTGGGGTGGGGAAAGTATTGGGGATTGAACCTAGGGCCTTTACCACTGAATTATATCCCAAGCCCTTTTTATTTTTTTCAAAGTAAACCTTGAACTTTTGATCCTCCTGCCTCAGCCTCCTGAGTTGCTGGGATTTCAGGTATATGCCACCATGCTTGGCAGATTTAAAAAAAAAAAAAATATCAAGAGTCTGTAATGAATACATAGTTTTTTTTTTTTTTGGGGGGGAGGGTGTCATTATTCCCTGAACAATACTATTTATACCTCATTTATAATATATTAGATACTACAAGTAACCTAGACATGCTTTTAAGTATCCTGGAGGGGTTAGGGTTACAGCTCAGTGGTACAATGCTTGCCTAACATATATGAAGCCCTAGGTTTGATCCCAGCACTACAAAAAATATAGAGGACAATGTGGGTGGATTATATGCAAATTCTATGTCATTTTATATAAGGAATTTCTGTATTATGTGACTTCTGCAAAACTACAAAACAACTCTAGGACTACATGACCTATACGGTCACTCGAGCACTTTTCCTGCCAAACAACACAGGAACCCAAAATGAAGACCTAAAGAGGCTCAAATGTCTATTTTGAAACAGCTCCTATATTTCTTCGTAGGAACCACAAACTTAGATGATCAAATTACACCAAGATTAGTTTTTCGTTAATGGTACAGTGACATCATTTGTATGGAAAATATAAAAACATTATAATTCCATGTTGGTCACATAACATACCATAAACTGAGTATCAAAAAGGTTAACAGTGTGGTTGGGTTGTGTCTCAGCAGTAGAGTGCTCACCTAGCACGTGCGAGGCCCTGGGTTCGATCCTCAGCACCACATAAAAATAAATTATTGTGGGGGCTGGGGTTGTGGCTCAGCAGTAGAGCATGCGCCTAGCATGGGTAAGGCCCTGGGTTTGATCCTCAGCACTACATGAATGAATGAATGAAGAAAGACAGAAAGAAAGAAAGAAAGAAAGAAAGGTATTGTGTCCAACTACAACTGAAAAATAAATATTTAAAAATAAATAAAAAAAGGTTAACAGTTTCTATAGCACTCAGGATTCTGTTCCTCATACAGTAATTCAATCTAACATTGCCAACACTATCTCAGAATTAATCAATTTCAAAAAAACTTTTATCCCTCTGTAGAAAGAGGAAATATTAATAAACACTTATAAAGGTGAATCACTAATGGAAAAGACCAAAATAAGAGATAAAGATTGGTTGGACATAGTGGAACATGCCTGTTGTCTCAGCTACTTGGCAGGCTGAGGCAGGAGGATCACAAATTTGCAGCCAGCCTTGGAAACTTAGTGAGACTGTCTCAAAATAAAGTAAGGGCTGAGGATGTTGCTCAATAGTAGAGGGTTTACCTAGCATGCTCCAGGCCCTGAGTAGAATCCTCAGTGAGAGAGAGAGACAAACACACATATACACACAGTTAAAGATGACTCCTATCACTTACCAATAAGTCGGGGTTCTGAAGTAAAGTCTCTTGGGGGTACTGGTATTTTCTTTACTATGTACTCACAAACGACTTCAATATTGTATTTCAGCTGAGCAGAAATTGGAATAATGGGAGCTCCTTCTGCTACTGTACCTATATGGCAAAATTAAGAAAGATCAAAATTCTTCAGTTTTAATAAACTTGTTCTATGCATCTATTACATAAAACAAGATTACTAAAATAGAAGCCTAACAAACCCACACAAATGCCAGCAATAAGTAGAAAGCAATAATTCTGTTTGGAAAGATGATAAAATATTTCACCATTGTTTTAACTACTGAAAAGGAATACTATTTCCTTTACTAACACTCCTGGGAAAGAGTACTTGTTGAAAAGATTTCTAATAACATGTTATTAACTTCCTAATAAATGTTAAGATAAAATTACAGACTCTGCTAATCAAAGACTGCTGGCATATATAATATTTGCTCCTTATTAATTATACGTCTAAAAAACTGGTCAAAGAAATAGACCAAACATAATCAGATTTTAATCAAAATGACTTCTTTTTCATGGTGACAGAACTGGGTTGGTAGGAAGCTAATCTTTCTAATAAGAAAACCAAGATTCTAAGAGAGAATCAAATGTGAATAATGAGATGCATCATGTCTTCCTTGAAATAAAAAATATTATGCTGCTAGAGAAAGGGACACTTTATTCATTCTACTATCACTAAGCCCCCGCCCATGCCAGGGATTAAATCCATGGCCTTATGCACGCTCTACCACTGAACTATACCCTCAGCCTTGAGGACTTTTTCTAAAAATCTGATGAAAGATTCTAGAATATAACTTCATTTCTAACTTTCAGCCAACAAAAATATATTTTAGCATATCAAATTCAAAAACACATACATTGCTAGTTACATCAAGTTGCTAACAAATACTAGTACAGAAATTAAGGCTTCAGACCCTGAAATTTACCTTGTTTTAGGTAAGTGTCCTTTATTCAAAATTAATATCTAGTGGCTGGATTAAATGTCTCAAAATGATTCTTGGTTTTATTAGATATTATGGCTTCTTACCTTGTACAAATGCAAGGATTTGTTCATACTGTTCTTTAGCCTGACTTTCTTTTACCAAATCAATTTTATTCTGTAGAATCAAAATATGCTTCAGTTTCATGATTTCTATAGCAGCTAGGTGTTCAGAAGTCTGAGGCTGGGGACAAGATTCATTACCAGCTAGTTGATGAAGAATAAAAAAGATGTATAAGTATAGTTAGAAACATCCAGACCAGGCAAATTCAGAGACAGAATGCATATTATTGGTTGCTGGGGGCTGGGGAGAAAGGGGATTGGGAAGTGACTGCTTAATGAGCATGGAGTTTCCATTTGTGGAGAAAATGTTCTGGAACTAGATAATAGTACTGCTACAATCACTACATTATACAACACTGTAAAAGTACTTAATGCCATTTAATTTTATACTTTAAATGGCTAAAATGATAAATTTTGTTATGTGATTACTTTATCACCACCTACCGGGAAAAAAAGCAGCACTGGCATCCAATAAAGGAAACGTTAGAATATTCTAGCCTTACTCAAGGCAAAAGTCCTGAATATTGTTGCCAAGTATCAATATACTTCTAACATAAATTTTAAGCTAAAATAATAAACCACCTTATGTGACCTAGATGGGGAAAACACACTATTGACCTTTATTCTTTTGGATACTATGATAAGAATTCACAGAAACTATTAGCCCCAGGTCTATTTTGATTAGTCTTTTGTAATAGCTTTCTAGGTAGGAATGTCATCCTGGATGATGTTAGTTCTCATTCATATTACCCTTAGGCAATGGCTATGGCCCTTAGAGGCTTTAGTTCCTCTTTAAATATTCCACCTTGGATTTGTTCCACATTGACTGGTGCAAACAAATTCTGATGTATTTACCTATCAAAAGAAGAGCTGCATCCATCACTGCTGCACCATTCAGCATAGTAGCCATCAAAATATCATGGCCAGGACAGTCAACAAAGGAAACATGTCTAACAATTGAGAAATGACAGTTTTCAGATCAATGAATACTTACAAATACAAATTGTAGATTTCTTTAAAGTTAAATCACTTAGGAAATATTTTTTGCTGTTGTTTTTGATGGTACTGGCAATTAAACCTGGAGTGCTCTACCACTGAACTACACCCCCAGCTCTTTTTTGTTTTAAGATAAGGTATCACTAAGTTGCTGAGGCTGGCTGCAAACCTGTAATCCTCCTACCTCAGCCTCTTAAGCTATGTGTCACCACACCTGACCTAGGAGAGAATTCTTTTTTTTTTCTTACATATATGACAATAATAAAGAGAATTCTTATTGCTATAAAAATGGTTAGAAAACTTGGTGTTTCTAGACCTTGGAAATAAGATTACTTGCTGAGAATAAAATCACTGCAGATCATTACAAAGCAAATAAAATTAGCTACATGCAGAAATAACTGAAGTGACAAAAAATCCCAAACCCAAAGTGAATATGATATAGAATACTGGTATAAAGTATACACTGGGAATGTCACTCACTGATTTGAAAGCCAAAACCTAATGATGTATAAAAATGGTGTTAATAGAATAAAGACTATTATCTGAACAATTTGAGCTGGGCATGGTGGTACATGCCTGTAATCCCAGCTATTCAGAAGCTTGAGGGAGAAAGATCTCGAGTTTGAGGACAGCTTCAGCAGTTTAGCCTCAAAATAAAAGGGTTAGGAATATAGCTCAGCGGTAAAGTGCCCCTAGGTCTAAAAACAAAAACAAAACAAAACACCACATTAAAGCATTTACACTGATTTCCGAGATTTTTAGCCTACCCTCCACTTCTAAATCTTGGGCCCAGAGTGGCTTCATCCACCTCTCCCTAATCTTAGCCCTGCCCTGATCTAAAATCTCCTTGTGGGGTATCTGCATCCCCCATAGTCATTACCAAACAGACACCAGTGTCCTCTGATAAAGAATTAGAATATGCAATAACATTCAGAAAATAGATGAGGAATAAGTACATGTGTGGTAGAGTAGTACTAAGAATGGCTTTGTTCCTCTATCTTAAAAAGAAAATGTTTAAAAGAAATTTAGAAAGCCCAGAATTGTTTCTTTTTCTTCCATTCTGCTTATGTAATATTTTTAGTTTACAGAACCTTTAATTATTATTATTTTTTTTATTTTATTTATTTTTTTTGGTAGTATCAGCAATTGAATCCAGGGCTTCATGCATACTAGACAAGCACTGTACAACTGGGCTACATCCCTAGCCCCTTTTAAAATATTGGTTCTTTTTAATTATGTATAACATTAGGATTCACTTGACATAATTATAAAAGCACGGAATACAATTTGTTCCAATTCAGTCTCTAGTACTTCTCCCTTTCTTCCCCTCCCTCCCCATTACCTTCCCTCTACTGATCTTTCTGCTATTTACTTAGTTGTTTTCATTTTCTGTTTTTAAATTAGTGCCTTGTGAATACCCAGCCCTTTTTAAAAAATTTTATATTTTAAGGTTGGGGATGTAGCTCAGTGGTACAGTGCTTGCCTAGCACAAATGAGGCCCTAGGTTCCATCCCTAGTACCACTTAAAAAAAAATTATTTGGGACAAGATCTTAGTAAGTTGTCCAGGCTGGAATCAAACTTGTGATCCTCCTGCCTCCGTCTCCCAAGTAGTTGGGATTATAGGCATGTGCCACTGTGTGCTTGGCCAGAAATGCTAAGGTTAGGGTTAGAGTTCAATCCCCGGTACCTCCTCCCCAGAAAAAAAGAAAAGAAAAAGAAAACCATTCAGCAGTTAGGTTCATTATTTAATAACTCAAATGTTTTCTTAAAAAAAGAAAGAAAGAAAGCACAACAGCAGAATAAAAGGTGTAAACTTTTTAACACAAAAGTGGTCACCTGACTAATTTGAAGTTCCCTTTGGTCCCTGGAATATCTGTAGGAAATTCATCCGGTGTGCCACTTCCACATGACCTATAACATTCTGGCCGAGGACAACTTGGGTCATCCAGTTTATAAATCTACAAGTTTCAAGAGAGGAAAAAGAAAATGATTTCAAGTTGTTATCTGCACAATAATTAAAAACAAATAGTTTCTAATTTCATAATATATAGCTCACCTTAGCATTAGCATATCCAAGCTTGATTGTAATGTTTCTTTCTAGTTCATTTTTGAACCTGACAGTGTGAACTCCAGAAATGGCTTTTACAACTGTGGACTTCCCATGAGCTACATGACCAATTGTACCTAGAGACAAAGAATAAAAATTATCTCAAATGAATTCAATTATACCAAGTATTTCTTTCAAATAGTGTTAAGAGAAGAAAACTCAAACCCACAATTCACTATTAATGTCAATGCAAAACCAACGACTTCAATTTTTCTTACTACATATCCTTACCTACTAAACACTTGTTCTGATACAGAACTGAAAACTTTCCATGTAACTAATAATCTTAGCTCAGTGGTAGAATGCTTGCCTAGCATGTGTGAACCATGAGTTCAATCCCAGTACTGAAAAAAATAAAAAATAATACTCAATTAAAAATACTTAATATTTTGTGAAGAAACAGTCCAGCATACTGATGAAGTAAATAAGTATAACAAGTCCAGACATCACAAAAAGGAATTCATGAAAATAAGAAAACAACCTAAGTTTAATTAATGCTGTTAAGGACAGTACATTCTTTATAACTTTTTCATAGCCTCATGGTAGAGTCTTAGGTTTTACTGTGCTATTTGTACAGACTCTAAAAATATCCAAAATTTACATTGTCAGTGTAACTTCTCCTCTAAAGTTCTAGGTGCCAATTAAGGGGGAAAAATAGTCTACTTAATAATAGCTTATGTATCAACTAAATATTTCATAAATTCTGTCCTTTCAATAACCCTGTGTGGCAAGAAGAGCTGTATTTTCATCTCTTTAATTTCTGCCACATATGATTACATATTGCCTCATGCTATTAAACTTTCATATGTCTATATTTTTTCTTCTCAAGTAGTCTGTACACCCAACATGGGCATTTCTTTTCTCTTTGTATTTTATTTTTTCCAGTACTGGGACCAGGGAGTGAACCCAGGGGTATCCTATCACTGAGCTAAATTCCAAATTATTTTAAAATTTTGAGACAGAGTCTCACTGAATTGTCCAGGCTGGCCTCAAACTTGCCAAACTCTTGCCTCAGCCTCACAAGTAGAGTCCCTGGGATTACTGGCCTGTGCCACCAATCCCAGCTTTACATGAGCAGCATTCTTTTTTTTTTTTTTTTTTTTTTTCACTTTGATTCTAGTGGGTTATGAACTCCCACCTTCACCCCATACACAGATTGCAGATTCACATCAATGAGCAGCATTCTTTACCCCCACCATCCACACCAAAATCTAGCAAATACTCAAATGGGGCTTCCCTCCCTCCCCTTTTGGAGACAAGGTCTCACTAAGTTGCCCAGGCTGGCCTCAAACTCCTGAGTTTAAGCAATCCTCCTGCTTCAGCTTCTCAAGTAGCTGGAATTACAGGCGTACCACTGCACCCAGCTCAATCTTTTTTTTTTTTAATTGTTTAGTGGTTGTTGGACAAGATACCTTTATTTATTTATTTTTATGTGGTGCTGAGGATCAAACCCAGGGCCTCCCACGTGCTAGGTGAGCGCTCTACCCCTGAGCCACAACCCCAGCCCTCAATATCTATTCTTAAATATTTAAATCCTCATACTATTCACATAATTACATTAAAAGGAGATATCAAAATTACTTGAAGTCATTTTTATCTTACCTATATTAATTGTGGCTTGTCTGCTGATAACTTCATGTGATAGTGGCGTCAACTTGGTAACATCCTGCAATGAAATACATTTATTTTAAAACATAGTACCTAAGACAAATCAGAATCGTTCCTTTGACTTTACATTCGCTATGTACAGTACAGTTCACTACCATCTTTGGAACTCTTTTCTTTAAAGCGCCTTTCTTGTATAAGTGATATTGTATTCTAATAGTTGGGAAGCCCTAAGAGCCCTTCATTATTTCACAACACAAGCCTCCTTACCTCACTACAGGGAGTCTGAAGGCCGGAGACCCCCAATCTTAGGGCCTTCGCTTGTCCTCAGCGTAGTGAGGGCAATATAGACACCCAGACCATCACAGGTGAGAACCCTAGTGACATCCAATACCAACACTTAGCCAAATCTTTAAGGAACTCGAGGTCCCACGATCGCACAGCCCACTCCCAGCTCACATGGACCCACAGAGTGCAGGCGGGATCGCGGGTTAGGGAGCCCGGCTTCGGGGTTGCCTCCTAAACTCACGCTCCCGACATTCCGGCACTGCCTTGTTTCAACGCCTGCCGGGAGGATCAGTTATCCCCACACCCGAGCTCATTCTCCATCTTCCCTAAGCGAAACCTCACCAAGGTGGCGAGATCCTGCCGAGAAAGGTGCGGCTGCCCCAGAGTCACTCCAGCCTCTCCCCCCGCCATCTTGCCCGGAGAGGAAGGAAGTTGCTCTGGCGGCCGCCTGACAGTACGCAGGTCCCCTTGGGCGGGGCGGGGCGGGGCAGGAAAGCGAAGGCGGGAAGGCCGACTAGGGCCCCGACTTAGAAAAAAAGGATAACAGGTACAGGAGTGGCCTCACTGCCTAGACGTCTCTTGACTGTAATTGCACTTGGCCTACAGAAGGTTTATTTTTAAAACACGATGCAAAGATTCGGGACCTATTCCTTGCAGCAATGTTAGATATTCGTACAGGCAACGCTGAGGGCAGCCCCAAAAGAGGACCCCTGCGAGGCGGGCAATGCAATGTGACATGCGCGCTGGCGTGGGAGAAGCCATTTCCGTTTCCCGTGGGTTGTGCCGAAAGAGTTCCCAGAGCCTGGGAACCTTACGTGGGGTGTGTGAGCGGAAAGAAATTGCCTTTCAAATACATATACATATATATATACATATACATATACATATACATACATATATATCATGTTATATGTATATATGCTTGTTTATTTTAACCATTTCTATATTTTAATGAGATGAAAACGGCTCCGGGTCCTCCCCCGCCCATGACGGGGGCTCTTGGCAGGGAGGACGCCGCGTGCTGAGCTGGCCACGCTCACGTCGCCGCGCCGTCCGTGGCCTGCGTCTGCGAAGGCGCCCTCATGCGAAGATTTTATGAAGGGCTCAGCAGCGAATAGCTTGTTCCCAGGCAGCAGTTTCAAGGGCCACGGAGGCGGTCCTTGGTGACGCCAGACTCTGTTCACAGTGAATTTAGCATCACATAGAAGCTAGGTGTCTTGAGATTGTCCAGACGGTGTGTGTCTTTTTAAAAACAGAGCCAAGAAAACCCACATCTCTAATGGAAGAATTATAGATAAATCGATATTTTTAAATTAAAAGATTTTTGAGACTTCCTTAAGCCCTTTTCCTTAGTGTGTTAAAAAGAAGTGATTTTTGGATCTCTCCTTACGTTTCTATATGAATTGTCTTATAAACAGTTGGTCGTTTCTAACTAGGAAAAAAATGTGAGAAGAGGTGAATAAGAATTTAGGCTATCTACATTGAATACCCAAATAAATATACGATTAATAAGTATTTTATATCTTTTTTGTTTTTGTTTTGTTTTTGTTTTTTGTACTGGGGATTGAACCCAAAGGCATTTTACCACTGAGTCACATCCCCAGCCCCTTATATATATATTTTTTTATTTTGAGACAGAGTCTCCCTAAATTATCTAGGGCCTTGCAAAGTTGCTGAGGCTGGCTTTGAACTTGTGATCCTCCTGCCTCAGCCTCCCAAGCCACTGGGATTACAGGCATGCACCACCCAGCCTGGATGGTGTTTTATATCACATAAATTTTAGGTACTGCAATTTACCTAATATAGGAAGCTATGTGTCAGTAAATGCATTCACTGGATAAGTGATGATGAAAACTACAATATAATGTACTTGGGTGGAGGTGTTTATTGGCTTTAATCTTACATTCTAAATAATTATACCAGACAATTAAGAAAACCCATTGAGGTGATGAAAATGCTCTGGAATCAGACTGTGGTGATGGTTGCACATTCTTTGTGAATATATTAAAAATTAGTGACTTGTACAGTTTAACATGGTGAATCTTAAGATATGTGAGTTATATCTCAAAAAATGCATTGATGCCATATGTGCTGGCCCATAACTATAATCCCATTGACTCCTGAGGCTGAGGCAGAAGATCACAATTCTAAGCCAGCCTGGGCTACTGTCTCAAAAAATATAAAGGGCTGGGGATGTAGCTTAGTGGTAAAGCTCCCATGGGTTCAATCCCCAGTTATGGGGTGGGGGGAGCATTGACAGTAAATAGAGCACATAATATGCTCTATCATCAAAAACTTATTGGGCCAGGTGCCCAGTAAGTGGCCCATGCTAGTAGTCCCAACTACATGGTAGACTGAAACAGTGGATCATTTGAGCCCAGAAGTTTCAGGCCATGTCTCAAAAAAAGTTAACAAATTATTGGCCCCAGTGAAGCATGTTAATTTTATATGAACTTCATGACAGTCCAATGAGGTTTCTAGTATTATTCCCATTTTGCAGGTGAGGAAATTGAGTCCTAGAAAGACTGAATAACACACTGGAGATTGCACAGCTAGTAAATAGTGGAGCTGGGATTGCTGAGTACAATTTCATATTACATTTTGTTGATCTATTCACCAGTTAATAGATATTTCTACTTTTTGGTTATTGTGAATAATGTTGCTAATGAATATTTGTGTACAAGTTTTTATGATAATATGTTTTAATTTCCCTTGGTAAATATCTAGTTGTACAATTGCTGAGTCATGTAGTAAATCTGTATTTGACATTTTGAGACACATTTAAACCATTCTTCAAAATGGCTGTATCATTTAACATTCCCACCAGCAACATATGAGGGCTCCAGTGTCATCATATCCTCAACACTACTTATAATTGTCACCAGGAATGGTGATACATGCCTGTAATCCCAGCAGTTTAGGAGGCTGAGGCAGGAGGATCACAAGTTCAAAGCCAGCCTCAGGGGCTGGGGAAATGGCTCAGTTGACAGAGCACTTACCTTGCATGTAAAAGGCCCTGGGTTCAATCCCAAGCACCACAAAAAAAGAAAAAAAAAACAGACTCAGCATACTTATCAAGGCACTAAACAACTTGTCTCTAAATAAAATAAGAAAAGGGCTGCAGATAGGGCTCAGTGGTTAAGTTCCCCTAGATTCAATACCTGGTACAAAAAAAAAATTTTTTTTCATGATAGCCATTCTAGTAGGTGTGGTTTTAAATTGCATTTCCTTAATGACTAATGAATGTTGAACATCTTTTTTGTTTTTGTTTTTTGCACTGCTAAGAATGAACCCAAGGCTGAGCACATGCTAGGCAAATAAATACTTTCCCACTGAACTGCACCCCCAGCCTGAGCAACTTTTCATAGATTTATTAACCATTCACCATTTATATCTCTTCTTTGGTAAAATGTCTATTCAAGTCTTCTGCCCATTAAAAAATTGAGTTGTTTATCTTTTTTGTGTGTGTGTGCTTAAGATTGTACCCAGTGCCTTCAGCATGCTCAGCACACATTCTACCAGTGAGCTACATACACCCCCATCCCATTTATCTTTTTGTTGAGTTGCAAGAATTCTCTCTATATTCTGGATTCAAATCCTTTATCAGATGTATAATTTGCAAATGTTTTCTCACAGTCTGTACTCTTATTTATTTATTTATTTATTTGCAGTACTGTTGATTGAACCCAGGGGTGCTTAACTACTGAACTACATGCCACAGCCCTTCTTATTTTTCATCTTGAGACAGGGTCTTGCTAAGGTGCTGAGGCTGGCCCTGACCTTGTGATCCTGCTGTTTCAGCCTCCAGGGTCCATGGGATTACAGGCATGCACCACTGGGCCCCACCCTTTTTTTCTTTTTATTTTGAGCTGGTCTCGATGAATTGGCCAGGCTGGCCATAAATTTGTGATCCTCCTGCCTTGGCCTCTCAAGGAGCTGAGATTACAGGTGTGTGCCACCCTACCTAGCTTGTCTTTCCATTTTTTTTTTATTGGTGTCTTTGAAAAACAAAAGATTTTTCTTTAACTTTGATCAAGTCCAATTCATTTTTTCTTTTATGAATCATGCTTTTGGTGTCATATCTTCAGAACGCTTGGCATGGTGAGTGTGGTACTGTACCCCTGTAATCCCAGTTTCTTGGGAGCCTGAGGCAGGAGAATTGAAGGTTTAAGGCCAGCTTCAGTAATTTAATGAGCCCTTAAACAACTTAGGGAGACCCTGCCTCAAAAAACAAAAAAGGGGGCTGGGTTTCTGGCTCAGTGGTAGAGCACTTGCCTAGCATGTGTGAGGCACTGGGTTTGAATCTCAGCACCACATATAAACAAATAAATAAAATAAAGGTCCATTGACAACTAAAAATTTTTTCTTTTAATGAATAAAAAGGGCTGGAGATGTGGCTCAGTGGTTAAGCACCCCTGGGTTCAATCCCTGGTACACCACCACCCTCAAATTAACCATTTTGCCTGCCAGGCATGGTGATGCACACCTGCAACCCCAGTGACTTGGGAGCCTGAGGCAAGAGGATCTCAAGTTTGAGGCCAACCTCAGCAACTTAGTGAGGTCCTATCTCAAAATACAAAACAAAAGACTAGGGAGGTAGCTCAGTGTTAAAGCACCCCTGCCCTGGGTTCAATCTCCAATAACCCCCTCAAAAAAGAATACTCTGCCTAACCCACGATCACAAAGATTTACTCATATGTTTTCTTCTTAAAGGTTTATAGTTTCATGGGCAGGGGTTGTGGTTCAGTGGTAGAGTGCATGCCTAGTATGTGTGAGGCACTGGGTTTGATTCTTAGCACACATAAAAATAAACTAATAGGATAAAGGCATTCTGTCCATCTATAACTACAAAATTTTTAAAAAAATAAAAAAGGTTTATAGTTTCAGGTCTTACATTTAGATCTCTTATCCATTTTGAGTTAATATTTGTGTATGGCTCAAGGTGATGGTTTAATCCATCTCTCTGCATGTGTATATCCAATTTTCCTAGTACTATTTGTTGGGAACTATCTTTTCCCGATTGAATTGTCTTAAAATAAAAAAAATAATTGTCAAAAATAAATTGATCTTAGGCTGGGGCTATAGCTCAGTGGTAGAGCACTTGCCTTGCTTGCATGAGGCACTGGGTTTGATCCTTAGCACCACATAAATAAATAAAATAAAGGTATTTAAAAATAAATAAACAAATTCAAAAAGTTGATCTTGGGGCTTTAGGTGTAGCACAGTGGTAGAGCACTTGCCTGGCATATGCAGGACCCTGAGTTCCATCTTCAGCCCTGCAAATAAACAAACTGACAATAAATAAAAGGGTTTATTCATGGAGTCTCAATTCTATTCCATTGCTCTTTTTTAAATATTTTTTTAAGTTGTAGATGGACATAATACCTTTATTTCATTTATTTTTTAATATGATGTTGAGGATCAAACCCAGTGCCTCAGGCATTCTAGGCAAGTGCTCTATCACTGTGCCACAGCCCCAACCCTCCATTGCTCTTTTTTAAAAATATATATTTTTAGTTGTTGATGGACTTTATTGTATTTATTTTTATATGGTGCTTAGGATTGAACCCAGTGCTTTACACATACTAGGTAAGTGCTCTACCACTGAGCCACAACCCCAGCCCCTCCGTTGCTCTTTTTTAAAGAAATATTTTTATTAGTTGTTGATGGACCTTTATTTTATTTACTTATTTACATGCGATGCTGAGAATCAAACTCAGTGCTTTACACATACTAGTTAAGTGCTCTACCACTGAGCCACAACCCTAGCCCTGTTCCAAAGCTCTTTATATTTATTCTTATACTGGTACTACACTATTTGATTTATTTTTTGGTAATTTTTTAAAAAAATATTTTTTTAGTTGTCAATGGACCTTATTTACTTATATGTGGTGCTGAGATTCATGAGACTAGGGAGAAGAGGCTTGGTGCTGTCTTGGTGAGGCATGGTAGAATGCTAAGTATAGGTGAGATAGGAGAGCTTTCTGGGATTGGAAGTCCCCATACTGTCAGATGGCAATTCTTCCCAAATTGATCTATAGATTTGAACAATCCCTATTATCCTGGGGGTGTACCTCAGTAGTACAGTGTGTGCTTCATACATGCTAGGCAAGTGCTCTACCACTGAGCCACAACCCCAGCCCCCCCCCCCTTTTTGGCAATTTTGTACTACATTTTGAAACTGAGAAGTGTAAGTCCTTTAACTGTGTTCTTTTTCAAAATTATTTTGTCTTTTCTGGGGTCTTTGTATTCCTGTATCTCTTTTAGGATCAGCTTATCAATTTCTATAAAGAAATCTGCTGTATTTTAAAAAATTGTGGTTGCTGGGCACAGTGGCTCACACCTGTACCAATAAATAAATAAATTATAGCAAAAATAGCATAAAATTTACCATCTTAACCATGTTTAAGTGTACAATCCAATAGTGTTAATGATATGCACACTGTTGTAAAACAGATCTCTAGAACTTTTGGATTTTGCTTATGGAGAATTTTTCTTCTGTATAGCCTCAGTCCTTATTTTATTTATTTGTTTGTTTGTTTGTTTGTTTGTTTATTTTTGTACCAGGGATTGAACCCAGGTGTGCTTAATCACTGAGCCACATCCCCAGTACCTTTTATTTTTTATTTTGAGAGAGGGTCTCATTAAATTACTGAGGGCCTCACTAAGTTCCTGAGGCTGGCTTTGGACTTGTGATCCTCTTCCCTCATGCTGAGGATATAGCTCAGTTGGTAGAATGCCTGACTTGTACACACAAGGCCCTAGGTTCAATCCCCAGCACCACAAAGAAAAAGGTTCCCCTCTAGAGCCCTTACCAACCTTGGTCCTCCTGTCTCAGCCTTTGAGCTGCTGGGATTATAGACCTGTGCCATTGTACCCAGCTATTTTTATTTTGAGACAGGGTCTCACAAAGTTGTCTAGGCCAGCCTCAAACTTGTGAATCCTCCTACTAGCCTCCCAAGTAGCTGGCATTATAGGTGTGCACTACCATACCCAGCTCATCTTTTAAAATTGAAAGTCCATATCCATTTCTCCATTCCTTCTGGATTTTTGATTGGGTTGTTTTCTTTCTTTTTCTTTTTTTTATTTTCTTCTTCTTTTTATTTTTTTTTTTTTTTTGTGTGTGAGCTGGGAATTGAACTCAGGGCTTCATTCATGCAAAGCACACACTGTACTACTGAGGTACACCCCCAGGATGATAGGGACTGTTTGAATCTATAGATCAATTTGGGAAGAATTGCCATCTGACAGTATGGAGACTTCCAATCCCAGAAAGCTCTCCTGTCTCACCTATACTTAGCATTCTACCATGCCTCACCAAGACAGCACCAAGCCTCTTCTCCCTAGTCTCTAGACAGCATGAAATTCATCTTCACTTTCAGCCAGACCTGGGCTCAATGTTCGTATGTGAAATTATATTCCTGCTTTCTCATCAGTTACCCACACCCAAAACAGAGGAAACCAAAACTGACTGACTTAAAGTCTCTGTATCTACAAAGAAAATTTTGTCTTGATTCAGGAGACCGAGGCAGGTGGATTGCAAATCCAAGGCCAGCCTTGGCAAGTTAGCCAAACTATGTCTCAAAATAAAAAATAAAAAGGACTGGGGTGGGTACCTCAGTGGTAGAGTTAAACACTCCTGGTTTCAATCTCCAGTACTGGAAAAAAAATGTTGTCTTGAGATAGTTATACAATCACTGTTTTAAAAGAACTTAGTTTTAACTGGGTGTGGTAGAGCATGACTGCAATTCCAGTGACTAGGGTGACTGAGGCAGGAGGATTGCAAATTTGAGGCCAGACTCAGCTATTTAGTGAGGCCCTAAGCAAGTTAGCAAGACCCTGTCTCAAAAAAAGATGTGAGTTGGGGATGGAGCTGTGGCTTAGTGGTAGAGCACTTGCCTAGCATGCACGAGGCACTGGGTTGGATCCTCGGCATCACATACAAATAAATAAAGGTATTCTGTCCATCTACAACTACAAAAAAAATTCTTCTAAAGAAAGCTGTGGGTGTGGCTCAGTGTTTAAGCACCCCTGGGTTCAATCCACAGTATCCCCACCCCCCAAAAAAACCCACTTAGTTTTAGAACCATAAATAATCTCAGAGCCTACATTCAATCCTGTTTATATCCTTAACCATGGCCCTCAAATCTTAGAGTTGTGCTGCTGGCAGAAGCAATTTTGGAGGGTTTTGTTTGTTTGTTTTTCACTTTCATCATGCAACACTATATAGTAGCTCTTCATTGCTACTCCTCACCTCAATTCTGGCATTCACAGTTGGGTTTGTGTATGTTACTATGACTGAAATGCAGTATCATGAATATGTGGCTTCTAAAATACAGCATTGTTGGGTGTGGTGACACATGACTATAATCTCAGCAACTTGGGAGGCTGAGACAGGAGGATCACAAGTTCAAGGCCAGCCTCAGCAACTCAGTGAGACTGTGTTTCCAAACAGAAAAATAAAAAGGACCGGAGATGTATCTCAGTGGTAAAACAACCCTGGGTTCAACTCCCAATACCTCAAAAAAAAAGTATAGTGTTACTTTTCATTTGTTCACAAACGGCTTAAAAATGATTAACTTTTGGAAGGGTTATTCTTTTTAACATTTTTGTTTACAAGGGAGTATTGTCTAAAATGTGTTTCAAAGTGAATGCATTCAGTTAATATGGAGACATTTATTTCATTTTTCATCGATAGTGGATGTTTGGCAACTACAGCACTTTCCTATTCAGCTTAGCATAGCACACTCTTTGTCTTACTCTTATCTCACTGGCTACTCCTTCTATGTCTCCTTGAAGGTTCCTTATCTTCTTCCGGATGACTCCCTCACATTTGTGTGTCCCAGGGCCCAGTCCTTGCTCCAGTTACACTCAGCTCTCTGGTAGTTTTGCAAACACATCTTGAAGTCTTGAATATATGGTTCGAGTTTTGAACCTTCTGAAGCATAGTGCTATTTTTCATTGGCTCATAACAGTACAAAGTGATCAATGTACTTTAAAATTTATTCTTTTTAAACATTTCATTTACAAGGGGAATTGTTTGCATCATGTTTCAAAGTAATTATATTCAATTAAAATTGTGATATTCATTGCATTTTTATTGATAGTGGATGTTTAATGACTTATAGAACCTTTCTCTCTGGCCTATAGCATACCACACTTGATCTGATCTTCTAGGCCAATTTCCTATTTTCTCTCAGAGGGCACCCCATCCTTGGCATGTCCCTGGGTGCAGTCCTTGCACTTTGTATTTTCTGCCTCCCACACCCATCAAACCTGCTCCTCTTGAGGTCTTCCAGATCTTAGAAAATGAAAAATCCATCTTTTCAGTTGCCCAGATCAGAAACCTTGGCAACATCCTTGACTTCTCTCTTTCCTTTATCCCTATATCCAGGAAATTCTGTTGGCTGTACCATCAGAATACTTGTAGTCTATCCACTGTAACCTCCATCCATTCAATTCTTGGAATAGTCTCACAAACCATCTTTCCATTTCCATTCTTGTCCACCTAAATTCTGTTATTTACACAGCAGACCGAGTGTCAAATCATACTGCTCCTGGTTTCAAAATCTTTCGATGGTTCCAAATTTCTCAAAGATCTTACAGTGGTCTACAAGGCTTTTTATAGTCTGTTCCCTCATCTGCAAGTCAAATCTCAAATGACACCTCTCAAATTGGAATGCCTCAGTTGGGCGAGGCAGTGCACATTTGTAATCCCAGCAATTCAGGAGGCTGACTCAGGAGGATCCCAAGTATGAGGCCAGGCTCAGAAACTTAGTGGGGCCTTCAGCAACTCAGGGATGTAGCTCAGTGATAAAGCACCTTTGAGTTCAATCCCTGGTACCAAAAAAAAAAAAAAAAAAAGAAAGAAAGAAATGTAAAATTGGAATGCCTCATAGAATTTAGCACATTCTACTAGGTCATATAGTTTGCTTATTTCTTTTGTTTATTACCTGATTTATATAAACTATAAGTGGGCAGGATTTCCATGTTTTATATATTGATAGATGCACAGTGCATAGAACAGGACTTGGCAGATAGTAGATGCTCATAAATACTTATGAAATGAATAGATGAATTAGTGTGGTAGATTACTAACAATTTATGGAATTAAATAGGAATAAAAATGCAAAGGGGGGGCAGAAGTTGTGGCTCAGTGGTAGAGTGCTTGCCTAGCACATGTGAGGCACTGGGTTCAAGCCTTAGTACCACATAAAAATAGATAAATAAAATAAAGGCATGAAAGAAGAATTGCTTGGGCTGGGGTTGTGGCTCAGCGGTAGAGCGCTCGCCTAGCACATGTGAGGCCCTATGTTCGATCCTCAGCACTACGTAAAAATAAATAATTTTTTTTTAAAAAAATTGCTTTAAAAAATGCAAAAATGGGCTGGGGATGTGGCTCAAGCGGTAGCGCGCTCGCCTGGCATGTGTGCGGCCCGGGTTCAATCCTCAGCACCACATACAAACAAAGATGTTGTATCCGCTGAGAACTAAAAAAATAAATATTAAAATTCTCTTTAAAAAAATGCAAAAGTGTGGGGCTGGGATTGTGGCTCAGTGGTAGAGCAATCGCCTAGCATGTGCGAAGCCCACATAAAAATAAAAAAAATAAAATAAAATTATTGTGTCCATCTACAACTGAAAATAAATATTTTTAAAGATGCAAAAGTGTGAAGATCACTTATTATGTTAATCAGTATAATCATATGGTACAGTGGATAGGGTATGGGGAGAGAGGCAACACAAGAAGCTGGAAGCCCTGACTGCCACTGTCTACACTTAGTGTGCTTTTTTTTTGCTTCTTTCCCCTCTTCCCTTCTTTTGTGCTACACACTAACCCTACTAAATCATCAGCAGTTCTTTGAAGATGTCTTGCTGCTTGTCCCACACCTGGAACACACTGGCCTGTGGAAGTCTTTTACTTCATCCCCTTCCCTGCTCCTTCTCTTTGGATTGAACTTATAGATCACTACCTCTGAGAAGCCTTGTTTACATCATAACACCCCACGTTGCCTGAACCTGTCACAATGTGTTGGGGACTCTGATGCCAGATCTGTATGTTTCTGAGCCCTTGATGTCTAGCCACAGGGGCCATGTAGTTACTCTATCAACAGGTATTTGTTTGCTAGGGCTTTAAGCAGGGAAATAAACTAGTGAAGAAGTGCTTGGTTCCAGGCAAGACCCTGTTGAATCTTCTCGGCCACGTAGATATAAGCCAACTTAATTCATTTTCTTTGAGTAGCTACACCCTCACTACATTGGTGAAATAATGCAAATATGCATAATCCAGTTACCTTCTGTTTCATGGGGGTACCCTTTGCAGATTATTTTTGTTTTCTTTTATCTTTGCCCCCATACCCTTTTGAATGTTTGGGGATTTGTATTCCCCCAGCTGGGTCCAGGGGAATAGATTGGGCCTCAAGAGATTGGAGAAGAGAGGAGATGGGAGAAATAACTGATGAACTTAAGGGTTCCCATAAAATGACTACAGATATGACTTAGGAATGACCAGTGAGGAAATACCTGTGTAGGAATTTCTAGAAGCCATGATCCGTTCATTTATTTTTGGTACTGGGTATTGAACCTAAGGGCATCTAACCACTGAGACACATTCCCAGCCCTTTTTGCTTTTTATTTTGAGACAGGATCTCACAAAGTTGCTTTGGACCTCGTTGAGTTGTTGAGGCTGGTCTCAAACTTGCCATCCTCCTACCTCAGACTTCGGAGCCACTGGGACTACAGGCATGTACTACCACACCCAGGTGCCATAACCTGTTTAGAGATTAAAGTTTCTGTGTGATTGCTTTATGTTTCTGATTTGCCTAAGAAAGTGGGTTAGGTTCATGAGTTAAGAAGGAGTGGATAGAAAGAAGTGGAGAGGTGGTAGTAGACCAGAGGCCAGAGGAAATAGAAGAGAAGCCAAGACATGCAAGTCCAAGTGAGAGGCAAGCAGCAATGAGCAAGATGTTTAAGCACTAGCCAGGAATCTTCCAACATTTATAAAGATACCAATTTCCTATTAGTCATACAGCATAAGGGCTCAGATTATTTATTTACTTACTGTTTCTAGGGATCGAACCCAGGACCACTGAGCTATACTCTCAGCCCCTAAGTTATTTTATTTGGCTATTAAAACAATGAAGTTAAAAGGCTGAAGATTTTTGGGATCCTCAGATTGTGTTTTGAATGTTCCATCTGGGATAGGAAGCAAAATATGTTTAGGACCTCAGCAACCATCATGTTAAAATATGTTGGTGTCTACAGCTTGGTGTGGATCTGTAGAAGTTAGTACTGATTTAGGAGAAACCAGTGGTCCCTGAGGGACAAAGATGGACTGGGTCCCACAAGCTGCCTTAAAATTTCTGAACAGCTATTACAGATATCACTCTAATTTGCAAAGACTAGGTGGCAGTTAGTTACCTGAAAAGTTATTATCACAACAACTACCATTGACTGGATTTCTGAAAAGCCTCACCCCTCATCCCCCTCAATATTGGGAATTGAACCCAGAGGCACTCAACCACTGAGCTACGCCTTAGGCTCTTTATATTTTTTGTTTTGTGACAGGGTCTTGCTATGTTGCAGTGACTGGCCTTGCAGTAATCCTCCTGCCTCAATCTCCAAAGTCACTAACTACTCAGTGTGCCACTCAGTGTGGATATAGTGCCTGAATGTAAAACACAAAACAAGCCGGGCATAGTGGTGCATGCCTACAATCCCAGCAACTCTGGAGAGTGAGACAAGAGGACTGCAAGTTCGAGGCCAAGATCAGCAACTTAGTCTCAAAATAAAAAGTACAAAGGGCTGGGTAGCTCAGTGATAAAATATCCCTGGGTTAAGTTCCCAGTACCCTCCCCCACAGAAACACCCCCACAAAACAAAATAACAAAATAAAGGAGGAAGGATGAGGTAATACAGTATCCTAAATCTTCAGAACCCTTGTTAGAAACTTCCCAGATCTATCACCACTTCCAGGCCCAAGCCTTTAGCATGCCTCAGGACATCAAACTTCAATGCAGTCTAAATAGCAATTGAGGAATGCTTATTCTCAAATTCTTAGACTGGAGAACTAAGAAAAGACAGCTTTCCATGGAAGCTCTCAAGGTATTTGGGAACTTGCATTACATTTAACAAACAGTTGGTAAGAAAGGTACAGTTATATGCTGCATAAGGACATTACCGACCACAGGTATGATGATGGTCTCATAAGATTATGATGGAGCTGAAAAATTCCTGTTGCCTAGTGATGTCATTACCATCTTAACATGGTAGCACAATGCATTATTCACATATTTGTGGTGATATTGCAGTAAATAAACCTACTGCACTAGTAATGTGAAAGTATAGCACATACAATGATGTATAGCACATAATACTTAATATAAGATAATATACCCATTACTGGTTTATGTAATTATATGTTTTTTAATTATTTTAGAGTGTACTCCTTCTACTTATAAAAAAAAGTTTACTATAAAACATTATGCCATGTTACACCATCAGTAACCTTGTATATCTTATTTTTTTTTAAGAGAGAGTGAGAGACAGACAGAGAGAATTTTTTTTTTAATATTTATTTTTTAGTTTTTGGCGGACACAACATCTTTGTTTGTATGTGGTGCTGAGGATCGAACCCGGGCTGCACGCATGCCAGGCGAGCGCGCTACCGCTTGAGCCACATCCCCAACCCTCATCTTATGTTTACTTCATCTCGAGTGCATCAAGAGGCCACATCAAGTGAGTGACCTGTATTATCTAGGTTTGTGTAAGTACACTCTGATGTTCTCACAACAATGAAATTGCCTGTGGATGCATTTCTCAGGAATCACTGTTGTTAAGCAACCCTGAGTTAATTGGAGACAGGAATTACTGTGGAAAGCTTTAATTTATTTAGATGGGGAGTTACTTTCTTTGGTATTGTAGGAGCAAAATGTCTTCTTAATGTATATACATGATATAGACCCTTCTGTATATATATGATAGCACTACTTTTTTTTTATATAGTGAGGGCTGAGGGTATAACTAAGTAGCAGAGTACTTGCCTAGCATGCAGGAGACCCTGAGTTCAATCACCAGCACTAAAAAAAACCATCATGGATTAAATGTAATTTTGGGGGGGGGTTCTATATAGCAAATATATAGATCGATTGAAAGCACAGTTTCAGAAACAGTAAATCACCTCCACCCCCAACAAAAGCCAAAATTTGGACATAAAATGTCATGAGATCACAAAATGCTGTAAGTGATCACAATGCCTTATGATATCACTAGCTGTACATATACATGCTATATAGGACACGGAAATATTTCAATTCCTATTTGAATCAGGAACTGAAGCCTCTAGACAGGTCAATGCCACATAGTAATGTAAAGCTCAAAATGCATGTCTCGGGGCTGGAGTTGTGGCTCAGTGGTAGAGTATTTGCTTCACCCTTATGAGGCACTGGGTTGGATCCTCAGCACCACGTAAAAATAAATAAATAAAATAAAGGTATTGTGTCCATCTACAACTAAAAATATTTTTAAAATGCATGTCTGTTAGCTAATGTACAAAAGTAAAAGTTCAGCATTTCTTCTTCTTCTTTTTTTTTTTGTACCAGGAATTGAACTCACAGGCATGTAACCACTGAGCCACATACCCAGCCCCTTTTAAAATATTTTATTAGAAACAGGGTCTCACTGAGTTGCTTAGGGCCTCATTAAATTGCTGAGGCTGGCTTTGAACTTGCGATCAACCTGCATCAGCCTCCCAAACTGCTGGGATTACATGCATGTGCCACCACCCCCAGCAAAAGTTCAGCACTTTTAAATGTCCATGAATAATGTAGGAAAATTAATATGTTAAAAAGTTGAATGTGTGCAATTTTTAAGTTTATTTTAGGGTTTAAAATTTTTGTTTTTTAAGGTGATAAATTCTAAGGTAATTTGTTATGTGGTAATAGATACAAATACATTAAGCAAGTATTTTTAAATAGTGAACATAAAGATGTTAAAGGAGCTATTGGAAAAGATGGAAGTGTGAACAACTTGAGGATTCAGTCTAGTTTTTTTAAAGATTGCTTTATAGTTTAAGCCAGAAAAGGAAAGCTTATCTCTTTATTTCCAAAAGATTAAAATGATTCTCTATTTTTCCCACGATGTACTTTACTTCAGCAAAACAGTACACCGTGTTATTTTAGCCTCTCGGGAAACATGGCATGTTCAAGTTTGCTAGAAAGAGATAATGATCGCTTTTCTCCATACATCTCATGGAAAGTTTATCGGGATATTGGTCTAGAGAGAAAATGGCGGCGGGGGGTGTGGACGGGTTGGGGGAACCGAATACCTCAGTTTAAGATCAGAAATGGGCAATGGATGACCTAATTTAAAGTTGTTAGAACCACAGGCCTCCAACTGTGTATTTGTCATCTACATTTTCTCCTTAGAGATTTCGTTAAAAATTTACAAAAGTCCTATAGTATCGTTTTGCATTCTTAAATCAAGATGCTTAAAAAGCATTAGCTGAAATTCTATAGCTCATTAGTTAAAAGTGAATAACAAAAATCTCACTGCCTTCTGAATGCTCGTTCTTATTTTCTTACGAACAGAACAGTATTTTAGATCCAGCATTTCTCCGTGTGGTGCAGATAAGCCATTTTCTACCTCTGGGAAAATTTATTTCTGAAACGTGTAATTGCTGTGCAATAAGCCAAGTGGAACAGTGACGCAATAATCTACTGCAAGTTGCCTTACAAAAAATGATGTCATTTGGCGCAGATCTAGTCACTTTTAAACAGGTAGCTATGGCAAGGCTTCCTCCACGTTGTTTCGGATTCCCCCACCCCGATCGTGTGCAAGATGCAAAAATACATTTTAAGGGCCTCCAAGCCCATAACTTATGCACCGCAGTGGCTAAGGGTCCACCGCTCCTGTAGGCAGGGAGGGACTGTTGCTAGGGGACGTGCACAACCTAGCGTCTCCAGCCTCGACGGCGGCGCTACCGGGGAACGCCGCATGTGCTCGTGGCCGCAGCTCCAGGCTGTCTCTCTTCCTCGGTGGGGCCCTGCTGCCGCGCCTGGCCAGCGGTGGGGATGCGGGACGCCGCCGGCGCGGGACAGCCCTCCCCCACCCGGTTCCCACACTAGCTCCCGCTCCCGTGGCGCCGGAAGTGACGCGCGCTAGGCTGAAAAATGGCGGCATTGGCGCTCGACCAGGGGGAAGGTAAACACCCTCCAGGCCGCGCGCTGGCCCCCTCAGGGCCCCTGCTGGCGCCCCGAGGGGGGCCTTCAGGGCCTGCTCTCCACCCGCTGGCTTCACACCCTCCTCCCTCTCTCCTAGCTCGGCGGGCTTCCGCTTAGAGACGGTGGCGCACGGGGCCCCCTGCAGGCCGGCCCCGCCTCCCTGGGCGGGCCCCGGGCGGCTCCCGCGGCCCACAGGGGGCGCGAGGCCCGGAGAGGCCCCTGGCTCGTGGCCCCGCACGCCCCGCCCCTTTCCCGCCCCTTTCCCGCCTTCCTCCACCCCCGGCGTGGGTGATCCTGAGGCTCGGCGCGCTTCGGGGCAGAAGCCCGGAGACGCCGTCGTCGACTCCGCCACCGTTGACTCTTCTCTTGCTGTCCACTGCCCCTCAGCCCCTTCCCCCGCTCGTGGCCCCAAGTCGGCCCTCCCGCTGAGCCCCGTTGGGCCCTGCGAGGCCCTCCGGCGTTGGCAAGGCCGGCTCCGGCCCCGACGCCGTGCAGCCTTGCGCCTAGCCGGACTGTCTGGACTCGCGACTCAGTGCTGTCTTCTTTCCCAGGACTGGTTCCGAGGGGGCCGCAGGCACGCAGACTCGCCGCCCGCCGGAGCGCTCCTGCCCGGCCCGGGAGCGGCCCCTTGTAAACGTTGGAGGAGCTTGTCGAGTGCCGTCCCGGCGCCCGACCGCCCACCGTTCGGCCCGCTGGCCCGCTTCTTCCTGATGCAGACTGCCGTCCACTAGAGGCTGGACAGGACCCCCGAGGTGCGTAGCCGCCCCTGGCCGCCGGCCTGCGGAGCCCGGGCTTCTCCCGCGGCCCCGAGCAAGGCGCGGATTCCGTGGCCCTCTGTACAGATCGAGTCAAACATTTGGTAGACGCCGGGACCTAATTTGTCTATGAGTTGACTTAAATTGTTTGAAATGTAATTTTTTTTTTCAGAGAGAGAGAGAAAAAAAAGGAAGAAGAATAATTCAGCCATTTTTTGCAGCACACAGCTGCAGGTACCATGATTATTTCCCCCCTAACCCGTTCCTTCCCTTTAAAAATTCTATTTACGCCTGAAATAGAACTATGCCAAATGTGAGGCATAAAACGTGGAATGGGAAGGTCTGGGTTCGACTGGGTAACTGAGAAAATCGCGTGTTGAGCCTCGCTTGGTTTCTTATATATGAAATCTAGCCAGTAATACCCACATCATAGGGTAGGAAGGACTATATGAGGTCATATATGTGAAAATAATCTATAGCTGTTAAGTGTTGTAAAAACGTAAGGCCATTTTTTAAGTAACCTTTGCCAGAGTGGTTAATGTTGTAGAGGCTAACTGTTGCTGCCTCTTTATTTCTATATTATAAGTATAAGCAAATAAGTATGGAATAGAAAAGCAGTGCATAGAATCCATAGATATATAATAGTCACGTTGCTTGGCTTTCCTCCTACTAAACGCTAACTGCTTATTTAAATAACGGTATTCTTTAATTCAAATTTAATGTTACTGTAGGGCTTTGCTTTTCATCATCTTAGGCCGCTGAGGCCCCTATTCTTACTCAGAATATTTATTAACACCTTGCGTTTGTTTAGTCTTTTATGTTTTCTGAATTTGTCTTCTTTTGTTAATGTGATTAAATTTTAATTTAGAAAATGCTTTTTAAATGTATATGCCCTGATTTTAATGTCTGTTTTTCATATCTAGAGAACAGGATGCCTGAATACCTCTACCCATTTGAAAATTGTTTTTGAAGAGCTTATAAATGCATTCATGTTTCTGTGATTCTTAATAGATCTAAAAATGTAGAGAAAATTTCAGCTTTTTGACACTTAATGTAATATTTATGCAATTTTTCATTTTTAATAACCACAACACTTAGTAGGTGCTTCAAGTTACTATCAGTGATGAAGGATGTTAATTTCTTCTCTCTACTGCTGATTAATTTGGAGAAAACATAGAATAGTAAATATTTGTGGTTTAAAAATTAAATTTATTTGCCAGAATTTGTATGTGTAACAGATCAGTGTGGAATCATACTTACTTGGCACATCAAAAACGTAGTATGGGTTGGCTTAAAAATGGTCCACAAAAAGTGAAGAAGCTTTTTTGGGGTATATTATTTTTAGCTAACAAATGGTTTTCTGAGTAGTTACATGTTTTATTAGATTTATAATTCTCTAGTTCAATATCAGTTGTCTTCCAGGATATGCTTTTGTGTTTTGTAAAAAGGCAGAATAATAAGGCAGGATTAAAATTGCAAGAGGAAGAACCTACTTTAAAGTGGTTGTTTTTATACATTGGCCTTATCTCTTGTCCTGAAGATAAAATTTTGACAAATCACTGCTTTATTGGGAATTTCAGGATTTGACCTCTGTCTTGATTTGGGTTATCTAGGGCTAAAATCTTGGAACCAGGGCTGGCTTGGTTTCATGGGTGTTCAGAAGGAACCCATACTTGTTTTAAAAACTTGCATGTAAAACTGGCATTGTACAATGTAAAGGTGAATGGTAAAATTCATACTAATTTAAATTTTTAATTTTTCTTAGAGTGACATAAAACAGCAAATAAAAACATCGTGACAAGTCAAGAGACTGAAGAAAGGAAAAAGCTTTATATTTTAGTACCTTTAACAACATTTTTTCCCCTGCTTTTGAACAAGGCCCCCCTCCCACAAATGATATTGCTGGCTCATTGTCAAGTTTGGCCTTTCCCATTGCAAATGTTTTGAGAGTGAATAGCTTAACTGTGAGGAAAATGAACCTTTAGTTTGGAGAGGAGTGTGTGTGGATTAATTTATTAGCATATATTTCATTTCAGTCAGAATGCTGTAGCTCCTGTGGGTTTTTTTTTTTAATTGAAGAGCAATGAAAAAGAGTCATTGATGAGACAGTGTAGAATAGTGGTTAATCAGGAAGGCTCTGAAGTCAGGGAGACCCCAGCTCCACAACTGATTAATAATCATAGTCTTGGCAAGTTACTTAACCTCTGAGCTTTGATTTTTCTCATCTTTGAATCAGTAATGGTTATAGAACATGGAGGGTTGTAAGGTTTAAATTTATCTATTCATCCAAGTATTTATCAAGCACTTCTTAATGTGCTGAGCACTGTTCTAGATGCTGTGGATACATCAGTCAGTGAAACAAAAAATATTATTATATTTTTTTGTAGTACTGAGGATTTTTTGTATGCTAGTGAAGCACTCTACTACTGAGATACATCTCCAGCCCTTTTTTAAAACTTTATTTTGAGACAGGATCTGGCTGAGTTGACTAGGCTAGCCTCAGCCTCCTGAGTAGCTGAGATTATAGGTGTGCACCACTATGCCAGGTGAACAACAAAGATATTTGAAGCAAAAAGTTAATACATAAAATAGCTAGCCTACCCCACCATACTGTGGAGAAAAATAAAGCAAAGACGATGGGGATTATCTGGTAGATAGGTTGGGTCAGGTTTCGAAATTGTAAGAGCGTATTTGGGGAAATGACACTGAAGTAAAGATCTGAAGGGAGAGGTAAGTATCTGGATAGAGTGATCCAGGCAGCAGGAACAGCAAGAGGCCTTAAGGTGTGAGTGTGGCTGTTTTTCAAGAAATAGCAGCAATAGGGAGTAGAATAAAAGGGTGTTATTGCTATTTTTGGATTTTAGGAATTATTGGAAGAACTCTCATAGGTCATCTCTGTCATGACTATATTGTATTGCTGTGGGTCCAAAATGGAAGACCTGTTTGGAATTAGAAATTTTAACTTTGCACTTTTTTTTTTTGGTAGTCTTGGGGATGGAATCCAAGTCCTTGCATATACTGGGAAAGCACTCAACCACTGAGCTATATCCCCAGCCCAGAAATTTTAACTTTGGAATAAAGAAGCTAGAAGCAGGGCGTGGTGGTGCATGCCTATAATCTCAGCAGCTGGAGGGGCTGAGGCAGGAGGATTTCAAGTTCAAGACCAGCTTTAGTAATTTAGTGAGCCCCTAAGAAACTCAGCGAGACCCTGACTCTAAAATAGAAAAAAGAGCTGGGCATGGGACTCAATGGTTAAGTACCCCTGGGTTCAATCAATCCTCTATACCAAAAAAAAAAAAACCTAGAAAAGGCAAAGTGTGTTCTCAGTTTTCTCTTTTTTAATATAAAAGATTCTTAAAGCTCATCTGGCTGAATCATTGAAGCAAGTAAAAAGAGATAGAAAAATTATCCTTTGTCCTTGATAAGATCTTTGAATTTAGTTAATGATTCTACATCATGGGCTTTAAAAATTTGCAGGAAGTAAGAACAGATAGAAAAATTATCCTTTGTCCTTGATAAGATCTTCAAATTTAGTTAATGATTCTGCATTGTGGACTTTAAAAAAATTTAGGAAATCTGTAACATCAAGACCTTACAAAGATTTAGTTTTGTTGTATAATTTTCTGAGAGAACTAACATGCTGACATTATAGGATCTGTGATTTCATGTTAGAATATAACTTAGAAGATTTGGGGGTTTTTTCACCAATAGAGGCTTTTCCTAGAATTCTCACTGGATCCAGTCTCTAAAGGTTAGGAAAGCTCTTTTCCATGACATCGCTTTTGGACTACTTCTACTTGTAGTGAGGAATAAGCAGAAGAGCATTAAAGTCTTCTGATGAAAAATAGCATTGAAGCAGGGGTTTTTTTTTGTTAGAAGTTTTCTTGTATTACAGGATAACTAAATGCTTACGCATACCTGAAATGTGAAATAATTTGGTTACTGGGTGCCAGCCTAGAGGCCTCAGAACCTTTTTTTTTTTTTTTTGGGCGGGGTACTCTGGGGATTGAACCCAGGAGCACTTTACCACTGAGTTACATCCTCAGTCCTTTTTTGTTTATCTTGAGAAAGCTGAGGCTGGCTTTGAACTTGGGATCCTCCTGCCTCAGCCTCCTGAATGACTGGAATTACAGGCATGCCCCACTGTGCCCAGCTCAGAAACTTCTTAATAGTGTAGTTAAATGGTCATTTGCAATTTGATACTGAGTTATAAAACTATTTCTTACAAAAGAGTTTCCAGTATCAAACAAAATTATACAGTCCTCTTCCCATATTAAACTGAGTTGTTTCTTAGTTTGAGCAGTGTATCTGAGGGCAAAATCACTGCTAGAAAAGTCTTTAAATTTTTTCTTTTCTTTTAGACTTGTACATTGGTAAGTTGCCTTAAAGATTGTTAAACTTGGGCTGGGGATGTGGCTCAGTGGTGGAGCACTTACCTAGTATGTGTGAGGTACTGGATTTGATCTGCAGCACTACATAAAAATAAATACACAAAAAAAGGTATTGTGTCCATCTATAATTTATATATATATACACACTTAAAGATATTGTTAAATTTAAAATTACTTTGTAGCTTATAGAAATTGGGAAAATATTATGATTCAGAAATTTTGTTTTTATGCATAGTAAGTCTTGCATTCTTTTTATTGTTGTTGTTGTTTGGTATTGCGCTTAACAACTGAGCCACATTCCCAGCCCATTTTATTTATTTATTTATTTATTTATTATTTATTTATTTTTAATTGGTTGTTCAAAACATTACAAAGCTCTTGACATATCATATTTCATACATTTGATTCAGGTGGGTTTTGAACTCCCAATTTTACCCCAAATACAGATTGCAGAATCACATCGGTTACACATCTACATTTTTACATAATGCCCTATTAGTAACTGTTGTATTCTGCTACCTTTCCTATCCTCTACTATCTCCCCTCCCCTCCCCTCCCATCTTCTCTCTCTACCCCATCTACTGTAATTCATTTCTCTCCTTGTTTATTTTCCCATTCCCCTCACAACCTCTTATATGTAATTTTGTATAACAATGAGGATCTCCCTCCATTACCATGCAATTTCCCTTTTCTCTCCCTTTCCCTCCCACCTCATGTATCTGTTTAATGTTATATACTTTATAGTTCAAAAGTGATGTCATGTATGTGTGTGTGTGTGTGTGTGTGTGTGTGTGTATATATATATATATATATATATATATATATATATATAGTACTGGGAATTGAACTCAGGGGCACTCAACCACTGAGCCACATCCCCAGCCCTATATCGTATTTTATTTAGAAACAGGGTCTCAGTTGCTTAGTACCTCGCCATTGCTGAGGCTGTCTTTGAAGTCAGGATCCTCCTGTCTGAGCCTCCTGAGCTGCTGGGATTACAAGCATGTGCCACTGTGCCCTCCCATTTTATATTTTATTTAGAGACAGAGTCTCGCTAAGTTGCTTGGAGCCTTGCTAAATAGTTGAGGCTGGCTTTGAACTTGTGGACCTTCTGTCTCGGCCTCAGTTGGGATTACAGGCATGTGCCACAGTGCCTAGCTTGCATTCTCTCTCTTTGTTTTTTTTTTTTTTAATATTTTTTAGATATCAATGGACCTTTATTTTATTTATTTATATGTGGTGCTGAGAATTGAACTCAGTGCCTCACACACACTAGGCAAGCACTCTACCACTGAGCTACGACCCTAGTCCCTTGCATTCTTTTTTTTTTTTTTAATATTGCAAGTATGGCATTTTCTGTGTAGTCATCAAATTTGGTAGAACAATTTGAGGATGAAGGTAGTATAACACTATTTAAATTTTTCATTGAGGATAAGCATATTAATCTCTGAGGATCTAGCTTTTGTACCGTAGCAGTCTTTTCTTTTTGGGGGGTACTGGGAATTTGAACTCCGGGGCAGTCAACCTCTGAGCCACATCCCCAGCCCTATTTTGTATTTTTATTTAGAGACAGGGTCTCACTGAGTTGCTTAGCACCTCACCTTTGCTGAGGCTGGCTTTGAACTCATGATCCTCCTGCCTCAACCTCCAGAGCTGCTGGGATTACAGGCGTGCACCACTGTGCCCAGCTAAGCTTTTGTATTGAATAGCTTAGGGTTTTGTATGCATTTTCAGGTAGCTCTGGGAGGGATGGGAGAGTGATAAATTACTGCTTATGGCATAAGTATGGAGGGTTAGTTAATTTGGAAATATCTTCTATTTAATTGCTCAGAATTTTGCCTTCAAATCAGAATGGTAGCCTTCTAACTGAAAAGGAAGCATTTAATTTCTTTGCCTTTAATTTCCTCTTTACCCCCACCAGACTTCTTTCTTTACTGCTCACAAGAGAGTTTGAACTGTTAGAAATTTCTGTGGTATAAATAGCAGTAATAGTCTTCCAAGGCAGAGGTAGGAAGAGGTTGGGGTGTGTGTGTGTGTGTGTGTGTGTGTGTGGTCACTTATCTCTTATCACACCTTCAGTGGTACTCAAACTTTTTGGTCCCAGAACCTTTTATACTCTTAAAAATCATTGGGATCCTAAAGAACTTTGGTTTATGTGGGTTGTATTGATTTATACAGAAATTGAAGCTAGGAAATTGAAACACACTTATTTGTAATTCATTTTGAAAAATAACCCATTAAATATGGTTGCTTAAATCACATTTTTAGCTATTTATTTTTTAAAATTATTTTTTTAAATTACCAAAATGTTTTTGTTGTTGAGGATTGAACTCAGAGGCACTCAACCACTGAGACACATCCCTAGATCTTTTTATATTTTGAGACAGGGTCTTGCTGAGTTGCTTAGGGCCTTTGCTAAGTTGCTGAGGTTGGCTTTGAACTCAAATCCTCTTGCCTCAGCCTCCTGAGCCACTGGGATTACAGGTGTATACCATCGTGCCCAGTACATTTTTTATTAAAATAACTCTTCCAAATTAAGAACATAATGAGAAAAGTACAATTAGGCAAGTCTCTTTAATGTCTGATTTAATAAAAGACAACTGCTCATCAGCTTCTGCATTTCCATCATGAGTAAATTTCTGGAGATTAGTTCTGTGAGAGAACAAAGGAAAAGACAATTTAAAAAAATTATTTTTTTAGTAGTTGGGTACAATACATTTATTTATTTACTTATTTTTATGTGGTGCTGAGGATTGAACCCAAGGCCTCATGTATGCTAGGTGAGTGCTCTACTGCTGAGCCACAACTCCAGCCCTGAAAGAGACAATTTTAAAAAATTATATTGAAAATAATTTTGACCTTGGGGAGCCCTTTTAGGGGACTAGACTCCCAGTTCTCCCTGAACCATAGTTGGAGAATTGCTGTACTAATCATTCCTATGCACAGAAATATGAGATTTACTTTCCTTTTATAAATTAAAAGATTCTTTTTGCAGTGCTGGGAATCAAACCAGTCTTCTGCATGCTAGGAAAGCACTCTACTACTACTAAGCTATACCCTCAGTCCCTCTTTTCTTTTGTCATTGTCATGGTGATGAAATAAGACAAACTCTTCAATATTTCTTTCTTAGTAGTAAAAGTATGTGTTGTAGTTTAGTCTACTTTAGGATCATTCCCCTTTTGAAAAAAAAAAAAAAAACAACTTCCATTTAAAATTCTGAAGGCCAAGTGTAGAGATGTACATGTTAGGTTTATGAACCATAATTTCCCTTAGTCTGATGATATGTTTTGAAAAGTGAGGATACAGGGCTGGGGATGTGGCTCAAGCGGTAGCGCGCTCGCCTGGCATGCGTGCGGCCCGGGTTCAATCCTCAGCACCACATACAAACAAAGATGTTGTGTCTGCCGAAAACTAAAAAATGAATAAATACTAAAAAAAAAAAAAAAAAAAGAAAAAGAAAAGTGAGGATACAGAACATTAAACATTTTGTATGTAAATATCTTTTTTTGAAGATGCTAATGAATTTTTCCCCAGCTTTCAAATAACTTATAGAATTATTATAGAATTATTTGAGTTTTATGTTAATTTTATAATGATTAGTTTCTCCCTTAAGTTGGTATAATTTTGTGTTTAGAGAGTTCTTAGGTATAAGATTTTAAGTATTTTTCTTTTTGTGTTCTTATATCGCCCTTTTTTCTACTTATTTTCAAACATGTGTTTTTGTATTATAGTTGTTTTTGTTCTTTTTTTGAAGCCTCACTCATTCTAAGTCTTCTTTTTCCCTTTTTAATAGCATCTAAGGTATGAATTGTGAACAAGTTGGTTTTGTTTAATGTGTTTATTTGTACGTTTGGTTGTTTGATGCCTTAAATATTGATGTTATAGATCAGTGCTGTCCCATTATAATATAATGCAAGTCACACATGCAATTTAAAATTTTCTCATAGCCAGTTTTCTAAACAGAAGAAACAGGTGAGATTAATTTATTTTAATCTATGTCCAAAATATTTCATTATATAATCAATATAAAATTTGTATAGGATACTTTTACATACTTTATTTGGTACTAAATCTTCAAAATACGATTCGTTTTATACTTAAAGCATTTCAATTTGGACTAGTCCCATCTCGAGTGATTGATAGTCTCATGGCTAGTGGCTTCTGAAACAGCATAGACTAACTTTGGTTAGGGCAGAAAAGCCTAAGGAGCCCATTAGTAAAACTAGAAAATCATACTTCCATGATCAGAACAAATGGAGACCAAAGCTGTTACAAAGTGATGTCCAGTGTTTTTGACTACCAGTACATTTCTTGGTATCTTATAAACCTGCATTGTGATAAACCCTAGAGAGGATTGGGGTCTGTACAGAAGAGATTGAGGGGTCTCAAGTCCCTCTGCTCTTGTCAGTGATAGGGAGAATTAGACAAGAGTTGGATCAAGGAAGCCAACATTGATGGACCAACATTGGGTGCCTTGCTCTGGACTAGATATTTAATTTGTGTTAATTCTTTTATCAGTACCCCAATTCAGTAAGATTATTATTATTCCTAATATAAGGATGGAAACCAAGATGAGGAATTTAACAAAATTTCAAATTTCTCAGGGTCACACAGGTGGTAAGTACTAGTAAATACTTTGATTTCAAAGATTTTTCTCTTTGACCACACCGTTTTGTATTTTTTATGAATCAAATTCTAGTCTTAATTCTTTTTATTTAAATGGTGCTGATGATCAAACCTAGGACCTCTCACATACTAGGCAATTGTTCTACCACTGAGCTATACCTCCAGCCCTTTAATTCTATTTATAATGAATTGTATGACTTTTACTAAAAAGTCATTTCTGCTGGGTGTGGTGGTGCATGCTTGTAATCCCAGGCACTCAGGAGGCTGAGGCAGCAGGATTACAAGTTTGAGGCCAGCCTCAGAAATTAATGAAGACTCAGTAACTTAGTGAGACCTTGTCTCAAAATAAAAAATAAAAGGGCTGGGGATATAGCTCAGTGGTAAAGCACCCCTGGGTTCAATCCCCAGTACCAAAAAAAATGTCATTTCACCTGTGAACCATAGTGTCTTTATCCAGTCACAGTTAGTCTTGGTCCTGAAAAGGTGGGCCATATTTAGAGAGGAGTTTCTCTGAAGTTAATTGGGTCAGGTTTATTATTTGCCCTCCAGCAGTACCAAGTGAGGGGACATAGCAATAAGCACTACCATGAGCCATACTAAGTGCTTTACATGTATTAACTCATTACCTCATAGCAACCCTATGAAGTACATTCTATTACTATTAGTATCTCCTTTTACAGGTGTTAACAGATGTTAGAGCACGGAGAAGCTAAGTAGCTTGCCCCAAGGTTACAAAGCTGATAGGCAGAACCAGTATTCAGTCTCTGCTGTGGGACTTCAGACCTGTACTGTGACTCACTACTTCACCAAAAGACTACATCGTGTTGGTCGGTTAATCACTGAATGTTTTATTGTTTTCTGCTTTGTACATGCTTCCCTTAAAAGTGTAAAATACAAGCTGGATGTGGTTGCACATACCTGTAATACCAGTGATTTGATAGGCTTAGGCAGGAGTTCAAGGTCAGCCTCAGCAATTTAGTGATACCCTGTCTCAAAATTTAAAAAAAAGGGTGGGGGGATACACTGCTGCTCTCTCATTGTAGTCTTACTGATAGGTGCACTAGGCTTTTCTGGTAGAAAAGAAGTTACAAATCAGCTATCAAAAATTGGTTTTAGAGGTTGATTGAGATCAGGTAAACTTTACAAATGCGTTGGTAAGACTTTAAAAGTAGCTATAGTTTATTTACTTTGCATATCTACTTAAGTGCATTGCATATATGTCAAGTTATGTAAAAAGTAGGAGAATAAATGAAAATTTTATGTCTCAAAAGTTTAGAGCTGGGTATGGTAATATGCGCCTGTAATCCCAGCTGCTTGGTAGGCTGAGGCAGGAGGATCACGAGTTCAAAGCCAGCCTTAGTGAGACCCTGTCTCAAAATAAAAAAGGGCTGGGGATGTGCCTCAGTGATTAAGTATCCAAGTACCATTGTGTTCAGTCCCTAGTATTGGGGGCTCTGTAGAGGACTTGACTAGCATGGGTGAAGCCCTGGGTTCAATCCCTAGTACTGGGAAAAGAAAAGAAAAAGTTAGAAAGCATCTCAATCTAATGCTCTTATTTTTATAGATGCAGAATGAAGGCCAAGAAAGTGTAAGTAACTTTAATCAAAGTAAAAATATCTCTGTTTTAAAATTTTTAGTTAGATCCTTGGTTTTAATAGGAAAAATCATCTGAGGTAGTAAAATGGGGGAATTTACTCTTAGGAATATGTCTCTCATAACCCAAGAGCAGACATAGACCTGTGTCTGGGGACTGGAAAATGAAGGTATTAAGGAGCACTCCCCATCCTCTCATCTTGGCTTTATTCGTTCTCATTTGGCTGTCTTTCTCTGATACTTAGCCCACATGGCAGGCAGAAGTGAGTACCCACAGCTGCTCTTTGACATGTTCCAGTTCCAGTTACACCCAGTCAGTGCAAGTCTGTCTCTTTTTCCCTTTTTTTTCTTTCTTCTCTCTCCTTCCCTAAATTCTAAATTCTTGACAAAGGGATGTTCATCTTGATTCATATTTCCCATCCTGGTCTGACCATATGGGACTAGGACCAGGATCAGGGAGTGGAAGCCTGCCTGCTAGGAATCCCCTTCAGTGGGCTTGGTGCCCAGGAGTCTGCCTCCACCCCTACTTCATTGCTTTATGATATTTTCACATAGTATCTGGAACTTGGATTGTTTTTTGAGGAAAGCCTAGTGTATCCTTTTATTTTTTGGTGTTGGGATTAAACCCAGAGCCTTGGGTATACTAAGTGCTCCTTCTGCCACTGAGCTGTATCTCTGACCCCTGTATCTCCTTTTTTTTTTAAATATTTTTTTAATTACAGGTGGATGCAATACCTTTATTTTTATGTGATGCTGAGGATCTAACTCAGTGCCTCACATGTGCTAGGCAAATGCTCTACCACTAAGCCACAACCCCAGCCCCCCACCACTCCTCATTTCTCCTTTTAAAAATTTCCTTTAGATAGAGTATTTTTTAGGAAGGTGAATATTAGCTTTCCAGATAATGATAACTGTTGGATAGAGAGGATTGCTTTCACTTGAAGTGAAATATATAGTATTTCAGGCACTGTCAAAATAACGAATTAATGAAACAGCACAGTCTACTCTCAAATATATGAATGCTGCTATTTACCCTTCTGTTATTAAATATTCATTGTCATTATATCTTGACAAACCAGAGTGATAATTTGTGACCATAATGACCCTGAGAAATATTGCAAAATGCCAGACGTTTCATCTAGTTTAATTTCTTATTTTTATTCTATTTTGAAAATTGATAATTAGCATGATATTGATAGCTCTCTACTAACCAGAATGTTTATTTATCCATACACCACACTATATGAGGTTCCTTTTGTTCATTTTTGTACATATGTTTTATTTCACTTGAAAAATTCTAAGCTCATTGGTTTTACTTTTAAAAATAACCCAGATGGGGTGGGGATGTGGCTCAAGCGGTAGCGCGCTCACCTGGCATGCGTGCGGCCCGGGTTCGATCCTCAGCACCACATACAAACAAAGATGTTGTGTCTGCCGAAAACTAAAATAAATAAATAAATATTAAAAATTCTCTCACTCTCTCTCTAAAAAAAAAAAACAAAACAGAGCTGGGTATGTAATCCCAGTGATTCAGGAGGCTGAGATAGTGGGATCACAAGTTCAAGGCTAGCCTCAGCAATTTATCCAAGCCCTAAATAATTTAGTGAGACCCTGACTCAGAATAAAATGTAAAATTAAAGGAAAAATAAATAAATAAAAAGGGCTGGAGAGCTGGGGATGTGACTCAATGGTTAAGTGCCCCTAGGTTCAATCTTCAGTAACCAAAATAAATAAGTAAAAATAATTCAGATAAACAAGGCCACATTGACAACTTGCTTTAATCTTGAATGTGTTAGTATAGTAGTTCTGACAAGCATTGTTGATATTGTCTAAAATATATTTTTCCAAATTATAGATAACACCCTCTTGTGTTTTATCTTTCCAAAATAAAATCACATAGTTTGTTTTTTTAAGATGGGGTCTTGCTTTAGGTAGCCCTAAAATGCCTGGGCTTAAGTGATCATCTCAGACTCTCAGGTAACTGGAACTATAGGCACAGACCACATGACTGGCTGAAATTATATAGTTCTTGATTAATGGAGTACTAATAAAATTTTTGATGTTAATTTCATTTTGTGCATACTTAGATAAGTAAACATTTAATGTGGTTTGAATCAATAGAACTTAGAGACAAACGGGGGTCAGTCATGGTGGTGCATACCTATAACCCCTGCTACTCAGGAGACTGAGGCAGGAGGATCACAAATTTGAGATCAGTCTAAGCAATTTAGCGAGATATTGTCTCAAAATTAAAAGTTAAATAATAAAAAAATTAAAAAGCCTTAGGATGGGCATGGTGGCACACAATTATAATCCCAGTGGCTCTGGAGGCTGAGGCACAAGGATTACAAGTTCAAAACCAGCCTCAGCAAAAAGCAAGGTGCTAAGCAACTCAGTGAGACCTGTCTCTAAATAAAATACAAAATAGAGATGGCGATGTGGCTCAATGGTCGAGTGCCCCTGAGTTCAATCCCCAGTAGCAAACAAAGCCTTTAGGATATAGCTCAATGGGAGAGTGCCTCCAGAGTTCAGTCTTCAATACTATAAGAAGCCACAAATGGAGAGAAGGAGGTACCTAGAATGCCTCTTGGTAAGATAGAGAATACAAAAGAAAAAAAATGGTTAAGGAGACGATAAAATTAGGATTCTGTTTATATGTTGTCTTTGAAGTAATAAAATGGGATCATCCCTTAAATAGGCACCCAGAAGTGTCTTCTAGGCAATCAATTAAACCTATATAGGGCTTGAGTATGGGTAGAGATTTGGACAGATTATTGAGGTATTGGTGAAAATAGGTCTTAGTAGAAGCCATGGGTTTAGCTAAGATCATTTAGGGAGGCACAATATTTAGATTAGAAAAGAGCAAGAACAGAATCATGGACAACACCAACATTTAAGGAAAACAAACCCATGAAGGATATTGAGAAATGAGCAGCCTAAGCATAGGAAGAGAAACAGGAGAATAATGTCATGGAACTGAGAGATGATCCAAGGTCATTAAGTACGCTACAGAAGGATCCAGAGAAATAGGGACTATGAAGTGACCATTGGATTTGGCAATTAGGGTCTTTTAAAGATTTTTTTTAATAAGCTTTAAGAAAACAACAATACACTCTGATTGCACATAGATTAAAACATGCAGATTGGCAGATAGGAAAGGACAAAAAGTAAAACTGCCTGATACTCTCCAAAGGTAATCATTTTTAACATTTTCAGCATAGTTTCTATTTAGACTTTTTTCTTAGTAAAAAGATGACCTTATACCGTGGTAACTGTTGATTAAATGGGTTGAAATGTCAAGAAGTTAAATGTCATAGACAACATATTGATCAAACAAAGTAGTAAGTGTAGTGATAACTTATGAGAGTAGAGGAGTGGTGCAATTAATGTGTTTATGGAAGCCAACTTTTCCCTCTCAGCAACTAAGGCTCAACCACATTCTGTGTATGGAGGGGGTTCCTGAATGATACATATCTCCATACTTACTGAAGAGCCTAACACAGAGAAATGCTTTTCTTTTAGTTAAGGATGAGGTATTGGTAATAGAGTGTTGAGATTAGTGGGAACAGCCTCCTAAAGAAGGAGGTAGAGCAGGTGAGAGCAGTCGACTGTGTTGTCTGTTGTTTCACTGGTCCATTCAAACACCCAGGAGAAAGAAAACTTGGGAGATTGGGTCTCAGCATTGCCACTTATGGGGATTCAGAGCCATAGATGTTGGCTGCCATATCCTTTGATTGCACTGTTCTAGGCTGGCATGGTCTGTGAATAGTGGTCCAGCAGATAGTTCAAACATGATTCCAGATCATGAGATGTTGCAGACAATGCTTTATAATTGGTATAGTATTCCAGAGATTTGTCAATATTGCTTGTCCTTATTTGGGATCATCTTTCATTGTACATCAGTGCACACCAATAGGGAATGCCCTCACAGCTATTCAAAGAAAAGAAAAGTCCATAGGCACTGAAGGTCTCCCCCCAAATTAAAGGATCAATCAACATAGTTTTGTTTTAGCAGGGAAGATAGGGAGGACAGGCAGAGGGGGAAAAGAAATGTAGATTCTGGGAAGAGAGTGACTGCTCTTATATGGGAAGGTCTAAGCTATAAGAGGATAGAGGTAAAGTTAAGAAATGATATATTAAGGCTGATGTTGTGGCTCAGTGGTAGAATGCTTGCCTTGCATGTGTGAGGCACTGGATTTGATCCTCAGCACCACATGAAAATAAAGATATTGTGTTCATCTACAACTTAAAAAAAAAGATATATCAAATGAAAAACATAGGAGGAAGGTTAAGTGGAAAGTTTAAGATTCCAGATGTGAGCCAGGTGCAGTAGCACACACCTGTAATCCCAGCAACTCAGGAGGCTGAGACAGGAGGATCTCAAGTTCCAGGCTAGCTTGGGCAACTTAGTAAGACCCTGTCTCAGAATGAAAAAGGATGGGGGGCTGGGGATGTGGCTCAAGCAGTAATGCGCTCGCCTGGCATGCGCGGGGCTCTAGGTTCGATCCTCAGAACCACATAAAAATAAAATAAAGATGTTGTGTCCACCGAAAATTGAAAAATAAAAAAGGATGGGGATATATGGCTCGGGTGGTAGAGAGCCCCTAGGTTCCATACCTAGTACTGAAGGAGAAAAAGTTCAGGTGTAGACCAGTTCTGCGTCAGGTCAAGTCTTAGAGATTTGGGAGTAGAGTGTGCAATGGAATTAGGGAGAATTTATGAGGTTGTTAAGAAGCTCTGACTCTTGTTTTTTTTTGTTGTTGTTGTTGTTGGACACAATACCTTTATTTCATCCATTTTTATGTGGTGCTAAGGATCAAACCCAGTGCCTCACATACTAGGTGAGTGCTGTACCGCTGAGCCACAACCCCAGCCCACTTTCAGTTTTCGAATGGGTTATCTTTGGTGAAAGTTGAATAGAAGCTGACTTAGGTGCCTGTGTATCAGTAAGTGGGACTGATTGATCAGGAGGTGTGTATATGATAAGTAACAAGGGGCAATAGAAGATGGATTTTTGTCTCATTGAAAGGCCAATTTTTAGGAAAAGGACAGATTTTTAAAAACCAAGAGAAATTTAGGCCTGTAAGCTATAGAAGAATTTATTTTTTTCTAAGATGGGAGAGGTTAGAAATAGGGGTAGAGGGCAGGAGGCTTGGCAGCTATGACTTTGAGAAAGACTATGTCATGTTGTTTAAGTCGTTATGTGGAGGGAACTTTATGGACCAATATGAGCATACAAGGAAGATTGTGTTCATTGAAGCAAGGTTCTACAGGGCAAAGTGGAAAGGGTTGAAAAGGCATTTGGGAATGGGGGAGGGGTGATTAGGGAGGAGAATGGGAGCTGTGTGATTCAAGTTAAGAACAGGATAAGGGGCTGGGGTTGTAGCTCAGTGGTGGAATGCCTCCCTAGCCATGTGTGAGGTGTTGGGTTTGATCCTCAGCATCACGTAAAAATAACTAGAAAAAAGGTATTGTGTCCATCTGCAACTTAAGAAAGAACAGGATAGGTGGGTAGAGCTTCATGTCTAAAGAAGAAAAATGCTTTATTAATAGTGTAATAGACTGAATGAATTTATTCTATTTCATTTAGATCTAAATTTTATTATTATTTTTTGTGATGCCGGGAGTTGAACCCAGAGGCTTGTACGTACTAAACACACACACTACTACTGAGCTACAGCCCCAGCCCTAGATCTAATTTTAACTATCTTAGCTTTATTTCTCTGATATGCAAAGATTATATATTCTCTGATATGCAAAGAGACACTGATGTCATGTATAGAGGAACAGAATCCTTATGTATAACTTATCCTTATGTATAATCCATATGTATAATTTAAGTATAAAAGCAATATATTTTTTGTTTGTAACCGTATTTATTTTGTGTGTGTGTATATATATATATTTATTTATTTTAAATAAGATCAATGAGGTAAGCAGAAAAGGAAAAGACATCTCTTGAAAACCTACTTACTTGGGGACATCATTTTTTTTAGTTGTTGATAGACCTTTATTTTATTTATTTATATGTGGTGCTGAGAATTGAATCCAGTGCCTCACACATGCAAGTGTGCTACCTCTGAGCCACAGCCCAGCCCCATCATTTTGCTTTTTTAATCTAAGCAAATACATGCATATTTATTTCATTTTTGAAGATAGTATAATGAAGACTCCTGCTTGTTTTTAGTCTAATATCTAATAAAATATTCTTTGTCAGAAAAGTTGATTGCTGCCATCATTCTTTATATGTGTGCGTGGAATTGAACCTAGGAGAGTTCTACCTCTGAGATACATTCCCAGTCCTTTTTTTCTTAATATTTATTTTTTAGTTGTAGTTGGACACAGTGCCTTTATTTATTTATTTTTTAGTTATAGATGGATACATAATATCTTTATTTTTATGTGGTGCTGAGGATCTAACCCAGTGCCTCACACATGCGAGGCAAGTGCTTTACCACTGAGTTCCAGCCCCAGCCCCAATACCTTTATTTTATTTATTTATTTTTATGTGGTACTGAGGATCGAATCCAGGGCCTCACATGTGCTAGGCGAGTACTGTCCACTGAGCCATAACCCCAGCCCCCCCCCCCCCCACAGTTCTTTTTAATAAAAATTGAGACCGGGTCTTGTTAAATTGTCTAGGTGGACTCTGAACTTGTGATCCTCCTGCCTCATTTTTTTTTTTTTTTTTTTTTTGGTACTAGAGATCGAACCTAGGGGTACTTAACCACTGAATCATACCCACAGTTCTTTTTTATTTTTTATTTTGAGACAGTATCTCACTAAGTTGCTTTTAGGTACTTGCTAAGTTGCTGATGCTGTCCTTGAACTTCTGATCCTCATGCCTTAGCCTCTGGAATTGCTGGGATTACAGGCGTGAGCCACCATGCCCGCTTTTACTATTATTATTAAATGTTATAGTAATCCGTTATAGGACTGCAACATATTTATTTAATAGTCTGTTGTTGAATTTTTTAAATATTGCTTTTGAAGGGTCTCACTGTGTTGCCCAGACAGATCCTTAGCTTATGGGTTCCAGTGACCTTCTTGCCTCAGCTGGGACTGCAGGCATGTGCCACTATACCCAGCTACTCTCTCTCTTTTTTTAATTATAAATAAGACTAGGTAGGTGAGGTGTTGCACACCTGTAATCCAAAGAAGCTCCCAGGGGCTTAGAAGGCTGAGGCAGGAGGATTGTGAGTTTGAAGCCAGCCTCAGCAAAAAGCGAGACACTAAGCAACTCCGTGAGACCCTGTCCCTAAATAAAATACAAAATAGGGCTGGGAATGTGGCACAGTGGTTGAGTGCCCTTGAGTTCAATCCCCAGTACCCATAAGTAAATAAATAAATAAGGCTAGAAAGACTATGTGTGTGTGTGTGTATATATATATATAAAATTTGACATATTTATCTGATTATTTTCTTTGGGTAAATTTCTTTTGCTATAATATCTTTTTTCCTCCAAATTTAATATTTGGCTATGAAATCCTTTTTGTGTTACTCACTTTGGAACATGTTTAAATTTATTTGATGAAGTCAGGTATGTTGGTACATGTCTGTAATCCCAGCTGCTGGAGAGGCTGAGAGAGGAGGATTGCAAATTCAAAGTCAGCCTCAGCAACTTAAGTAGGCCCTAAGCAACTTAGTGAAATCCTGTCTCAAGATAAAAAAATGAAAAGGGCTGGGGGATGTGGTTCAGTAGTTAAGTGCCCTGGGTTCAATCTTTGCTACCACCCCCTCAAAAAAAAAAAAAAAAAGAAAACAAAAGAAAAATTATTTGATAAGCAGTGTAAAGTTGATAGAATAGGTAAATATTGTTTATAAGTTAACAATTTACCACTGTTTGATAGATAACATCTGTAATGAATTATTTTCCTCTGGGAAACTGGAAACATTTGTCTTCATACCTTCAGATTTTCTTCTCCTAAAGGATTTTTACATCTAGGACTTAGGCAGTAGAACCGAGATAATTATAAAAATAGTTAAAACTTTAAGTTAGTAATGTCTTCTGAATGCATGGAAATGTTAACACTATTTTCTTCGATTACTTTTTTTCCAGGTGATTCATGGCAGGGGACGTGGAAGGATTCTGTTCCTCCATCCATGACACCAGTGTCTCTGCTGGGTTCAGAGCACTGTATGAGGAGGGATTGCTTCTTGATGTCACTCTGGTTATTGAAGATCATCAGTTCCAGGCCCATAAAGCACTCTTGGCCACCCAGAGTGATTACTTCAGAATTATGTTCACTGCAGACATGAGGGAACGAGATCAGGACAAAATTCATTTGAAAGGTCTAACTGCTACTGGTTTCAGCCACGTCCTTCAATTTATGTACTATGGAACTATAGAACTGAGTATGAATACTGTTCATGAAATTCTTCAGGCCGCCATGTATGTGCAACTTATAGAAGTGGTGAAGTTCTGCTGCTCTTTTCTCTTAGCGAAAATCTGCTTAGAAAATTGTGCAGAAATTATGAGACTCTTAGATGATTTTGGTGTAAACATCGAGGGAGTCAGGGAGAAGCTGGACGCCTTTCTGCTAGACAACTTTGTGCCACTCATGTCCAGGCCTGACTTCTTGTCCTATCTGAGCTTCGAGAAGCTCATGTCTTATTTGGATAATGATCATCTGAGCAGGTTCCCAGAGATAGAGCTGTACGAGGCTGTGCAGTCTTGGCTGCGGCATGATAGAAGACGCTGGAGACATACCGATACCATCATTCAGAACATCAGGTTTTGTTTGATGACCCCATCCAGTGTTTTTGAGAAGGTTGGTGCATTTGAAAGCAATAGACAGGACTCATCATTTAGTTAAGGCAGTATGTCTTTATAGCTAAGATTCCAAGATTTGGTCAGGAACCAGAAAATGAAATGAATAGTTTGTAAGAATAGTTTATAATATAAGAAGCCTGATTTTGTTGTAGCTTATACATTTAGGTTTTTTAAAACACATTTTGTGGGTGAAAAATGAGGTAGAAATGATTCATTTTTAAAGTACTTTTAAAGTTGAATCATAATTATTTGATATAAATTATTGCAAGTTTGCTTTACCTTTTCTTTTCACAAAGTAATTAAATCTGAACTGGGTCAGGCTAACTATTTTTAAAAATTAAGTAATACATGCTGGATTGGCATTGAGAGTTTTACAGTTTCTTACAGTACACATTAATACAGTTTCTTATTCTTCTAAAATATAATTAAGACACATAAAATAGCTCTTGAAAACCAACATGCCATTTTAGTGATTTTCTTCACTACTCTCACCTAGTTCTTTTTCCTCCCCCATTTCACTGTGAATACTAACTAAATTTAACTGTGAAAACATGTTATATGTCTAAAAACATTTTGGCATTTTGAAACAAGTAGACTATAAATCCTTAATCTGCATTGATCAGACATCACTGCACATATTATCATGTAAATGATTCTTTCTTAAAAATACTCTTTATTCAAAATAGTCTTGGCCTTTTTGCATGTAAGCATTTTTATTTTTATATCAAGAGTCTCACTTGTGATCCATTCTTGCCCAAAGAAGAGAGAGTAGTTTCAGTAATTGCTTAACTTAATTGTTTTCTAATCATATGGTTACCTCTGGGGCTCTGTTTACCTCTTGCATCTTTTCTTCTTTCTAGAAAGCACACAAAGCTTGGTTGACATCCTTCATGTTAAACAATTCCTCAGCTTTAGTTACCAGACCTGGTGATAAAAATATAATATTTGCAAAGGAGGGTTGTTCATGCCATTTGAAAAATAAACAAATTTGCGCCTTTGAATAACACTCAGTGGCCTGACATGTGTTTTTTTCCTCTGAAATGCTATGAAATGTCATTATCTTATATATTTAATAGAGAACTCAATTTTGTGTGATTTTATCTTTATTTTCTGAATATATTGATATGATAGAAATAATTGAAATTTAAGATTCATCATCATCATCAGCAGCATCATCATCTTCATCTACTTTTTTTGTTTTTGTTTTTTGTGGTACTGGGGACTAAACCCAGGGGTGCTCTTCCAGTGAGCTACATCACCAGCTCTTTATCGTTTTCTTTTTAAATTTTGAGATGGGGCCTTGCTAAGTTCCTGAGGCTGGCCTTGAACTTGAAATCCTCCTGCCTCAGTCTCCTGAGTCACTGGGATTACGGTATGTACCATCAGGCCCAGCAAGAATATACTTCTTAATTATTCTTTTTGTTCTGTGAGAATCAGCTCCACATCAACTGTGTAAGTCATTTGCTCTGATGTTATGATTTTGTCCTTACTATTGTTTTTATTGCTTTTTTCCCCCTGGAGAATCTTGTTTTGTCTTTATACATTATATGCAAATGCTTTCCCACTACTAAAATAAAACCCCTCCAACTTTAGTCTAGATGGAAGTATTTGTGAAATAGAAAATTAGATTTCCCCTCTTGTGTAGGACAGTTTGATGAATAATTAATAGCAGTAATTGATTTGTGAGTCCTGAGATGCAGAGCTTTTTTACCTTTCAGTCATCAGTTCAAGGTAGGCAATAGTGACAGTGGCTAAAATTTAATAGGTAGGTTTTCAACTTATAGAAAATATCAGTTGGACCCTCTGATGGATTCCTTTGACAACTGCAAGCACAGGAGGTAGTTCTTTCCATTGGCCAGGTATTGGGAGTTATCAGAAGAATTTTTATTAAGGCTTCCTTCTGAAATTACTTTCTTAGGAAAATTTAATTAAGGACCCAGCCAGAAGAAATTTTTGTTTTTTGTAATGTAATATAAATCTTTTTAGTTTTACTTTAGTAATATTGGTAAGATAAGTGGAAGGTAGCAAGTGATTCTTGCCTTAGTAGTTTGTGAGGTTTGTTAGAGGAATTTATGGCTTTCTAAATGTTGAAAAACACTATTGTGGACAGATTTGAGATCTTATTTCTAGAAATGACTCCTAAAACCAAAATAATATGGAAAATTTGGTTGGACAATAAGAATTTAGAGTATTTTGCGCCATACCATTTTGATTTCCTTGAAAATTGGACCTGGGGCTAGAGTGTAGCCCAGTAGTGGAACACTTGCCTAGCATGCTTGGAAGGCTTGAGTTTTTTGTTTTTTTTTTAAACCAGGGATTGATCCCAGAGGGGCTTAACCACTAAGCCACATCCCCTGCCCTTTGAACATTTTATTTATTTATTTTTAGGTGTATTTGGACACAATGCCTTTATTTTATTTATATGTGGTGCTGAGGATCAAACCCAGGGCTCTACACACGCTAGGAGAGCACTCCACCGTTGAGCCACAACCCCAGCCCTTAATATTTTATTTAGAGATATCGCTTTGCTGAGTTGCTTAGGTCCTTGCTGAATTGCTGAGGCTGGCTTTGAACTTATGATCCTTCTGCCTTGGCCTCCCGAGTGGCAGGGATTACAAGTGTTCACCACTGCAAGGCTTGGGTTTTTGTTTTATTTTGTTTTGTTTTTTAGTACTGGGGATTGAACTCAGGGCCACATCCCCAGCCCTATTTTGTATTTTTATTTAGAGACAGGATCTCACTGAGTTGCTTAGCACCTCACTTTTGCTGAGGCTGGCTTTGAACTTGCGATCCTCCTGCTTTAGACCCCCAAGCCACTGGGATTACAGGTGTGCTCCACCACGCCCAGCTAAGGCTTAGATTTTGATCCCTAGCACAACAAAAAAAGGAAATGGGGCCCATCTATTTTTCCTGCATTCAGCAAACTACATGTCTCAAACAAGGCCATTCTAACATCCATTATATATGCATGGCCTCAGAATGGGCATAGAAATAAAGCGAAGTTGTATCTGTGTTATTCCTTTTTTAGTAAGAGAATCTTCATGAAAAAAGTGGCAGTTTTGACTTGTGGTTTTATCCTATTTGCTGAAATTTAGAAAAACAGATTTTGATAGGCACTTTTTGTCTTTAGCTTTAACGTATTTTAAATTCACTTATGAGACTTTCTGAACTTAGAAAACAACCAAAAGAAGAGTGATCACCCATAATATCACATAGGTTAATAATTATTAACATTTTGCCTTATTTGCTAGGTAGGTAGAGGGTGTGTAGACATTATATATAATTTGTTTTGGTTTGTTTAAAAAAATTTTTTTATAGTTATAGATGGACAGCATGCCTTTATTTTATTTGTTTATTTTTATTTGGTGCCAAGGATTGAACCCAGAGTCTCACACATGCTAGGCAAGTGCTCTGCCACTGAGTTACAGCCCCAGCCCTGTTTTGTTGTTTTTTTTCCCGCTAAACTATTTCAAAGAACGTTGTAGCCATCATCCCTAACTACTTCAACTCTTGCATCTCCCAAGCATCTCTCAAGAGTAAGGATATTATCCTAAATAGCCATAATAATATTGTCTCACCTAAGGAAATTAACAATTCCTTAATGTCATGTAATATCTAGCCCATTTTTGGATTTTCTCAGTTGTTCCAAAAATGTCTTTTTTTTAAAAGCTTCTTTCATGAACAAGGATTTAATCAAGGTTCACATAGCACATTTGGTTGTCTTTCTTTAATCTAGAATTATCTCTCTCTTCTCCATTCATCATAGGATGTTCAAACATAAAGTTGAATAAATAGTTTAGTAGTGAACACCTGTATACCTAGATTTAACAACTATTACATCTGCCATATTTGCTCTATAACCCTTGAAAATAAGTTGTAAACATCAAGATACCTCATTCCTGAATACTTACCATAGTTTTCCTAAAAATAAGAACTTTTCCCTCACTAAGTACAATACTATTCCACCTAGGAAAATTAAGACATCACAAATAGAGCTAATCCATATTCACATTTTCCCAGCTGTCACCAAAATTCACTAGAATTTAATCAAGGTTTATGCATTGCTTTGGGCTATCATGTGCTTTCCTAATCTGGAACAGTACCCCACTTTTTTTTTTTTTTTTGAGAAAGATCAGACCCATTGTCTAATCTTAGAAGACTCTCTTACTAAAAAAAGGAATTGTCTTTCACATTCTGGATATATCTAATCATTTCCTTGTGTTGATGTTATCTTAGTTCCTCTATTCCCTTTATTTCCTATTAATAGTAATTTTTTATCATCATATTTTTCAGGAAAATATTGTTGTATTGCCAGAGAAAAACTTGTAAAACCACTTAGCAACTTTGATCAAACTTAGAAATCATTCTTTTTGTGTTATGAGGTCAAGTGGCCCAATTCTATAAACAAAAATTATCAAGAATTTTATTCACACTAATCTAATTAGAGTCATGGAATTCTCTTCCTTTTAAAAAATTTAGAATATTTCAGTATATTGAGACTAAAACTAGTTGGAAGTGTCAAAATCAAAAGATTTCTTTTTATAAAAAAATCAGTATGGGTGCTAGGGGTGTAGCTCAGTGGTAGAGCATGTGCTTAGCATGTGCAAGACTCTGGGTTTAAGGATAGTATTTCAACCTTAATCAATTCAGAAATTATTGAGGGCTGGAGATGTAGTTCAGTGGTAAAACCCTTCAATCCCCTAGCACACACACACACAAATAACTATGTATCTGAGTCTAGAACTGTGTTGTTCAGTACAGTTGCTACTGGTAGTTATTGAATAATTGAAATGTGTCTAGTCTGAAATATCAAAGACTAAAATGACAAAAAGGATATAAATTACCTCAAGTGGTTTTTGTGTGTGTGTGTGTGGTGCTGGGGATTGAAGGGTTTTACCACTGAACTACATCTCCAGCCCTCAATAATTTCTGAATTGATTAAGGTTGAAATACTATCATGGATATACTGTGTTAAATATATTGTTTAAATCAGTTTTACCATTTTATTTATTTATTTTTTGTACTGGAGATTGAACCCAGGGCGCTCTACCACTGAGCTACATCCCCAGCCCTTTTTTTTTTTTTTTTTTTTTTTTTTTTTTTTGAGACAGGGTCTTGCTAAATTGATGAGGCTGGCTTCAAACTTATGATCCTCTTGCCTCAAAATGTGGCTACTAGAAAATGTAAAATTACTTCTTTGGCTTGTGATCGTGGGTCAGATTAGATTTCTGTTACACAGTGTTGCTTATGTAAAGCTAAGGAAGTGAATTGTTGGAATCTCTGAATATGCATACAGTAAATAGCTGTTCTCACATATTTAACCCCTCTCCCACATTCCCAGCCTTTAGAAATATTATATACAGTTAGTATGATTCTTTGGAGTGATTGATGAATATAACTGTTAATGAGTATAGCGTCTCTTTGTCAGGGTCCTTTCTCTGGCCTCAGGAAAATAAAGGCAATTTTACAAAACTTGAGGAAGGAACCTATGGAGATTTTTAACTTCCTGTGGTAGTTAACTATCAGATATGAGCAGTGGCTTCTTAGAGAGGGGGATGGGGTTATTCTGTGTCTTTAAGGATATCTTTTCCTCACTGATTCCAAGAACCTGAATATTGCCCTCTAATTGTACAGAAATCTTTGGGTTTATTCTATTACAGTATCTTTCTCTGTAGTCCTCTACTGGATTTCCCCCTCAGCTAAAAACACTGCCTTAACTTCTATATTGAATTCTCTGTGGGACCACCACCAAAGAGGCCAAGGCTTTTAGATTTCCTTCCATTTTATTAGAGGCAGTGATTCTATTTATCTGAATGCTTTACATACACACACACAAAGATTTTTTTGTGTGTGGATGTGTATACAAACATACATACATACATATATATGTGTATACATATATGCCAGGTTGTGCACAAAGTGCTGTACACATAGGTAGATTCTACATGTTATCCCTGTGTTGTAGATAGGAAAACAGTCTCAAGTTAGGAATATTATTCCAGAACAAGTAGCACTGTCATTGTCCAGACTGGAACTCAGGTCTGCTTGCTTCCCAGTCCAGGGACTTTTCTGTTTCAGCTGATAGAGTAGGAAAAAGACTTTTTAAAGTGCAGAAGGCATGCTGTTAACCTGTGGTCCAGCCTGGGTAATTTTGAAGTTATCCTTGTGAAAATTCTAATGTGTTTGCTTGAGCAAAACAGCCTGAAAAGTTAAATTGTACTGAAAGAATATAAGGTGTGAAAGCATGATTCAGGAGTTTCCACTGTATAATCAAAGAAATCTGAAGATTTAAGATTTTCTCTCTCTGGGTGTCTGGTACTGGGGATGGAATTCCAGGAACTCACATTAGGTAAGCACTGAGCTATGTTCTCCAACTGGATCCTGTCCTTTTGACTTAGTAGTTTGATTTTTTTTTTATTGGTGCATCATAATTATACCTAACACTAAATTCATTATACCATATTTGTACATGAATATAATTTTACAATCTGATTCTCTAGTACCTTCCCTTTCCTTCCCCTCCTCCATCTCCCTGAATCACTTGCTTTATTCTGATCTTCCTTCCATTATTATAATTAATAATTATTATTTTAAATAGTGCATTAGTAGTTTGAGTTCTTTTGGTTTGTTTATATATAGTGGATTCCCAGTTTCAAAACTAGAGTACAGTTTTAGTGTTCACTTACACAAATGTCTGTGGCATGTATTTTTACCAGCTCTGATGGTCTTTGCACCTATTAATAATGTAAGGCCTGACGTTTGTCATTCTGAATTTCAGTGAAGATTTAAATTGTTTAACTGCTCTTTTTGGTTTTTTGACTGTTTTTCTTGGTCCTGAGGATTGAACCTAGGCACCGTTTATCAGTAAGCTACATGCTTGTGACCTTCCTGCCTCAGCCTCCTGAGCTGCTGGGATTATAGGCATGCCTGTTGTTCTTAATCTCATGCTTGGGTGGTATGATATTCTGATTAATTGAAGCACAATCCATGTGGTAAAGGGTAGATGGTGAGTGCTCCTCTAAAATCCCTTCACTCAGGCACTGGAACATGTTTTGACTAATTTAACACTTGTCTGATGTAAAATTTCTGTCCAACAACTAAACCATAAACTGCAGTGCTAGCATGGTTTAGCCAAATATTCTTGAAAAAAGTTTGCTTACATCTAATGACTTCAGGTAGATCTAGAGGATTACGTGGAAATTTCCTTCTAACCCTCAGTTTTAGAAGTACATGAGAAACAAGTAGTACTCTATTTGACAGTAAAAATGGGTTTTTAAGAAAAAATGTGAAATTTGATTAGAATTTCTGTTAAGTGAGGTGTTTTTGAAAAGCTTAAGTCATCTTTAGATATTAAACATTATTTATGTAGCTTAAACTTGAAATTGCTTAAATTAACAGTCAACTCACTTGCCCCTTGGAGTGAAAGCACAGAGATGAGTGGGTTTTCTGTTGGAAACTAGGTCAATGGATGAAGTGTACTTTCTCAGTTAACTTAAATGTTTTTTCTGCATTGGTCTCCTCTTTGCTGACCCCCTCCTCCTAGACCCCATGGATTTGGATTGTAATTAACACATATGCAGTTCTTTAAAAATCATCCAAGGTGCTTTTCTCCTCTGAAATCTTCTACGTTTTATATGTAGATATAGAGTGCTCTTATATTCTACCTTTGACTTACATTCATTGCTGACTGTGGGTTCCTAAAGAGTGCCAGAAATCTAGGTGTTGATTGCTGTTAGGGCCCTGAGAAAGACAGCATCTTAGTGAATGTATTGAGAAGACAGGAACCTATTGAAAATAGGAGTTTAAAAATTTAGTCTTACTTGCCAATTTTCCTTTGAAATAAGATGAAAACAAATGCATAGGAGAATTGGAAATTAAAGAGGAAGATATGGAATTAGAAACTGCTATGTTGACATGTAAAAGGAGAAACCCTTTGTAATTCATTATGGGGAAAAAGAAAAACCAAATGATAAGTGGAAAATGAATCAAAGGGATATGGGATTTAGCTCAGTGTTTATCTGACATACAGGAGGCCCTGAGTTCATTTCCCAGCAACGCCCCCCCCCCCAAAAAAAAATATCAGAGAAGTCTGGAAATGACTGGAGAAAAGGTTAGGTGTCAGAAAGGAACAAGGTGAATATTTTAGATTTTAGGCTTTGAGGTTTTTAATTTTCGGATTTATAATCTGGAAACGACTACATGTGTCGTAAGTAAGCATTGCTCATCCAAAAGTTAGTTTTAGGATTAAGCAAGCCATTTATTTGGCTCTGCTCTACTGTATTTATAAATAAAACATTTATATAGTGGAGAGTGTTTCCATCAATAGGAAAAAGTCCCTCATAAGTTGAGAATCCTAGAATTTAGTTGTGCTAAGTATTAGTATATGCAGATAGTAAAACGATTGTCTTAAAGGTTTTTTAAAAATGCATTTTTCTCCTTTTAGACTTGTGTATTAGTTTATAACAGTGATCTATTGTACATAAATTGGAAGAAAATTAAGACTTTCTAAGCACATTTATTTTTGAATCTAGACAAGATGAAGGGATGGAAAACTTACAAAATCGTGCTAAGACTCTGAATCTTGTTGAGGGAGCCTTTCCTTTGCCCCCATTTATCTTGGTCACTTTACTTTGGGAATTTAATTTGGTACTTCAGACTCTTGCCAGCTTAGAGAGTAGAGTTTGCATAAATTCTTATTAAAATTTGTCTTTGCTATTTGGTATTTGACTGTATAGTTGGTCATATTCTGTGGTTTCTCCATCCACAAATTCAGTTACCCTAGGATTGAAAATATCCTCCCCAAATTGCATCATTTTTTCTTGTCATTTCTTAAGCAATAATAGTGTAACAGCTATTTACATAGCAATCTAGACAAGATTTAAAGCATACCAGAGCATATGTGTAGGTTAAATGCAAATCCAGTGCTATTTTATATGAGACTTGCATCTGCAGGAGGTCCTGGAACCAGTTCCCCTCAGATACCAAGGGATTACTATAATTATAGTATTATTAAAAGGATTTGCACTTAGCCTGGACTGATTTTTTTCATAGCCTTATCCTGGTCATTAACTTGTTTTTTTCAGGACAAAGGGATTAATTAAAGGCATTTTGCACCTAGCTGTTTTAATGATGATTTTGTTTCACATGAATCAATATAAGATTTCATTTTGAGCATGGTTTCCCCCCCCCCCTCAGTGCTGGGGATTGAACTCGGGGCCCCCTCACATGCTTGGCAAGCAGTCTACTACTGAGCAGCACGATTTATATAAATAAAGACTTCTTGTACCAGGGTAGATAGTTTTGCAATACAACAAATAAAGACCATTCCACATTTTATTGAGAATTAAAATTATATCAAGTGTACCTATGGTTCCCAAGGATATGATTTGTTTTTAGCATTAGAGCCCCATGATAGTAACTGCTTTGTTTCTGGATATTTCTCTTGAAAAGATTAATCATTGTTCAAAAAGAATGATAAAACTGATGACCAGGACTCAGTTTTCCACTTGATACTTTCTTGTCATTCTGAGAATTAAGTTAATGATTTTTTGGATGCAGGAAGGGCCAGAGAGGTGTCTCTTCATGTAACTGACCTCTTTTTTTGGAGGAGAAAATATCTAAACCTGGAGGCTTATTCAGGGTCACACAGTGACTTGATGACATTGTCAAGCCCTAAACTGAATCTTAAGTTTGGGTATTATTTCCACCCCATTACTCTAACACACACACTGATGGATAGACTAAAAGGCATTTTATTTCTTTGGTTTAGTATAAGAGTATTGGGCATTTTAAAAATCATTTCAGGGCTTGGTGTGTAGCTCAGTGGTAGAGCACTTGCCTAGCAGGTGTGAGACCAGTAGCTAGCTGGGCATGGTGTCACATGCCTGTAATCCCAGAGACTCAGGAGGCCAAAGCAGAAAGATTAGAAGTTGGAGACCAGCCTCAGCAACTCAGAGAGGCCCGAAGCAACTTAGTGAGACCCTGTCTCAAACATTTTAAAAAGGACTAGGGATGTGGCTCAGTGATTGAGAACCCCTGAGTTAAATCCCTAGTACTCCCCCCCACCTCCCGCAAAAAAAGTACAATAGCTGATAATATCTTATTGGCTGGTTAGGGTATGGGAATGTGGCTCAGTGGTACAGTGCTTGCTTAACATGTGGAAGGCCCCAGGTTCAATCCCCAGCACTACATTAAAAAATATTAAATAAAAATTGGCTGGTTAAAAGCCTAAAATAATTTCAGACTAGCCAGTTTTAGTAGATCTTTAAAATTCCAGATTTTAATCAAATGAAAGTAAACTCTGTGGAAATGCCCCTTTTTATTTGGAAGTACTGAGAAGAGAACCCAGGATCTTGAACATGCCAGGCAAGTGTTGTTCCACTGAACTATATTCCCAGCTCAGGAAATGCCTACTTTATGTTGCAAGTTCCATTTTCAGTCTCTAAAAATTAAGGATGGTATATACAAATTACCTGTAAAAATAATATCTTAATACTTATTAATTATATTTAATATTTTTGATATTATAAGTATTTAGTAAATAGATTATGTAATATTTTGACAGTGAATAGAGAAACAGAATCTTTGCCCAGTAGTAGACCTAGCTATTGAATATTTTCAGGCACCACATTCAAAATTAATCATTTCTTAATTTTCCTCCTTTGCTAACTATATGCATTTATGTATGGATACAATTACATTAAACTAAAAAGTTTAGAGGAGGGAATGGCCAATTTAAAATTTCAGACCACTGTTTTTTTAAAATATTTTTTTTTAGTTGTCAGTGGACCTTTATTTTATTTGTGGTGCTGAAAATCGAACCTTATGCCTCATACATACTAGGCAAGTGCTCTACCACTGATCCACAAACCCCAGCCCCACCACAGACCACTGTTTTTGAGTGGTAATGCTTTCTAAAATTTGATATTCAGAATAAGAAAAAATGCTTTTCATAATACAATTTTTTTTGGTACCAGGGATAGAACTCAGAGGCACTTGACAACTAAGCCACATCCCCAGCCCTATTTTGTATTTTATTTAAAGTCAGGATTTCACTGAGTTGCTTAGCACCTCACTTTTACTGAGGTTGGCTTTGAACTCGCAATCCTCCTGAATTTGGTCTTATAATACAATTTTGAAAGTATCAAAGCAAGAAAAGTGGTAATATTTCTAAGTTTTAAAACAAGACTTCTTTTTTATTCCTATGAAAGAATGAGGAAAGTAATTTAGAACATGAAAGAAATGTCATTCTTTCTACATCTTTCTTTTGAGGACACCTAATATATAGATAGTTAAACATACATGTGGAATAAATGATGGGAGAAATTCCTTCTCCATGAAAAGATGAGCCACACTTTTCTTTTTTTTTTTTTTTTTTTTTTTTAAATGGAATAAGCACCTGGTCCCTCCTGCTCCGCTCTTTTTTTTTTTTTTTTAAATATTTATTTATTTATTTTTAGTTTTTGGCGGACACAACATCTTTGTTTGTATGTGGTGCTGAGGATCGAACCCGGGCCGCAGGCACACCAGGCGAGCACGCTACCGCTTGAGCCACATCCCCAACCCCACACTTTTCTTTTTTTAGGCTTTTTTTAATTATTAAAAATTTGTTCTCGGGGCTGGGAATATGACTTAAGTAATAGCACGCTCACCTGGCATGTGTGAGGCACTGGGTTTGATTCTCAGTACCACATAAAAATAAAATAAAGATATTGTGTCCACCTAAAGCTAAAAAAAAAAAAAAAACTTAAAAAATTTGTTCTTTTTAGATAAACATGACAATAGAGTGTATTTTGACATATTATATAGCCAGTGAAACTCTACACATTTCTTTTTGTATAGCTCCCTTAATTAATGTGTTTTAAATGATTCTATTCACATAGGTCTCTGCACTGCGCTTTTTGTTTTATAGCAGAGTATATATCTGTAATTATTTTGCCTAGGATTATCAGAGGCATTAATTCCATTTCTATAATGAAGAAATTGGTTATATTTGCTGTATTGCGTGGTTTTAGATGAAAACTGCAGCAATAAGGAGCTTTGGGAAAAGGGCAAGGAATATCTAGAACTAGCCTTGGCAGAGAGAAAAAGGAACTAAATAAGAGCTTCTTTAGTTGGAATATCAGCTATCTCAAAAGGCACAACTTCTATTATGGGGGCTTAGAGGCAGAATAAACTGGATAAAGAAACGTAGCTTTGATTTGGATTTTAACATAGAGTTGAAGTGACTCTTGTAAAAACTCCTTGGAACCTTGGTTTTAAAGGAACATCATAGAATAAATGGGGTAGAGGACAGAGGGACCAGAAGATTGAGTGTGATGAAAGGCTAGAAAATGACTCCAAGAGCAGTTAAGCTGGACCAGTTTGATGTGACAGGTCATCTAGCCTAGTCCTTTGAGAAACATGGAATTCCTCTCCAACACTCCTGATAGGTGGTCATCCCTGGACTGCCTCCAGTGACAGAAGGCTTACTGACTCTGGAGGCTAGTAGTCCCTGATTGGGGTTATGCAGGTACCTGTAACCTTTTTTTTTAATCTTTTTTTGTAGTTGTAGATGGACAGCATGCCTTTATTTTATTTGTTTATGTGGTGCTGAGGATTGAACCCAGTGCCTCACACATGCAAGGCAAGCACTCTGCCACTGAGCTACAGCCCCAGCCCCCTGTAACCTTTTTTTTTTTAACTGATTACAAAAGAGGGGTATGGATCCTGTTTCTTTTTTTAAAAACACCCAGTATTGACCCATAAAATTGAATAAGAGCAAGTTCCCAAGAGCTCATTGGCAACTATATATTATACACGTATACATACACATTTTTCTCTACATATGCTGCCAACTGTGTAAAACAGTTCATTTTTAATTTTTGAGAATATTATATGTGGTATTCTGCAGTTTTCTCATTTAACATTTTGAACATCTGTGTTGGTGCATATGGATCAACCTCATTTTTTAAAATAATCGTATTTAGTATATACCAGAGTTCATCCAAGTGATGATAGATAACATGAATTAGTCTCAGTTTTTATACTCTTAAAGTAATAACGCCATGACCATCCATTATCTTGACAGTTCTAATTTCAGAGTTTTTTTGTTTTGTTTGTATATTGACCAAAAATCTTCCCTCCTGACTTCTACTTGGTCCTGAAAACAGATGCCATCTTTGTCCAGAGTCTTCTCTTGAATTGAAACCTTCCTCATCTAGTTGAACATTCTTCCTTTGGATCTCTCACTGTCTTCCAGATGTGGTCCACTTTGTACATGTCTTCTTTGAAGTGTATTGATGAAACTGAACACTGTCATAGTTCTGGTTTTTACCTGAATGAAGAAGGTGGAATTGTCTCTTACTTTTAATTCAGTCCCTTAATTTATTAGCATCAAAGGCTGCTGTATCATGCTGTTGGTTCATATTGAGGAGAGTCAGTTAAAGCTTTATGGATCTCTGGAGCATCTGGTGAAAATATGGCTTCCTAGCACCTCATTTTACCTCCCAAATGCATTAACACATAATCATTGCTACAATTTCAGTTGGTTCACAGTTCCTTGGTGTTTCTCTTCTTTATGATTAGATCTTGTTGATTAGTTTGCTGAAGTTATAGACTCTCTTACCCTCTATCAGTGCTATCACATAATTAAAAATTAAACAGGAAATAGGGTCGGTCTTGGCATTACCCAGTGAGTTGATATTGCTTCCTAGTGTGCAGCACTTTCTTCTATTTAAGTGCTGTTTTTTTTAATAATCCAGGATCCACCTCAGACCAACAAGTCTGTAGTTGGGAAATCTGGCTTTTAGTCCATTCTTCATGATTCCACACAGATTACAGAAAGTGATTAAGCAGCCCTCTCTGCAATGCCTCTCAGGATCCCAGGCCAATATTTGTGAGATCAAATAACTTGAACTCGGTGTATATCACTAGCTGGTGTTTCTTTTTTCCCCTCAACCATCTTGGATTTAAGTTTCTTCCCAGTAATTGTATTTGATCTTCAGATGGGAAAGAGTAAGACATTCTTAATTGAGAATGGAAATAAAGCAGGAGTAAGGCTGTTTCTTTGCTTGTTAATATTACACTAACCACCCTGCGTGTGTGTGGGGTCTTCACTTTTTCCTCTCTTGTCTTTTGACTTTAGCCTCTAAAATGTCATTTATTCGATATCTAGTACTCTGTAAAGTCACAGTTCATCCTGAGGCTTCAGCATCTTTCACTGTATTCTTACAGCTCCATTTCACTCTTCATAATGCTTATTTTATGTTCCTGTTTTTACCATCTGTTGTAAGAGGTTTTTTAACATCTGAATTCCAGAAAGCTCTCTGTGCAGCACATCAGATTTTTTACTTTCCCCTTTCTTCCCTCATCAGTGTATTTTTGCAATTATGCAGTCAGCATTATGCTTTTGAGAGCCTCCAAGCCTTCTTGAGCTTTCTTACAGTTTCTGATCTTGGAATTGATCCTAATTTTCCTTTGAAAGACTTGAAATCTGCCTATCCAATATGTGCATCTTTCTCCTTCCTTTCTTGATCTCCAAACAACATGGCTGCTCTATCTAAAGCTTCCTTCTACTTACACATTACCAAGTAGGTTTTACTAGTGAGGATTAGGTCCAAAGTAACAGTTGCTCTCACTTCTCCTTTACTTTCTGAAAGGACTAATTTTTTATACAAACCACAAGCATGTTATTTGATGCATTGATTAAGCTGAGATGTCCCTTGGCCAGCAATAATAGCAAATAACAGTTATTTTTTTTGTATAATGCCACATGACAGATTCCATACTAAATTCTCTCCATGAAGACTGTCTCACCTATCTCTTATCACAAGATTAGGAGGCATGGGTGTTATTATCCCAATAATAATGGCTGAAGAGACAAGCTTAAGAATGTTGAATTAAATACCCAAGATCACATAGCTTGTTTCATAATAAGAAATTTCCCAAATTGAATTCTTAGCCCATTAAGTCCAAAGTTTTTGATTCTGCAACTATTTCAACAAAATTGACACAGGAGCATTAAAAGGGATCGGAAACTGTAATCTAGAGCTTATATATCCCCTTATATATTTTCAAATGCTATAATACTTTGCCTATAAATTTTCTCAAAAGAACATAATTCTAAAAGTAATGATATTTATATCAAAGTGACCATAAGTGGTATCTTATTGCTCAATTTAAGTTTTTATAGGTGTTCCACATCTGGGATGATGGGGAAAATGGCTTTAGTCACCATAGTGGGTTGCTTGGCATAGTACTTAATTACTATGCTGGATAAGATTCTGTTACTTGAAAACCTGTGTAGCTCTTAGATCACTGACTATGCAGTAGGCATTTAAATATTTAATTTGAGGTTTATGATTTCTAGAATATTAACTTTTAGCTCCTACAAATCAGTGAGAAAAATGGGTAAGGCATACTTGTTAGATGATTCGTAGAAGAAATTAATGGAAAAGGAAAATATGAAAAGATACTCATTCTCACTAATGAAATATTTTTTTGATGGCTTTAGGAGAATCCTTCCCCCCTTTTTTTTTTCTCTCGGTGTGGCGGATGAAACCCAAGTATTGCACATGCTAGGCAAGTGCTTTACCACTGAGTTATATTCCCAGGCCTTTTGGACCCAATTTTTAAATGGCAAGAACTCTTTATTTGGGCTGGGGATATAGCTCAGTTGATATAGAATGATTGCCTTGCATGCACAAGGCTCTGAGTTCAATCCTTAGCCCCCCCAAAACAAAAAAAGAACTTTTTTTCTGTTTATAAACATAAACATAATACATGGAGAACAAAGTGAAAAATATTTGTGAAATTCTAGAGAGAATCACTGCTAACACAAGCAAACATACATAAAATTTTATTTAATTAGGATAATACCAGAGTACCATACTCTTTTTAGAAACTGAATATACTGCAAACATCATTCTGTGTTAATATATAATATATGATCAGTGACATTATCCTTAGTGGCTGAGGAGTATTCCATTGTTTCTTTTTTCTTTTGTGATACTGGGGATTGAACTCAGGGGTACTTTACCTCATCCCTAGCCCTTTTTATTTTTTATTCTAAGGCAGGATCTTGCTAATTTGCTGAGGCTGGCCCCAAATCCTACTGTCTCCGTCTCTTGAGTCACTACGATTACAGGCATGTACCACTGTGCCTGGCTTCCACTGTTACTCATAAGAGATTGAAGCCCAGTAAAACATTGGTTTTCATTTTAACTTTTTATGTGTGAAGTAGAAGTAGTAAAGGATAAGGCCTGATCTTTCTCTTTTTCCTTTATTATATTATTTGTCTTATTGAAATTGCTTATTTACAGTTGCTCATTATTTGCTGATTTCTTCCACAGTTGTTATTTTGCTTGGATGCCTAATCATTGTGATCCATATGTTCATTTTTCTTCAGAACAGTTAATAATAGATTATATTCTCTTTGAAAGGAGTCATTAGGCTCATTCATTGAACATGTTAAGTGTTTTAATAAATGAGTATCATTTAAAGATTTTTCTAAAGAATAATGGAAGTTGTGCTGTAACATACTGAAAATTATATGAGCTTTGGAGTAAAATTATCCTGGTTCAGGGTTCAGATCTAGCTCTACCAGTTTTAGTTACATAAACAAGTTGGTCAAGTCATTTAGCATTCTAAGCCTCAGTTTTCTTATCAGGAAAATAAGGATTGTTATTACTCTCTCACAGGAGAAATAATTTAACACAAGGTGCACATGTAAGCACCCAGTACAATAATAGTGTTAGTTTTCTTTCTTACTTAGTTAGGCAGGGGGTTCTCAACCTTTTTTGAGCTAGTTAAGCAAAGCCCATGGAAAGATCTCTTCTCAAAGTAACAATCTTAAATGCATAAAATAAAATGGCTGAGATTACAAAGGAAATCAATTAAGGATACTTTATCAAAATGCTTAAATGTGGGCTAGGGTTGTGGCTCAGTGGTAGAGCGCTTGCCTAGCATGTGTGAGGCCCTGGGTTTGATCCTCAGCACCACATAAAAATAAATAGAAATAGGGCTGAGGTTGTGGCTCAGCGGTAGAGCACTCGCCTTACACATGCGAGACCCTGGGTTCGATCCTCAGCACCACATAAAATATATATGAATAAAATAAAGGTATTGTGTCCAACTACAACTAAAAAATAAATATTTAAAAATAAACAAATAAATAAAAATAAAGGCATTGTGTCCATCTACAACCACAAAAATATTTTTAAAAATGCTTAAATGTGGTGCTTTATTTCAAACACTTTTTTGGACTTAGATGGGGAAAGAATGAATGGCTGTATTATAGGAAGAGGAAGAAAGGAGAAGGGAAGGGAAGGGAGGGGGAAATAGGAGAGAAAGCTCATAAATATATATGCTTGGTCTCGACTCCTTCTGTGCTGTCATCCCAGATTTTCAACATTTTCCTGGACATTTCCTCCTTGGCATCTCAAACCAGCTTATCTTTCCTGTTTTCCTGTATTGATATCACTACTCTGCCTATCACCTCAAGTCTGAATCCTCAAATCATATTCAAATCCTTGCTTTTTCAACCTATTCCTGTTTCAGTCATGGATATCTATAGATTTGATCTCTACAATATCTCATTTCTCGTATACAAATTTAGTGTCTTCTGACCTCCTTGTCATATTACAATATGTGATTTTGTCCCAACCTCCTACCTCTTTCACAAGGTACTCCTTGAGTGTTTGGGGCCAGTTTGGTATGCTATCTATATAAAGTACTGCAACATTCATTCACAGGTTTGTTGTATAGTGTCATACCTATATTGACTCACTGTATTAGTAAATTGGTATTTGTTTTCATTTTCCCAAATATATTCTAAGTTCTTTGAGGAAACAGGCCACATTTTATTTTCATATCTTCCCCACAATTCACTTAAAAATGCTTCATAAGATCTTGATAGTCATCATCACTAGGTAATTCCAACTCCAGAAGCAAAAAAACACTATTTTTTCTAATATTTTTTAGTTGTAGATGGCACAATACATTTATTTATTTATCTTTATGTGGTGCTGAGAATCAAACCCAGAGCCTCACATATGCTAGGTGAGTGCTCTACCACTGAGCCACAACCCCAGCCCCAAGACCTTTTCTTATCTACTGAATTACTACTGTAGTTGTTGTTATCATACCAAATCTTTGTGTCAAAAATCTACTGGGAATCATGCACTAACTTGCATGATTCCTCAAATTACTCAATCATGGTTGTGTTTTTTTTTTTTTTTTTGGTGTTACCTGTAGTTAAGAAAACTGCAGACATTATTTCCTGTACTATGAAGCCCATATTTGACTTCCTAGCCCCCACGCATAGCTAGGGCCTACAATAGGTGCCTAAACCATTTTATTATGAATTGCCTTTTGCCTGGAAAATAGCTTATGCTTAAAAATAACTTGCTTACTTTTAAAAGCTTGAGAATGTATGTAGATGATTACAAATATAAATTAACAAGAAAAGCAACTTTAGTAAAGGAGCCTAAAATAATATCCTGATCATTTTAGTGAGCTTTGATATTTTGTTTACCACTTTTTCTTCTGGCTAAATTGTTTTACTTGTATTCTTAGGTTAAAACATCAGAATTTTATAGATATTCTCGACAGCTGCGCTATGAAGTTGACCAAGCACTGAATTACTTTCAGAACGTTCACCAGCAGCCTTTGCTAGATATGAAATCAAGCCGCATTCGTTCTGCCAAACCACAAACTACAGTATTCCGTGGAATGATTGGACATAGCATGGTTAACAGCAAAATACTTCTCTTAAAAAAGCCAAGAGTCTGGTGGGAACTGGAGGGCCCACAAGTACCTCTACGGCCAGACTGCCTTGCTATCATCAATAACTTTGTTTTCCTGTTGGGTGGGGAAGAACTGGGCCCAGATGGTGAATTCCATGCTTCTTCCAAAGTGTTCAGGTATGACCCAAGACAAAACTCTTGGCTGCGGATGGCAGACATGTCTGTACCACGTTCAGAATTTGCAGTTGGTGTTATTGGGAAGTTCATTTATGCTGTGGCAGGCAGAACCAGAGATGAGACTTTCTATTCAACAGAGAGATATGACATCACCAATGATAAGTGGGAATTTGTGGATCCTTACCCAGTTAACAAATATGGACATGAGGGGACAGTGCTCAATAACAAGTTGTTTATCACTGGAGGAATCACCTCATCCTCCACCTCTAAACAAGTGTGTGTGTTTGATCCTAGTAAAGAAGGGACCATAGAACAGCGGACCAGGAGAACTCAAGTAGTCACCAACTGCTGGGAGAATAAGAGCAAGATGAATTACGCAAGATGCTTTCACAAGATGATTTCTTACAATGGCAAACTCTACGTCTTCGGTGGCGTCTGTGTGATCTTGAGGGCCTCTTTCGAATCTCAGGGCTGCCCTTCCACAGAAGTGTACAACCCAGAGACTGACCAGTGGACCATCTTGGCATCCATGCCAATTGGTAGAAGTGGCCATGGTGTGACTGTGTTAGACAAACAAATAATGGTTCTTGGAGGCCTTTGTTATAATGGTCATTACAGTGATTCCATTCTCACTTTTGATCCGGATGAAAACAAATGGAAGGAAGATGAATACCCCAGGATGCCCTGCAAGCTGGATGGTTTACAAGTATGCAACCTGCATTTTCCGGACTATGTACTGGATGAGGTCAGACGTTGCAACTAATGACATCTTTCTCCTGTTAAAAGAAAAGCAAACAAAGCGTTTGTGATAAAGTAGTTAATTAAAAAGCATAAAGAAAAACCTCACCAGTTTTACTATCAAAGCCATTGGTCTAATATCGTAAGAATTTTTCATTCTGTGCTAGCATTCTTTTTTTTTTTCTTTTCAGTGGCCTCAAACTCATGCAATAAGTTAATTCTAAGCGCTAGCTCTTGAAACTACTTCCAGAAGCAGTTCAGTAGAATGCTCCACTTATCTGGAAAGTTGATTTTCTGCATTAAACATTTCTTTCAGATGTTAGCGTAGAAGTTGTGCATCTTCTAAGAGAAGACCTGATACGTGTCACTGGATGTGATTTCAGTCCCTATCTCTATCTGAAACCTTTTTGAACATTAGTTTCAGTGTATTTCAGTCTGTTATATGTTTTGGTTTTATTATTTAAAAGTTCAAACTCTTGACCTTTTTGCATGGCTTTTTGCTCAAAATGCAAAATTATAAATTTTCTACAAAATTAACTTTTTATATTCAGAACACTATTTCTAAGCTGCCTTCTCTTATCTGCATTGTGTTAGTGAAAGCATATCCATACTCGCATACATGGTATAAATATATAAGGCACATCCCTTTTATGCGTGGTTAGGATTCTATATTTTTAAGCTAGTGCACTTGCACACACAGTTCGCCATACTTGTTGAATTTTAGATGTAATGTCTTTTCATGTATTAACATTTCTAGAAAGTTAAAATAACTGGAGTCCTCATTTGGTATCAAACTAGCCTATCTTCAGTCCATATTGATTCAGTAATATTTGAACTCTTATATTCCTGAAACACTTATGGATTTATGAAAACATTTTATATTTTCAAAAGTAAACATTAGTGTTCCTTATCGATACATGTCTTTTCTTTTTGAAATGTTTTTCTTTGCAGTCTGTTTAACGTTGCCCTGTTTTTAGTGAGAATTGGAGTGGTATATGACAAGCTCTGATCCTGCAGCGTGCAAGCACTTTTAAAGAGAATTTAGGTAATACCAGACTCCTAAATAAAGGCCCCTTAAAAGTAAGTGCAACTCCCATTCTTTACATTCATTAAGGCTGCTGCATCTGTTATTGAATGGAGGGTAGCAACGCTTAGAAAATTTGAGCTCAGTTTGACTTAGAGGCAAGAAAGAGAATAATAATATTACTGGTTATATCTACCTGTTTATTTCATACAAAATATTCAGTGGCACTAGGGATGCCTACCCTTGGCTTTTGTTTAATTACTGGAAGCTACAAGCATGAAGGATAGTAACCACAAAGTTCATAATGGATCAAGAATAGCTGTTTAAAGCATTTATAATAAATGTTTTAGCATTAGCTGCACCTTTCAATTTTTGAAATACGAAGGAAGAGAGTATAGTTGACAAAAATTAGGCAAGAGTAACCTGGGAGTGGATCATTCAAATTGATGCCATTTTCTCGTGAGTAGTCTATATCTGATACAGACTAGATCTACACTGGCAAAACTTGCCAGAACTTAGGATATTGGTGCAATATTGCAATGCCTTCTATATGGCTGCTGTTGTATAAGTTTTCTAGTTTCACTTTTTTTTTTTTTTTGCTGCTGCCACCATTGAATATAAAATGGAAGTGTGAAGTCGTGGAAATGTGAAGACTGTTTTTTGTTTTTGTTTTTTTGCAGTTCTGATTAGACGTACTATGAAACAAAGCCTGATTTTAAGACTTCAAATCTGGAGGCATTTGAGGTTTAAGAAACAGTCAGGTATACAAGTAGCTTTTGAAAAAGAAAGACATTGGCATAGGTTTCAGAACTCAATAATAATGTTCTTTTGTACAGGAGTCTTAAATTTTCTTTAAGTGGTCCTTTATTTACTTACTTTCTAAAAATTTGATATCTTAGTTTCCTATGGAATGTGGGTAAAAGTCTTTTCTACATTTAAAAATTAATTTTTAATTATTTTACTTTGGAAAACTAGGAATTAGGTTAGCCAATTAATTTTTTTTCCTAATACATTAGTTTGTTAAAAATTTTGTATGTATGTCTCTTGCTTTAAAGAAAATAACGTCTTCATTATTTTCCTCATCATTGATATCTTTTGTTGGAAAAGACCAAGAAAGAACCATCAGACAGGGTACCCATATCAAAGGCTTTATACTCCAGTGGTGGTTCTCCTTAATTGCTTAGATATGATTTCATAGCCCTGTTTAAGGAAACTTCTGAGTAAACATTGAATATTCTTGGTCTTCCATTTTAAAGATAGAAGGCCAATATCAACAGTTCTTGTTTCATAAAATTCGTGAAATCTTAACTTGAACTAACTCTGGGTTCAGCTTCATATAAGTCATGTCTGACCTGATGTTAGCTGTAATCAGTTTTGAGCTTTAAGAATAGTTGCTATTGCTTGGGTTATGAATGTATGAGAAAACTCTTCTGTTTATATGTAGTTCTAATTTAGGTAATTCTGAGTCCATGATTAACATACATTCCCTTTTAAATTTATGGTTTAATTGCTACAAGAGATTTATTTTTGTTATACTAAACTATGGAAAATTTTTTCATAGAATTTTTTCAAGTTTATTTTTTGTGTGCTTCATTTGGAACCGTTTTTGTTTATATACATTGTATATGCTCAAAATAGACATTTAAAAATTGGTAAGAGATTTGAAAACTCTACAGTATAACTGTTCTGATCTTTATATGTGTTATTTTCACTTTACATTTTCAAATGCCAGATTTCACAAAAATAGCTGATCTTAATTAATTACATCTTAATTAGGACCATTCATTCTCTTCCATGTCTTTGACCTTCTAAGTTTTGATTTTAAAGAAAATCCTTGCACTACAGCCTTTTCATAAAATGCAAGATTCTCACATTGAAGGTTTTGTATTAGAAGAAATGCTACTGGTTTTTAAAAAGCAAAGTGTAATTAATAGAAAGATTAGCTCTTCTTGAGACAGCTTTCTCTGTGTCCTCCTCATTATTCTCCCTGTGTGAGTGTTACTCGAATTGTGAAATACTGACTGAGCCCTTCACTTATCTTTTCTAAAGCAGCACCTTTGGACACCTCATTCTGGGAAGCCTGCTCGAGTCATAGTAAAGGACACACACATTTGTGTGGGGAGATATGGTAAAAATGGAGAGTTTTGTCTTAATTACATGAAACTAAGCTTTAAAATATTTTATAACAGATTATTTGAGCTGCATAATCTAAACATGTCAAACGTTCAGTGGGACTATTTTTATATATGTATATGTGGGTGTAGGTCATAACATTTCAGTTTATAATATAAATTGTTATTTCAGTTTATAAGCTATCTCATAAGAGACTAGCTCTTTTGAGAATACATAATTTAAAGTTTTAGACTGAAGTAAAACAGCATAGATAATAGTGTAAATTAGATATAATTGAGGGCTATATGGCAGTAAAACTGCTAGTGCCAGTTTTCTTGTTTGCCTACTATACATTTTTGATTTTGTTTTTGTATTCTGAACATTTCTAGAGATCATACATTTGTTCAATCGCATTTAGAGTCGGTTTGGGAATAAATATCTTCTAAAAAGAGATTTATCTTAAAATTAAAGTACTGAGAAATTAGTTTATTGAGAGTTTATAAAGTCAAATATTCAATAGGCATAGACTGGAATAGATAAATTCATGGAAATCATATCCTCTCAGTATACCAGTATAACTTCAATATTACACAAGTAACATTGAAAGAATGCCATCAACTTTGTTCCCCCTTCAAAATTCTTGAATTTTCTTTTTACATCTTTGGGAACAACTACATTACAAATTTTATTAATCAGTATACCAGTAAGGATTAGGTGTTTGCTTTCTGAAGGAATGTTCCCGACAGGTGATCAGAGAGGTTATTTTCTACCTAACTTGTATGTGCCCTACACCTCTTGGGCATCCTTTGTCTATAGAAAAATATTTTGACCTTTAGGTACATTTTGGGCCAGTAGTCAAATAATCCTAGGGCCAATATAAAAATCTTAGAATAATTTAAGGTTTGCCTTTTATATCTGTTTTGAAAGCCTTTACATTTTTGTCAGGTAATTTTTTTCCCAAGCCGTGGATATAATCTATTCAAACATGTTTATGCTATCCATTCTGTTTTTAAATTGAAAAAAAATGTTAAAAGTGTTTATGAAGAAAAGTTTAAATAAAATATTTTTAATCTTTAAAATATACTTCTTTATCTCTGATTATTTACTATCTTTATATAGCCCTTCACATTCAGAGTCACTAATGACTTGATTAGTTGTATACATTCTGTTTTCCTTCAACATGCCAAGGAAATGCCATGAGAATATGATTTCTACTAGTGCTTTCAGCCACAGATTTAAGTGGGAGCATTAGAGTGAAATTATTTATATTCTTATATGCAATGGAAATTTTACAATGAAGCCAAGTAATTAAAGTTCTACTAACAGAGTTTTGCAGTTTTTGTAGGATGGAAATATAGAACTGAGAAAAAGCATTTTCAAGCCTCAAACCTTAGTTTGGTGATTTTTAGATTTCCTTCAGCATTTTTGACTACTACTTCTTCTTCTTCTTCTTATTATTATTATTATTGGTACCAGGGATTGAACCCAGGGGGAGGCGTTTACCACTGAGTCACATCCCCAGCCCTTTCTATTTATTTTTTTGAGATAGGGTCTCCCTAAGTTACCTAGGGCCTTGACAGATTGCTAAGGCTGGTTTTGAACTTGTGATCCTCCTACGTCAGCCTCCTGAGTCGCTGAGATTACAGGCATGTACCACTGTGCCCAGCTGACTCATTGTTCTCAAAGTGTATCTGAAATTAGGGAATCGGCAGAGGTTTGAGGTATACACAGGCATGTATGTGCCTTTTGAATGGATTAAGAAACCTCAGTGAATCCCCAAGAACCTAGATGTTGGCCTCAGGCCACCTTTCTGATCTCTTTCTCCCTATCACTTCCTGCACTCCATTTTGTGATATGTGTTCATTTCCAGCTTCATACTACTTGCCTTTTATTTTCCCCTTCCCTGCCTGTCAAAATCCACTTATCTTGCAAAGCCCAACTCAAGCACTCCCCTCCATGCCTGAAACCTCTTTTCTTCCACTGAATTAATTACCTCTTATATATTCATTACATTTGTAGCTCTTATTTCGTTCATTTTGCTTAATAGTTGAGTATAATTCTTTGTCCACGACTAGATCATAGTCTCCTTGGGTGTAAGGACCTCTTATTCTTCCTTGTACCGTCATATCTAGCACAATACTTTGTTCATAGTAGACAGTGAGCAAAGTGTTTATGTAGCATATGACAGATTCCATATAAATAAGAGAAATGCTGTAGGGATTTAGATGAGGGAGAAATCACAGTTTCCCAGGGTTCTTATCTCTACTCTCTTCTCCACTTACACCATACATAATCTCACCCACACCTATAGCTTCACCTACAACTTTTATTCTTATACCTGTCAAATCTGCATTTCTCAGCCCAGATTTCTAGCCATCTCCAGAACATTTCTCATATGTTGCAATGGAATGTCAAGCTGAACAAGTGCAATCCTGAATACATTATTCTTCCCCTAAAACTTGCCCCTTGTTCTGTATTCTCTGTATTATTATGGCTCTATTATTGCCTATGTTTGTTTAAGTCAGAAACCTAGGAGTTTTTTTCTCTCTCCCTCTTAACCCCATCATCTTAGTTCACCCAGCTCTATTACTTTAACTTAAACTGCCCTGTCCTCTGTTCTCTCCACCCATACTTTCCTCGTTCAGGCCCTCTCTTTTTTTGTGTGGTGCTGAGGGTGGATCCCAGGCACTCTACCACTGAGATACAGTGCCAAACCTTCGTTCTTGCTAGACTCCTACTGGAGCTTTCTTTCTGATCTCCTACTTCCATAATAAGATTCAAACTCCCTAGTGTGCCACACAAGGCCTTTCATGTTTTGCTCCCTTTGTACCTGTTGAGTCTTAAACCCCATGCTCTAGCTATGCAAGCTAAGTGGAGTTCCTGAAAAGACCATAGTTTCTCAAGCCTCACTGCTTTTGTACCCACTCTCTTCCACTTCCTCTCCTTGATCACCTTTTCTTGACTTTCAAGAACCAGCCTGGGCCTTAAGGCCTAAATCAAGTCTTTAACTTCTCTTCTTGATCTTACCATAGCTTCTGTGTTTACCTAGACCTCATTTTCTCTGATTATAACTATCTTCTCCATTCCCACCCTTAACTGTACTCTGAGGGCAGATACTGTGTCTTTTTATCTTTATCTTCCAAGAATCTGACTTAATATCTGGCACATGGTGTCATCCTCCTTAATAAAATTAGAATTCAGAAACTTGGAAGGTTACCAATAAAATGCACCTGGTGAGGAGGGGGAGTTGTATTAGAAAGCTTGATTGTCTGCCAAAATTCACCTCCCTGAGGAATTTCCTGCCATTCATTTCAACTACCACTGCTTGTGTGTCTGGAAGGTTGATGCATACAGCTATCACAGTTGTAAACAAATACTTCCCTTAACGTCTCACTATTCTGATTCAGGCTGAAAACATCAAGTAAAACAGACCAAAGGGTGTTTTTTTTTTTTTCCAGTACTAGGAATTAAACCCAGGGCCTCATGCATGCTAGGCAAGCACTCTACCACTGTGCTACATCCCCAGCCCCCAAAGGGTGTTTTGCACAACTTTAATACCATGAAATGCTCTGAGAGGGTGGGGATGTTCAGTGGTCACAATAATCTTGGGACACATTATAGACCATTTCACTTAGAGAATCTCAACACACCTTAGCATATTGAAGGCTCTGAGAAGTCTTGTTCATTTTGATTTTGTTTAGCTCAGTGTAAACCAAACATTTGACCACTGAGCTCTTTTTCTCATGGAATATAGATGATCATGAACACTCTTGAAAAAAAGAGTCATTCTACATGATCATAGGAAAGGGCTGACTTTATTTGGAGAGAGCATGGAGAACCTCATTGAAGATCGTCTGAAATCTCAGTTGGGATTTGGGCTAGCAATAGACTGGCAGACAAAGCGGCCAGCCATTGAATAGGAAGATTTTGGGAATGAGACAGAATGGACCTTGATAAGATCCAACATTGTCCCTGGTGGGCTGGGAGGCAATGCTCATGCAAAGGGCTGTGTGCACCCAAGAAGAGACTAAAGAGAGTCCTACCAAACTATTTGTCTTGGTATGTAAAGCCTTGAAAACACAGAAAATAAAAGCTAGAATAGCTCTGGAAACTGCTCAAGCTTTGGGTGCATTCCCTAGGCCACACATATTTGTCAGCAAAGGGTGGAAGCTTTACTGGCTCAAGGTACTTTAAGCACACTTTCTGATTAATCATTGACCATTAAAGTTGTTGATTGAGGGGTAATCCCTGGGATCCAGGCTTAAAAGTAAAGATAATTTTTTAAAACCAACAGAAGACATCAGTAGTCACTGATGGAGTACACCAGGGAGGGAGGGATGGGTGGGGTAAAGATGCCACAGAATTAGTTCAGGCAAATCATTAAACAAAACAAAACTCAGCAAAACCACCCCCCATTGGGACACAGAATCCAGAGTTGCTGCAATACATTATCTAAAAGAAACAGGACATGCAAAGAAACAGAAAAGTATGACCCATGCACAGGAAAATAAGGAGTTAATGGAAAACTCTCAGGAGCCAGCCACAGTGGCACCATCCTGCCATCCCAGCAACTTGGGAGGCTGAAGCAGAAAGATCAAAAGTTCAAGGTCAGCCTCTGCAACTTAGCAAGATGCTATTTCAGAAAAGGTTGGGGATGTAGTTCAGTGGTAGAGCACTCTTGGGTTCAATACTCTGGAAGAAAAGAAAGAAAGAAAAAATATCTCTGAGGAATCACTGTAGAGATCAGTGTAATTATAGTTTTGTATCCTGTATTTGCACAATTTTTTTTGCACAATTTTTTTGTTAGAAATAATTTCATAAGCCTTTAAAATTATCTTTAGTAACTGGGGATTGAACTCAGGGGCCCTTGACCACTGAGCTACATCACCAGTCTTTTTTATTTTTTATTTTTATTTTTTAAAGAGAGAATTTTTTAATATTTTTTAGTTTTCGGTGGACACAACATCTTTGTTTTTGTATGTGGTGCTGAGGATCGAACCCAGGCCGCAAGCATGCCAGGCGAGTGCACTACCACTTGAGCCACATCCCCAGCCCAGTCTTTTTTATTTTTTGAGACAGGCTCTCACTAAGTCACCAAGGCTGGCCTCAAACTTGTGATCCTCTGGTCTCAGCCTCCCAAGTTGCTGGGATTACAGATGTATGCCACCAACCCTGGCAACCATTAATTTATATTTTGGTCGAACCCATGGATGCTTAACCACTGAGTAACATCCTCAGCCCCTTTTTGTATTTTATTTAGAGATGGTCTCACTGAGTTACATGGGGCCTCACTAAGTTGCTGAGGCTGGCTTTGAACTTGTGATCCTTCTGTCTCAGCCTCCCAAGCCACTGTGATTATAGGCATGCACCACTGTGCCTGGCTAAATTTTTTTTAAAGTAGTATTTTTAGTGATTACTTGGTGTTTTATAATATGATCACACCATAATTTATCTAATCATGCCCCTAAATGAGATATACTACATTTTAAAGTTCTTCTTTTCTTTTAATTAGTCTATTTATAGTGTTCACATTTTAGTTTTCTTAATGTAGTTTTCAAAAAATGGAATTTAAAATAAGCTATTTAAATTTTATTTACTTTTTTTTTTTGCTGTGCTGAGGATTGAACTCAGGGCCTTGCACATACTGATACCCCAACTCCAAAATGAACTATTTAAAGTCCTTCACAAATATTGCTAGATTAGGTTCTAGAAAAATTGTAGAATATTATCCCCACATCAGCATTATATATGATTTTACTGCCATATCTCCATTGGTGTTGAGTGGTATTCTTCAAAAAGAAGGAAATCATTAGTCATCTAATAGGTGAAAATTATATTTTCATTTCTATTATAGTGTGTGTTGAGTAATTTTTTGCATCCTTTTGCCAAATATATTCTGTGAATTCCTGTTCATGACACTTGTGAATTTTGCAGTGGCATTTTGGTGTTTCATTATGGACTTTTAAAGGATTCTTTATCTATACTTTGTCTTACTTGAGTATGCTATTCCAAAGTCATCTTTATTAAGTGATTATTTTTATCCTATAATCATCTTTCATTAAATGTGGAAAGCAAATGAAACAATTTGGAGAAAACAAAGGGGATGAGAATTATGCTGATGGAGCAAAATGATTAAAAATCATATTTGAGAGAGAGGGAAGCTGACAAAGATATTGAAAAAGACATACTTTACAGATTCATGAGGAGACCTATTCAAAAGCTAAGAAATAACATTCTAATTAGATATGGAGTATGAGAAGTTTCTTTGGAGTGTTCCATCTTCTGTAATGGAAACACATTTAAACTTTTATTGAATACCTGTCACGTGGGTGCCAGCAGGAGTGAAGCCAGGAAGTGAAAACCAAGTATGGTCTACTCTGCTTAATCTAATGAGGGAGCATAAATAACTAAAAAAATCACTGAAAAGAGGAAAAAGTGCTTAGGAGAAAAAGAAAGCAGCATGTGTGGACCTCAGAAAGTTACAATCACCATTGATGAGAATCAGGAAAAGTTTCATGGAAGAATTGACTTTCTGTTTGGTCATGGAGATTAAGTAGGATTTTTCTAGGTGGAGAATCAGAAAAGGACTTTCAAGAGGGGATGTGCAAAAATGCACAGAGAGGTCACATGAGGCTGGAGGTTCTAACCCAAAGCATGCACTCAGACTCCATGCCTTTACTCTTCCAGTAAATACTAGCAATCTTCTACTCAAATGTATTCTAGTACTGATAGGAATAACAAGACTGTGCCTAGTAAACTTTGTTCTAAACAAACAAAATAGATTGAACTTATTTTAATTGATTAAAGAAAAATTTAACTCTCAAGAGTTAAAAAAAAATAATGACCATGGAAAAATAGAGTTGGTAATTTACCAACACAATAAAACAGACAATGGCAAAAACTAAATAAATTACATTTGTGGTCTTAGGTTGGGCTCCCCTGAGAAGAGCATGAGAGTAAAAGTCTGAAGTTACTTCAGGAAGCATCCGTAGGAGAGGGGAAGGCAAGGGAATGAAGTCAATGAAGGCTGTATCATCAAGCAGTTCACCACTGGGAACAACTCAGTTCAAGTCTCCCCCAGGGGAACTGTAGACAGTGTACACATACTTGACATTCCTCAGAGTCCTACCAGCAGGACGAGGAAGTGAGGAAGCCAGGTGTTTCTCCTCCCAACTGCCACTGGTCCTTTGGTTTAGGATTGTTCTTAGGGATATTAACTCCCTAGCACTTTAGGCAGGGATGGGGGGGGGTGGCGGGGAGGGGGGTTGCTGCCTGGAAGAAAACCCTCTGGTGGAGAGTTGCAGGTGCTCACACTGGGAACTGCTATTGTTGCCATTCTCGTGTTCTGAACAGTGAGTGCTAAAGGGATATAGGTAGAGCATCCCTACTGTCTGCTACATTTGTTGTCAAGAAGAAGCTTTCTGAAGAATGGAATAATCACATCTTGACAAAATTTAGACAAAACTTTCAACTGTGGGAAATTATAGAAATGATGTAACAGTAACTGGCTTGTAAAAAGTTAAAATTCATTGAGACCCATTTTTCTTGTTAACAAATATTCATGTTAATATTTATATAAACAAATATTTTCAGAGGAAAATATCAATAAAAATAAATATGTGAGAAAAATACTAGGAATATTGTATGTGTGGTCTATGGAAAATTGATATCAAGAAAGCAAGTGGATTTGAGTTTGCTCAGGGAAATACATTCTTCAAAAAATGTCATGCATGTTGGTATAGTCCATATTAAAATGTTTGGACTCACAAAAATGGAGTCATAGTGTCCACAGGCTCAAAAACAAGGGGACGTCCTGTTTTTGAGTTGCTAGAAGCCAAGAATGAAGGAGATTGTGTCAGGGGAAGCTGCACTGGTAAGTGTGGAGTGGAAAAGCATATGGAATGCTTTGGGAAGATGAATTCCGCACTGAAAGAGCTATGGGAGCAGATGTCAAGCAAAAAAAAAAAAAATCATATTCATGAATATTCTGTGAATCTTCAGATTACTTTGTTAAAAAGAGGATAAGAAACAAATTGGATTTTACACCCCCTAGTGAAATGCCTCACAACTTTTCACTAAAATACCCATGGCCTTATAGGAGAAGAATAAAATCCATTAAAATAGCAAGAGATTGACAGAGCATAATATAAAATTGTGAGCAGCCTTGAAAATAATTTTAAGGCAAATGGAGTTAGACTGACAAAAACAGATTCATTCTTCACTTTATGGAATACTCATGTTTTTAAGGTACATTGTTCTTGCTCTAAAGGTGTTCTGACTCAAAGATTCAGGTCTTCACTTGCCAGAGGATTAGGCTTTCATCTCTTCATTCCCAGAAGCTACACTGTGAGGCAAGCAATTGATTTTCTTCCCAAGTTTTGACTTCTTGCTGCATCCCCTTCCCCATCTACCCATTGTCTTTTTACAATGAGACAACAATTCCTGCAATCAATTGGGCAGGAAGTAAGGGTGCACTGGCACTAGCCACAGTATAAAGTTATTCTCTCCATTATGCACTCATTGTAGGTGACCAGAGAGATAGGGAGAACTGTCCCACTTGCTGCCACTGGCTTCCAGAACCAGTGGAGAGGATGATACTATCAGATTACAAAGAGGTACAACAAGGAAAAACTAATTAGAAACTGAAATGTGGACTAGAAACAGGACCTGTCAACTTGCTACTTTTTTTAATTCAGGAATTTTATTTTTTATTTGTTCCTTTTAAACATACATGACAGTAGAGTGTGTTTTGACATATGTACATGGAGTATAACTTCCCATTCTTGTGGTTGTACATGATGTGGAGTTTCACTGGTCATGTATTCATATATGAACAGGAAAGTTATGTCTGACTCATTCTACTGTCTTTCCCATTCTTATCAACTTGCTACTTTTCAACTTGCAGATTTATCAAGGGGGTGGAATCATTACCAAGTGAATATAAGTTGGGACTAAAGACAACCCACACACTCTGTTTTAACACACTTGAGTCCGGAAGGATCCTTCCTCATTTGGGTATGAATTATGAGAAAAAACAAACTGGAATCTACCAACCAAGACTATGGGATAAAAGAAATAGAAGACTCAAAGAAAGAAAATGCTTCCAAAAATTGTTTGCTTTCAGAAACAAGAAGATGTCAAACTGTTTGGTGTTTTTAAAAGATTGCAAATAGGAGGCTGGGGTTGTGGCTCAGTGGTAGAGCACTTGCCTAGCATGTGTGAGGCACTGGGTTCAATCCCTAGCACCACATAAAAAATAAATAAATAAAAGAAAGTCATTGCATCCATCCACAACTAAAAAAAAAGAAAGAAAAAGTTGCAAATAATTATGACCTCTGTGCACAAGAAGCAAAACGTCAGGGATAGAAGAAGCAAAAGTTGAGAAGGTAGATGACTCAAAGAAAGATAGTAAGAAAATTCCAATGGCAAAAGCAGACTTAAGGGTCTGAGGTTATGGCTCAGTGGTAGAACGCTTGTCTAGCACCTCTGAGGCACTGGATTTGATCCTCAGCACCACATAAAAACCAATAAAATAAAGGTATTTTGTTCATCTATAAGTAAAAATACTTTTTTAGAAAAGCAAACTTAAAGCCTATACTGCACACCTCAAGAGGCTGAGGCAGGAGGAATGTGAGTTCAAAGCCTGCCTCAGCAACTTAGCAAGGCCCTAAGCAATTTAGCTAGACCCTGTCTCTAAATACAAATACAAAAAAGGGCTAGGGATGTGGCTCAGTGGTTAAGTGCCCCTGAGTTTAACCCCTGGTACTTGAAAAAACAAAAGCCCATACTGCAGTCAGTAAAGAACAGAAAGACTGTTGTAGAGAATTCAATCATGAGTGTGAAAGACATCCTTGAGATACTTTCCCAGAATACAGATGAAAATCACAGAGATTTGGTTCTTCACCACCTGCTTAGTGAACACTGACTATGTGCCACTTCCTGTGGTAGGTGTGGGATAAAAAGGCCTTCACATTCTCCATTTTCAGAGCGGGCAGGCAGCCATTAAACCCTTAAACACAGGTCAACATATAATTGCAAACTGTGATGGTCACTGCAAATGGAAGCCAGCACTACAAAGATTGCTCAGTAGAAACTGGTCCTGACTGGGTGCTCAGGGAAGGTCTCTGAAAGAAAGGAACATAACACTGGGGATATAGAGAGGAGTAAGAGATGGTGGAGGAAGAGTAAGAGAGCAGGAGTGGGCAGTCCTGCAGCAGAAAAGAGCCTGGGGCAGCCAAGAGCCTGAAACAGGAGCAGAGCCTCTGGAAGAGGTGAGGAAGGCAAGGAATGTAGTACAAGATCAAGGGAGATACTGACACCAGATCATACGGGGACATGCACAGAAGGGATCATGAAGAGTTTGTATTTTATTCTAAGGGAATTTGCAAGTTCATGGAATGCTTCTAAGTAGGTGACTGATGTGACTTACGTTTTCTTTCTTTCCCTTTGAGATGGGGTCTCACAAAGTTGCCGAGGCTGGCCTACAATTCCTGGGCTCAAGCAGTCCTCCTGCCTCAGGCTCCCAAGTAGCTGGGCCTACAGGCATGCACTACACCATGCCAGACTTGAGATTTGTTTTAAAAGGTCATCTGATTGGTGAAAGGAGATAAGGATGGAATTGGGAAGCTCAGTGAGGAAATCAGGGCAATGTTTAGGTGAGAATATCTTGGCCAATGGTGGTGGCTGATACTGTAGAAAGAAATGAACAAAGCCAGGACATATTCTGGAGGTTGAGACTGCAGAAGGTTGTGATGGTCTGGGTATAGGCGATGCAGGAGAGAAGCCAGCCCCAAACAACTCCTGGGTTTCCAACTTCAGCACAGGACATATGATGCTGCTGTTAATAAAGATGGGGAAGATGGGTAAAAGAGCAGTTTTTACCAAAGAGGGAACAGCAAGAGTGTGGAGTTAGGTGCAGTAGGCCTCAGATGCTTGTAAGATGTTGGAGAGTGAAGAGGTCAAAAAAGTCACTGGATATATAAATCGGGATGATTTTTTTTGACCTCTCAGGTCAGAATGGGAGTGATACATTGGATGGTCATCCACTATTATAGCTAGTAGTTATTGATTTTGGTTTTATGTACTTTCTGCTTATGAAAATATTCAAACACATACAAAAGTATATGCTATAGTTTGGATCCAGAATGTTCTCCATAGGCGTGTGTAGTAAAGGTTTGGTCCCCAGTGCAGCTATTGGAAGGCGGTGGGAGCTTTAAGAGCTGGGGCCTAGTGGAGGGAGAGTCTTCTAGTCATTCTAGGCATGCCATCAAAAGGGAATGTAGGATCTTCCTCTCTCTTTCATTTGCTGCCCAGGAGGTAAGGGGTTTTCTCTGCCACGTGCTCCATTGCCATGGTGTCCTATCTTGCCACAGGCCCCAAAGTGATGGGGTCACTAGAACATGGACTAAAACCCTGAGCTGGAGAGCTGACTAACACAGTAGGCAAAAATATTATAATGAATCTCTAACAGACCATTATGGTACAAGTTTTTTTTTTGCCATTTCTCCTCAAGAGAAAGAGAAATATCTCAATTGCCGCTTATTATTCCCACCTCAGTTTTCTCATCTGCAAAGTGGAAATATTTTAATGTAATTCAGGGAGTCATGGTGAATATAAAATGAGATTTACCATGCCAATAATGTATGGTAACCAATATTAGCCATTGATATTTTGCCAATGTTGAGTGGGATACATTGATCCAATATTGGAGACAAAAATATATCAAGATTAGTGAATAGAAACAAAATGAGTTAAGTATCTGAACTCAGGAGGAAGCATTCAAATCAATGGCTTTCATGGAGAGAAGAATAAACAGAAGCTGCTGACGTAACTTTGGAATCCTTGTAAAAGTAAGAGAAGCCAAGGACATAGCAAGAGAGAGCAATTAGTGTTAAGGTTTCAGAAGTTTGAATCATGTAAATAAGACTCCTTGGTGCTGAGTGCAGTGGTGCCTGCTTATAATCCCAGGGGTAGGAGAATTGCAAGTTCAAAGCCAGCCTCAGCATCTTAGCAAGGCCCTAATCAACTTAGTGAGATCCTGTCTCAAAATAAAAAATAAAACAGGCTAGGGATGTGGCTCAGTGATTAAGCACCCCTGGGTTCAATCCCCAGTACCAAAAAAAAACAAACAAACAAACAAAAAAAAAACAAAAGACAACCAAACAAAACCCCCCAAAATCTCATAGGTGCCTGGCAAGCAGGTTCCCCCACTTCTTAATAATATCATATTAAGGGGAAAATTCACATGAAAATGAAGATAATAGTAAGGAGAGTCAGATCATTATATGATCTGGTCTGATGAGGAGTTTGGAGGTTTTTTTTACTATAGAGAATGGCTTGGTGGGTAGAAAAAATGGATTATGAATCCCAAGGGTTAAACTGAGCCTGTTCTCTCAAACAGAGCTTCTCAAACTTTGATGTGCACACAAATTCCCAGAAATGCTATAAAAATGCTTATTCTAATTTAGTGGGTCCAGGATGGTGCCTGAGAGTCTGCATTTCCAGCAAGCCCAGATGACACCCTTGAATGCTTCTCGTCTGAGCAGAGGGGCTTCTGGGATTCTGCAGAGCTTTGCTTCTCCAGCCAGCTTTGCAGAGTTTGAGTCACTGGTAAGTCACACACTGCATGTCCTTGCCAGCACTGCTGCTAGGGAGACAACAGGGGCTGGGAAATGGCAGAAACCTATTCCCTCAGGTGGTCTGCAGAAGGGGACTGGGCTCTTGGAGGCCAGTGGCTAAGATTCCTTCCCTGTGCCTGATATGGCCCAGGAGAGTTGGGAGCAGCACAAGGAGTCACCTGCTCTCAGGATTACGACTTTTGCCCAAGGTCAGCCCCGGAGGAGTTCCAACATTCAGAGGTGGGGAAGAGAAAATTCTGAGATGAGATATCCAGAGAGCAGAGAATGCAGAGAATGAAGCACCCGGTGCACAGATAACAGTACTTGCTGTTCCAGCCAAGGGAGACAACAGTGACATGTTTTAGAAAAAAGATTTTCCCAAGCTTGAGAAAGATCTTTATCTGCAAACTGAAAGAACTTACCACATTTCAGGGAGAATTAACTCCCTACACCTAGACACGTTCAGCAACAAGTTTTTACTACAAAAGGAAAAACTCCTACAAAATCATTCTTTCCTGAGCGCTGGCCTTGGGTTTGGCACACTGCTGGGTGCTTCCTGGGAATTCTCATTCAATCCCTCCAGCAGCCCAACAAAGAGGCAGTGCTGGCCTTGAAGTCAACTGGATTCAGGAGGTGACTGGGTTTAGGAACTCACGTTGCCAATATTGTGGGGATCCCTTTGCTCCCTAGCTGCTCAGCCTTTCCTCCCCACCGCCCCCCAGTGTGATGCCCAAGTCTCTCCAAATGCAGACAGGCTTCCTGGAAAACAGCACAGGCAGCTCAAGACCCATGTTCTCCTAGCCCCAGGAGCCCAGGAAAGGAGGGAACATGTCTACCTCCTGGTTCCCCCATGGGAAAACAAAACAGAAGCTATGATGAGTTTTGGAATTACTGCAAAGGTGACACAAGCCAAGGACACAGCCATGGAGACTAAGTAGAGTTAAGGTTTCAATGAAGTGTCAAATGTGCATAAGACTCCTGCCCAGAAAATGGAGCCCCCACTTTATGGTAATTAGGTAAAAGGACTCAGCTATGTCCTCACACTTATATCCAACATAATGGCCAAAAGAGTGGAGCATGATAGTTGGCCATGGGACAAAGCTTCTAAGATTGGAAATCCCACCAGAAATAAAAGGTTGGTGTGAGGGGAAAAAAAAAGGAAGGAAGGTTTGGGCAACAAATGCAAAGGGTGCATGACAGAGAGGGCCTGTGAGTTGCCCCCATATTATACATGATGACAGTAAAGATTAGAGGTCCAGTAGTTTGCCGAAGGTCACAGATCCAGTAAGTGGGGGAGCCAGGGTACAAACCAAGACAGGCTAACTCCAGAGCTCTTAACTGATCCTCTGTAAGCAAACAGATCCAGTTTGCTTTCAGACTTCTCTGCATAATTAGCTTTCAGAAGAAAATGGAGCAATAGCTAGATTTGTTGGATAAAAAGATTGTAACTGAAGATTCACATGCTCTGCCCAATTATCTTTGTGTGTGTGTGTGGTGCTGGGGATTGAACCTAGGGCCTTGTGTATGCAAGGCAAGCACTCTACCAACTGAGCTGTATTCCTAGCCCTGCCCAATTATCTTTTACTAACCAATATTAAACACATGCTGTATGACAGGTAGTGTTTTATATGATATACACATATATTGAATCATTCAGTAATAACCCTATCAGATAGGATTTCTTATTATCTTCATTTTGCATAAGAGAAAACGGAAACCCAAGGAGGTTAAGTAATTTATCAAAGAGCCGTGGCAGGCTGATGTTCTAAGCTCATGCTGTCAACTGCTCTTCAATATAAACAGAGTTTAAAAAAAGAAAAACATAACATTCCTCCTCTTCCTGTAAGCAGCCTGAGGTGATCTGTGAAAGTGGTCAGCTACTTTCTTGACCCAGAAAACCCCACAAAATCATGCTAATCAAGAGGTTCAAATCTTCATGTTAACTTTAAGAACACCTGTGAAACTGCATAGGCCATCAAGGGTGCATATCCAAAAAGCCACCAAGTACCTAAAAGATGTCATTTTAAAGAAGCAATGTGTACCATTTTGGCATTATAATGGTGACATTGGGGGGTGTGCCCAGGCCAAACAGTGGGACTGGACACAGGTATGGTGGCCCAAAAAGAACGCTGAATTTTTGCTGCACATGCTTAAAAATGCAGTAATGCTGAACTTAAGGGTTTAGATGTAGATTCTCTGGTCACTGAACATATCCAGGTGAACAAAGCACCCAAGATGCACCAAGGTACTTACAGAACTCATGGTCGGATTAACCCATACACAAGTTCCCCCTGCCACATTGATATGATCCTCACTGAAAAGAAACTAATTGTTTCTAAACCAGAAGAGGAGTTTGCACAGCAGAAAAAGATATCCCAGAAGAAACTAAAGAAGCAAAAACTTATGGCATGAGAATAAATTCAGCATACAATAAATGCAAATGAAAGTAAAAAAAAAAAACCCTATAACATTAATGCACACTTCTCGAAAAAAAAAATCTAGTAAAAATATACCACTCTAGTAATGAAGTATCAAGCCACATGTGGTGACACACACCTCTGTTCCCAGTTACTCAGGAATCTGAGGCACAAGGATTGTTTGAGTTCCATAGTTCAGGGCCAGCCTGGACAATATAGTGAGACATGGTCTCAAAACCAAAACAAAGCATTACAAAAGATCAAACCACCAAAGATCTAAAAAATGGGGAATTCATGTGATAACTACAAAGGCAATTTTTAAAAGTCAAATAATTTATCTGTATCTAAACCTAAGGCTTTATTAATAAAAAGGTAGGAAAGTAAAAGTGAGCTCAACTAGGCAGAATCATGAGAAACTAAAAGGCTACCATGTCATTAAAAAATTCTAATAAGCAGTATAGGGCATAGATTTTTTTAAAATAAATCATTGTTATCTGGGGTTGAAGGTATAGAACAATGGTAGTATATACTTAGCATGAATGAGGCCCTGGATTCAATCCCCAACACCAGAAAAATTGTTGTCCTGCTTGGATTTTTTTATTTAGAAGTTTTCCAAATAGAGTTTGTGTCATAAACTCCTCTAAAGGAAAACAATAAGGGTTTTTTTTCCCTTCTTTTTTTTTAAGGTAAATGGAAGGATTTCGTTTTTGGATAATATGATGAACTCACAGATCAAAACTTCTCTGTTGTTTTTCAGCCCACTGCTATTATCTATACTGATGTTTGCATTATCCCAATGTGGCTAGTGGGAACTTCTTTAATTTGGCTCCTGAGTCATTTTGCCATGAGATAGCTGTCTTTGGTAGCTTTCTTAATGTCATAACACCTTGTGTGTGTTCTTCCCCAGACTCACAATGCTTCAAGGTCATACTTAGTAGGCCTAAAAAGAGTATATATGCCCTTGAAAACATTTAAAAAGAAAAAAGCAAAGAAAATATTCATTAAAGAAAAAAAATTAGAAAAAGGAAAGACCAATGAACTATTTAAAATAGTAAATAAAAATTATAAACTAAATGTAGTAGTTATAATGATAAATATAAATGAATTCCCATGTTTACAAATAAAAGTTCCAAGATTGTATTTTTTTAAAAAATCAACTCTATGTTATTTATTATTATTAATTATTATTACTATTACTATTATTACTATTATTATTATTGGTACTAGGGACTGAACCCAGGGGTGCTTAATAACTGAGCCACATCTCAAGCCCTTTTTATTTTTTATTTTGAGACAATGTAAGAAAATATGAAAACATACAAATTAGACACAAATTATGGGAAATCAAAGATCAAACTACTTAAATTGAAAGGATTTGAGACCAAAACCAATCTGTAACACAATGTCATTGAAATGTGTAAAGGTAAAATATGATGGGGACTCACTTAATAATATGATTAGTCAGTCTTATTTAATAGATTCCTGGAAAGAAACATGTATAGCAGACAGTACACTTTTTTTTCCTAGTACCTGCACAGTGTTTACAAAAATTGAATATATAGCTGCACTAACAGTGGCATTTAAATAGGGTTCAAGTAGGGTGCAGTTCAGTGGTAGAGCAAGTGCTTAGCATGTGCAAGGCCGGGGGTTCAATCCCCAGCACTAAAAATTTAAAAAAAAAAAATTAAACCAGGGTTCAGTTGCTAAAGGAGACTCACAAGACCTCAAATATCTACACTTTATAACAGTAAACACACTATGTCAAGAGCATGAAAGTCAGGCTACAGGTCAGGTGATGGTTTCTAATGTCCTCTCTCTATGAAGGGCAGTCCAGATGTTTCCTGGATAGAGAATCAATGCTGTGTGTAGAGAACACTTCAGAACTGAGGAAAAGATAAAAGGAAGTATTTGCTGGGGTTGTTTATATGTTGCTGGTCACCTAGGCATATTGCTACTGCAAAACTAGCAGATCTCCTGGGGAGGAGGATAAGATGGGGGTGGTTATCACATCTCATTGTTATCAATAAACAATCTTGACAAGTTGGGTCAAACTGCCCTGAAACTCTTTGGACTCATGGTTACATAGAGACACTATTAATCAATATGCTTCATGCTTTGACCAGGAGTCAGTGTCAAGAAAAAATTTTTAACCAAACATCTCATGCGAATTGCAGACCTACTGTGATTAACCCTTACAGTACCAAAGCACTGAATCTCGACAATTTCTAAAAAGCAAAACCATACAAGCTCCATTTTAGACCACAATTCAAAAAATGAATAAGCATGATGAATAAAATCAATCAAAATGAAAATTAAACCAAGGTACTTTTTTTAACAATGTAAGTCTGATGAAAATGAATAAGAATGTTAGTTCAGTATCTGTAAGGATCTGGGCAAACTTAGCCTCTTTATTTACTGCTTCTAGGACAAATTTATGGAAACTTTCTCAGGTACCTCTTGGCAATATGTATCAAAATCCTTAAAAAGGTACATTCTCAATGCTCAGAAATTACATATTTGTCTTTTCATCCTGCGGAAACAATTAAGGGCTGACGAGGATGTTTATTTCAGCATAGCAAAGCATGAATAACAGAAAAATGTAGGAAAGAACCATGATGTCCAGCAATATACAGTGATTTCAGCAAATTATATCTATATGAAATTATTCAAAATAATTTTGTAGAGGCTTATTTTGCAGCAGACCCCATTAGTTGTATTACTAATATCCTTTCCTTTCTTCTATGCTAACAATGCAGATGTTGTTCAGGGTAGCAATATTCACTGTTCCCTACACAAAATTTTGACAATCCTGATCCCAGTCTCCCAGCTTCCCTGGTGACTAGGAGTGGCCACAAGTTCCAGTTCTAGTCAATGAGATGTATGGAAAGGTCTAATAGGGGCCACTTTTTTTTTTTTTTAGTTGTAGATGGACACAATACCTTTATTTTATTTATTTATCTTTATGTGGTGCTGAGGATCGAACCCAGGGTCTCACATGTGGTAGGCGAGTGCTCTACCGTTGAGCCACTACCCCAGTTCTAATGGGGACCTTTTTGAGAAAGTTTTTGGCTTTCCTAATAGGAGGGACCAATGCTGTTGATGTCAGGAATCGTCTACTGCAGACCTTGTGTTACATGAGAAAAATGAACTGTTTATTAAGCAAGGGTCAGTAGCTTTTCTGTTATGTGGAACCAAAATTGTCTCTAAATGTGGTAGATTCTGTGATCCACCCTGGATCTCTCTTCAAAAACTCCCAGGTACCCTGTTAGCTAACTTCAGGAATTGTACTCAGCTGTACTTAGCTGTCTTGCCCAATGTCTTCCTAACCCCTTCCAGAGGCAGCCCACATTAACCTACACAGGGGTATAAAAGCCCAGCCTTCTTTCTTCCATTTGGGACCACTCTGTAGGGCCTTCTCAACTCCAAAGCCGAAGATCTTCTGGCTACTACATCACCTAACTTCCCCTACTGCTTTATCCTACCTTATTTTCTTCCCCCATAAGTGTTGATCTACAGAACATTCCCTAATAAATTTCCTGCATACAAATCTCTATCTCAATCTATTTCCTGGGGAACCACACCCATAGCACTACTGACACATTTATTCATGCAAAAGATCTGATCTTCGGGGCTGGGGCTATGGCTCAGCAGTAGCACACTTGTCTGGCATATGTGAGGCACTGGGTTCGATTCCCAGCACCACATATAAAAATAAATAAATAAAGGTCTATCAACAACTAAAAAATTATTTTAAAAAAGATCTTATCTTCAAAATATATTGCTGAATGACACAACTGGTTAAAAGCAGCACAATGGTATTTTTTCATTATATAGATTACATATCTGCATGGAAAAAATTCTCCAAAGAAATACATTTATATCTTAACAGCAGGACTTGTTTTTTCCAACAATATACTGCATTAGATGTTCAGAGAAACTTCTAGTTCAGAACACGTTAAGTGCCCCAAAAGTTTTAATATTTTAATATATAGGGTAATAGTGAGAAAATAAGGGAGTTCCTGTCAAGGTACAAATAATAGGAAGACACAAATCCACAAGAGCTAGAAATCATATTTACTATGGAGTTATCTACTGATACCTGTTGGCTTAGAGCCAAGTTTTAATGAGACCTTTCTGTGTGGGATGGGAAATGAAGCCCAGAGCTCAGGCGGTGGTCAAGGTCAGATTGGAGACCCTTGCATGTGAGAGTCAAGGATATACCATCTCAAAATATGCCAAATTAGTATATTGATTATTTCAAGCTGCATTCACTTGAGGAACTGTAACTGTCTTAGGAAGAGCCATTTGGCCTATCTTTCCCTACATGCAGCAAGCCATAAAAATTATTTTGGAAGGAATGTTCTTCACATACAAAGACCGGAAAATAGCCTTGATCACCAGAGACCGGTAACTGAGGCTTCAAAGAACCTGAATAAACAAACTCTTTCAAGTGACCCTTATCTTCTACTACACTGTACCCCATATATATCTTAGTAACATCTATAGAATTTACTACTGTAGTCCAGATATCCATTTGTCCTGTCATTCCTTCACAAATGTATATTCTTTCCTTGAGTTATGTCATCAGACTCCATGCTCTTATGAAGATCCCCATATATATGTAAATTAATAAAACTTTTATGCTTTCTCCTTGTTAATTTGCACTTGTATTAATTGGGTTCCTAGATCCAGTCAAAGAGCTCACAGAATAACTAAGAGGGGAGTGGTAAAAAAAAAAATCCCTTTTTCCCTTACACATGAAATCAGGAACCAAAAAGCAACACTCTCAGGAAGTTAAATTTGAAAAAGCCCATCCATGGCTGGGGTCTGTGGTACACTCCTATAATCCCAGCGACTCAGGAGACTGAGCAGGAGGCTGAGGCAGGAAGATCAGAAATTCGAGATCAAGCATGAGCAATTTCACATGGGTGTGGCCAGATGGAAACCTCAATCTCAGGTCCAAAGTAACCTCAATGCCAAAAATAGAGTTCAAAGTGGTCCTGAGTAGTGCCTACAGGAAATTAAAAAAATTCTCTGCAGATATACATCCTACAGACTTTAAAAAATTCCCATAAAGTTACAAATTCAGATTTTAAAAAGTTATCAAACCCATGAAGAAAGAAGCCATCATTAAGGCAGAAACATCAAACTTCAGAAGCAGGCACAGAAAAATGATGATAGATAGTGGGATTTTCAGATATTGTATATAAAGAATTAAAGATAAATTTGATAGAATTAGAAAATAAGAGACTATCAAAACTGTCCTGGAGCTTAATATCCAAAATACATAAAGAACTCAAATAATTAGCTAGCAAAAAATAGTTAATATGATTAAAAAGTGGGCAATAGACCTAAATAGACATTTCTCAAAATAAGACATACAAATAGTCAACAGGTATATAAAAAAATGTTCAACATCACTAATCATAAGGGACATGCAAATCAAAGTTACAATGAGATATCACTTCATTCCAGTTAGAATGGCTATTATCAGCCAGAATCATTATTGAATAATTATAATCCTAGTGGCTTGGGAGGGTGAGGCAGGAGGATTGCAAGTTCAAAGCCAGCCTCAGTAACTTAGCAAGGCCCTAAACAACTTAGTGAGACCCTGTATCTAAATAAAAATTATAACAGGCTGAGGATGTGCTTCAGTGGTTAAGCACCCTTGGGTTCAATCCTTATACCAATAAATAAATAAATAAGTAGGCTGCTAAATTTTGGGCTAATTTGTAATGCAGTAATAAACAATACACTGTCAATTCTCTCTGAATTGATTTAATGATTCATTGCAACCCCAACCAAAATCCTTTAAGAAAGACTTTGTAGAAACTATCAAGCCAACTCTAAAATTAATATATTTTTAGGCAAAGAATCTATACTAATTATAACAACTTTGAAAAAGAACAAAGCAAAGAACTCACAGTACCTGATTTCAAGATGTACAATGAAACTGGAGTAATCAAGATGGTGTGGTATTGGCAAAAGAATAGGCCCAGGGGCTGGGGCTGGGGCTCAGTGGTAGCACACTTGCCTGGCACATTTGAGGCACTGGGTTCGATTCTCAGAATCACATATAAATAAAGGTCTGTCAACAACTAAAAAAAACTAATAATAATAATAATAATAAAGAATAGGCCCAAAGGTCCATGGAATACAACAGAAAGTCAAGAAATAGAATCACACATATACGGCCAATTGATGTTTTAAAAATATTTTTTTTTAGTTGTCGATGGACCTTTATTTTACTTATTTGTATGTGGTGCTGAGAATCAAACCCAGGGCCTCACACATGCCAGGCAAGTGCTCTACCACTGAGCTACCATCCCAGCATGGCCAATTGATTTTGATGAAAGTGCAAAGGCAAATTTTAAAAGATAATCTCTTTAACAAATGTTGCTGGTGACATCCCTAACAAATAAACAAAAGAGCCACATTGTCTTCCCCATGTCCTGTGTAAAAAGGAACTAAAAATGGACCAGGGATCTAAATATAAAACCTAAAACAATAAAACTTCTAGAAGAAAATATTTTTTAACCTAGGTTAGACAAAGACTTCTTATTTCTTATATTAAAGGAATAATCCATAAAAAAGTTAAATTAAGAACTTCTGCTTTTTTGCAAAACACACTGTTAAGGGGTGAGGGAAAACCACAGCCTTGGGCTGGGGCTGGGGCTCAGCAGTAGAGCTCTTGCCTGGCATGTGTGAGGCACTGGGCTCGATTCTCTGTACCACATATAAATAAATAAAAAATAAAGGTCTATCAACAAGTAAAAAAAAGGAAAGAAAGAAAGAAAAGAAAACCACAGCCTAAGAAAAATATTTTGCAAAACACATATCTAATAGTTGGGCACAATAGCACATGCCTATAATCCCAGAAACTTGTGAGGCTGAGACAGGAGGATAGCAAGTTTGAGGTCAGCCTCAGCAACTTAGGGAGGCCCTAAGCAACTTAGCGGCACCCTATCTCAAAATAATAATAAAAAAAGGCTGGGGATGTAGCTCAGTGCTCAGTGGTAAAGCATCCCTGGATCCAATCCCCTGTACCAAACCAAACCAAACAATCCCACACATATGATAAAGAAATTGTAAGCAGAATATATACAGAACTCTCAAAAGTAAATAATAACAACTGTGGTTCTAGGGATTGAACCCAAGGCCTTGCACATGCTAGGCAAGTGGTCTACCACTGAGCTACATCCCTAGCCCTCTCTGGCCCAATTTTCTTTTTTTTTTATATATATATTTTTTATTGGTTGTTCAAAACATTACAAAGCTCCTGATATATCATCTTTCATACATTTGACTCAATTGGGTTATGAACTCCCATCTGGCCCAATTTTCTATGTGCAGTTTATAACCATAGTCATGCTTGACTAGGTACCCACCATTCACGCAGCAAGGATTCAAGGCCTAAGTTAGTTTTCTCCTCTGAAAATTATTTATTCTCTCTATTTTTTTATTTTTGTACTGGGGATTGAACTCTCAACTGCTGAGCCACATCCCTAGCTCTTTTAAAATTTTTATTTATGGGGCTGGGATTGTGGCTCAGCCATAGAGCGCTTGCCTAGTATGAGCAGGACCTGGGTTCGATCCTCAACACCACATAAAAATAAAGGCATTGTGTTGTGTCCATCTACACCTAAAAAAAAAATATAAAAAAAGTAAAATTTTTATTTAGACACAGGGTCTCACTAAGTTGCTTAGGGCCTCCTTAAGTTGCTGAGGCCTGTTTGAACTCGATCCTCCTGCCTCAGCCTCCCAAGCTGCTAGATTTATTTGCTTTTAACTTTCAGATTAATCAGGTTCCATCCTGATTAATCAGTACAGATCAACCTTGGGCTGAAAGAGAGAGAATTTTAATAAAGGCAGGAGGAAATCAATGAAAGATAAGAAAACAAAACTTAACTAAAAAATTCTATCATAAAGTGTTGCTCATTATTATTGTTGATCTCTCAGTATGAACAAAATACTAGTAAGTATTATTGATTTCAAGAGTGAGGAGCTTCTAGTCTGGAACCAATAATGGAAAAAAATGGAGTCTTGTCAGAAAAGAAGTGTGACTGCATAATTCAACCTTTGTTCTAGCTATTGTAGTGTGCAAAGCCACACATTGTCAAACATTTATGCATCAAGAACATATAAGATGGGGTTGGGGATATAGCTCAGTTGGTAGAGTGTTTGCCTCGCATGCACTAAGGCCCTGGGTTCAATCCTCAGCACCACACACACACACACACACAAAAAAAAAAAAAACATATAAGAGGACGGGCACAGTGGTACACGCCTGTAATCCCAGCAGCTCTGGAGGCTGAGGCAGGAGGATTGCGAGTTCAAAGCCAGCCTCAGCAACAGGGAGGCACTAAGCAACTAAATGAGACCCTGTCAGACACTGTCTCTAAATAAAAAATACAAAAGAGGGCTGGGGATGTGGCTCTGTGGTCAAGTGCCCCTAAGTTCAATCCCTGATACCCCCCCCCAAAAAAAAAAAGAACATATAAGAAAATAATATAAATAATTATTATGCAAGTTGGCATAATGTGGTGAATTTCTTCTTAAAAAAAGAGTTTCATGTTGGGCAAAGAAAATAAAACATAGTTATATGCTATTTATCAAAGACACATTGGACTGGGGTTGTGACTCAGTGGTACAGCGCTTGCCTAGCATGTGTGAGGCACTGGGTTCGATTCTCAACACCACATAAAAATAAGTAAAATAGGGCTGGGGTTGTGGCTCAGCGGTAAAGTGTTCACCTACCACGTGTAAGGCCCTGGGTTTGATCCTCAGCACCACTTATAAATGAATAAAATAAAGGTATTGGGTCCAACTACAACTAAAAACTAAATATAAAAAAATAAGTAAAATAAATGTCCACTGACAAGTAAAAAAAATACTTAAAAAAGACACATCAATAAAGCCAAAGTTAAAAAATAAAATCTGGGGCCGAGGTTGTGGCTCAGTGGCAAAGTGCTTGCCTCGCATATGTGAGGCACTGGGTTTGATCCTCAGCACCACATTGAAAAATGAATAAATGAAATAAAGATATTGCATCCATCTATAACTAAAAATATTTAAGAATAAAATAAAATCTGAGCAAAGCTATATCAAGCAAATTCTGGCAAAAACAGAGCATTATGGAAATTTTAATAATAGGCAAAGAAGAATTCAAGAAAGCAAACTTTTAATAAGACAAAGATGGATATTTTACAATTATATAATATATAATCCATGAACCTTTATGTAAGCCCAATAGTAGCAAAATATAGAAGAGCGGGTAGAAACACAAGAATACAGCCATGGAAAAGGCAGAAAGGTCCTGCCCTGTGACAGCATTTCCACCCCAATGGGCAGGACAAACTCCTCTTCTTTATGCTTCTTGAACACTCTATTATGGCTTTTATAATGATTGGTAATTTGCATTTGCCAGAAATTTATGCATACCAAAGTGTTTACTGTCCCAGGGGCTTATATTTTAAAGTACTTATATTATTTCTAATTGTGGCTTAAAGATTCTTTCTTTAATTAAAGAGATTTTCCCATGTAAGTTAGTTGGGGAAAGGCAGGGCAATAACATGGCTTTTCCTGCAAGAACACCTGCTTCAGTCTTATTAGTGTGCCAAGTGAGGCGAGATCAAAAAGCATAGCAGAGTACATGGGCCAGGCCCCTTTTTCCCTCATCTCACTCCCATTCCTTGGCAGAAAGAATAATGAGGCACTGCGATGTGGTAGAAAACCCAACAGAGTAGAAGTAATGGTTCTAGCTGTAGCCAAGCCTTAACTAGTTTTATGTCAGTCTATACTTTAATCACTTGAAAAATGATGATAACCAAGAATACAAAACCAATAGTTAGAGTGCCTTTCCCTCTTTTGTTATAATCACATAACTCAGAAGATTTTTAAAAAGTAAAAAAAAAAAAAATTTTGGTCCTGGGTATTGAACCCAGGGATGCTTTACCACCGAGCTACATCCCCAGCCATTTTTATTATTTATTTTGAGACAGAGTCATGCTAAATTGCTGAGGATCTTAATAAGTTGCTGAGGCAGCCTTGAACTTGTAGTCCTCCTGCCTCTGTCTCCTGAGTTGCTGGAATTACAGGCATGCACCACCACACCCAGCTTAAACTCAGAATTTTTAAAAAATTTACCTTGAAATAACTAAACCTACAGGAAGTGGCAAAAATTGTATAAAGTGTCCCATGTACCTTTCTCTCAGTTTCCCCCAATGGTGATATTAAAAAAAATTTTTTTAGTTGTTGATGGACCTTTATTTATTTATTTAAATGCAGTGCTGAGAATCAAACCCAGTGCTTCACATGTGCTAGGCAAGCACTCTACCACTGAGCTACAACCCCAGCCCCCCAATAGTGATATCTTATACAGTCATAGTATAATATATCAAACCCTAGAAAATGACACTGGTCAATTACTCTTAACTAACTATGCTGTTCATTAGACATTTAGTTTTCAATCATTTTTAATCTGCAGTCATTTTAATCTAGATCTTTAGGTGGGTGTATATTTTATCCACATATAGATTTGGGTACCAACTACCACAATCAAAATATAAAACTGTTCCATAACCAATCAAAAATGCTTTCTCCCTACTTCTTTGTATTTGCATCCAGTCTCCATCCTATCTTCCTGTTCTTGTTGTTGCCTGGCAACCACTAATTTGTTCTCCACCTCTATAGTTTTGTTATTTCAAGCATATTATATAGATGAAATTATACAGTATATAACCTTTTGAGATTGACTTTTTTCCCACTGACAATAATGCCCTTGAGGCCCATGCAAGTTATTTTGAGTATCAAAAATTCATTTCTTCCTAAATACTATTCCATTCTAAAGATGAGTCAGAGTTTGTTCACCATTCACCCACTAAAAGAATTTGGGTTGTTTCTAGTATTTTCTAGTATTAGAAACAAAGGTGCTATGAACATTCATGCACAGGTTTTCTCATTTCTCCAGGATAAATGCTCAACAGTGGAAATATTCACTCATGTGTTTAGTAAATGGTTAGTTTTGAAGAAACTGCTAACCTACTTTTCAGAATGGCTGTACCCACTTTACATTCCCACTAGCAAGGTATGAATGGTCTAGTTCCTCTGCATCCTCACCACCATTTGTTTTTTTATAAATATTTTATTTTTTAATTGTGGTTGGACACAATACCTTTATTTAATTTATTTATTTTTATGTGGTGCTGAGGATTGAACCCAGGGGCCTCGCATGTGCTACGCGAATGCTCTAGCACTGAACCATAGCCCCATCCCAACCATTTGTTATTTTTACCATTGTACCTTGTAGCCATTTTGATAAGTGAATGACAGTATTTCATTTTAGTTTTAATTTGGCTAAAATCTTGAACATATTTTCGTGTACTTATTGCCATCTGCATATACTTTTCAGTGAAACTTCTGTAGATTTCCTTTGTACATTTTCTAATTTTTTAAATATTTTTACTCTTAGTTTTGATAGTTCTTTATATATTCAAAATACAAGTCCTTTGATGGGTATGTGGCTTGCAAATATTTTCTCCTAGTACGTAGCTTGTCTTTTCATTCTCTCCCATTTTTGTGGGGGGTACCTGGAATTGAACTCAGGGGCACTTGGCCACTGAGCCACATCCCCAGCTCTATTTTGTATATTTTTACTTAGAGACAGGCTCTCACTGAGTTGCTTAGCACCTCACTGTTGCTGAGGCTGGCTTTGAATTTATGATCCTCCTGCCTCAACCTCCTGAGTCGCTAGGATTACAGGTGTGCGCCACCACACCCAGCTGTCTTTTCACAGTATGAAAGTCAATTTTCATGATGTCCAATTTATTAATTTTTATAGATTTTCCTTTTGGTGTTATGTCTAAGAATACTGTTGAGCGCTAGTTCCTGAAGATTTTCTCTTACGCTTTCTTCTAAAAGTTTTAGTTTTATGTGTTACACTGAAATCCATGATCTACTTTTAGTTATTTTTGTATACAGTTCAAACTAGGTGTTTTTTTTTGCAGTATTGCAGTTTAATTTTATTTATTTTTTGTCTATGGCTGTCAAGCATTGTTTGTTGAAAAGACTATTATTCTTCCATTGAATTGCTTTTGCATCTTTGTAAAAAAAAATTTAGTGTGTTTTGGTCCATTTCTGAGATCTATTCTGTTCCATTGATCTGTGTGTCTATTTCTCCACCACACTTTTTGTGTGTATGGTGCTGGGGGTGGAACCCAGGGCCCACGCTGTCTTGATTACTGTAACTGCATAGTATGTTGATATCAGGTAGAGTGATTATTCCTACTTCATTCCTCTTTTTCAAAATTGTTTTAGCTATTTTAGAGCCTTAGCTTTTCATATAACTTTTAGAATAAGCTTGTCTATATCTACACAAAAGCCCTGCTGGGATTCTGATAGGAATTTTGTTAAACCTGTATGTCAACTTGGAGAGAACTGACATCTTTACTGTACTGAGTTTGCCAATTCATGAATGCAGTATGTGTTTCCATTTATTTAAATCATGATTATTTTCATCAATATTTAAAAATTTTCAGCATATAAATCCTGCATATATTTTGTTAGATTTATACTCGGTATCTTTTTAAAAAAGTGATTTTAAATGGCATTGTGTTTTAATTTTGGCCATGAAATCTCCATGTTCATTGTTAGTTATAGAGAAATTGGATAGATTTTTATGCATTTTTCTTATACTCCACAATCTTGCTGAACTCATTAGATTTACAAGCTTTTTGTAGATTCCTGAGGGTTTTCTATATAGACAATTGTGTCGCCTGCAAATAAGGATAGTTTCCTTTCTTTATTTTCAATTTATATGCATCTTATTTCCATTTCTTGCTTTATTGCAACTTTTAAGACTCTCAGTACTATGTTGAATAAGGAACTATTACAGTGGTCTTAAGGGGAAATCATCAGTCTTTCACCATTAAGTATGATGTTACCTAAAACTTTAGATAGCTGGGTAGACACTTTTTATCAATTTGAGGAAGGTCCCTTGTATTCCTAACTTGTTGAGAGTGTTTATCATGCATGGGTGTTAACTTTTGTCAGGTGTTTTTCTGAATCAATTATGTTATCATGTGATTATTCTACTTTAGCCTGTTGATATGGAAAATTACAATGATTGATTTTTTTAATATCAAACCATTATATCCTGGAATACACCCCAATTGATCATGGTGTATAATTCTTTTTATATATTGCTGAATTTGATTTGCTAAATTTTTGAAAGAGTTTTTGTGTCTAAGTTCATGATTGATAATATTCTATAGTTTTCATTATCTGTGCTGCCTCTGTCTGCTTTTGGTATTAGGGTAATACTGTCCTCATAAAATGAGTTGAGAAATAGTCTCTACTCTTCAATTTTATGGAAAAGTTTTTGTAGAATTAGTGCTAAAACTCATAGAATTTTAAGCTGAAAGACACCCTTGGAATCAGTACTGATTGGAACCTTGATTTGACTATAGTGACCCCAGAGACCCCATTTTTTTTCTCTCCACGTAGCTAAAACCAATTGTAGATTTCTATATCTTGGAGTATTAGCAAGAGGAATAAAGTGACTATTGTTGACACAGAGTACAAAGAAGACAGTATGTTCAGAAGTAGCTGAAAAGCCATTTCCTAACAAAGTTGACATTTTCTCTCTTCATTGCACCCAAACCAGGAAATGACAATGAATTCAAATGCAAAGGAAAGAATGAACCTAAGTAGTAAGGGCTGATGAGTCTTAGGTTGGTTTTGTCCAGAAGCTGATCCTGAGGCAAAGATTCTGGTGCAGATAGTTTATGTAGAAGGTGCAAAAACCATACAAAAACAAACAAACAAAATCCCTCAGTAAGAGATTGGGGAAATTAGTGGGGAAGTGATACCTTCAAGGAAGCAAGACAGCCAATAAACTGTGTGCTATTAAGTTGCTTACCACTGTGGGTGTCTGGAACTCAATTGTGCTGAGAAAAGTCTGAAAACCAGTATAAAACACACACACACACACATACACATATACCCCTTAGTTGTTCTACAGAAGCAGAAGGAGTTGGGACATCTATATACCAAGTTCTCTGAGGCATTGAGTAAGAGCTACCCTTGAGGGCCATTAGTCCTTGACACTTTGGGTCTGCTTGCATAAATACCAGGGGCAGGAGATACCCTAAACAAAGGACTCCAGAGGCTGGTAAGTTGGAAGTCAAGTGGCAAAGGCCAGGAGATATGGGTAGCCCATCCACAGTATCTGCCATAGCAGGGTAATTAGAGAATTACATTTTGGACATAGTGAGAAAAATTATTTTCCAGATAAAGATTTTTATGATCTGAGAAGAAAAATATGAATACCTTGATTTAGTTTATTCCAAAATTACTTGAACTGTAGAAATATATTCCTGGGGTGACACTGTAAACCTTTTGTCAAAAGTAATATTCCTGCTGGGCATGGTGGCACATGCCTGTAGTCCTAGCTACTAGGTAGGCTGAGGCAGGAGGACTGCTTAAGCCCAGGAGTTTGAGGCCAGCCTGGGTAATAAGCAAGACCTCATCTAAAAAAATTCCTTTTATGCTGTGCCTTTAGAAGTAAACTGTGAAGGAAAAAAGAGACTGGCAAAGCATAGTCTTTGCACAGAGCATTGCAATTTATTTTAAATTAATGCAAACCTAAAGATCATCATCTGATCCAATTTAGTTTAGCATGTTAAAAGAATTTCATTAACTTATTTGTTAATGCAAAATGCTAAATGAGAAAGTACCATGAATAAGAAAAAAGTAATGGATTGCATGCTGAAAATAACCTATGGATTAATATTTAAAGTTTCTCAAGAGATGATGTCATAATAAAACTCCTTGGGACAGATAGTATAATGGCATTAGTCAGAGATTTCTGGAAATGCTGATCCAACATTTTTTAACACTGGAGACTTATTTATAGAAATCTATAATAATTATTGATCTAAAATATGATTAAGTTGTATTCAATTCTTTAAAAAATTCTACTATAGAATGGTATAATTTTTGTATTTCTTTACTTGATCCATATCCTATCATATCTTGATATTTTCACTTTTAGATGTTTCTCATGTTTCTGCAAATGTTGGAGAATTTTGGAGAATATAATTTGACAGGTTAATTTGAGTGCCAAAGACTGTCATAATTTAATATTACCAGGGAAAAATGAATATTCACTTTTCCAAAAATACAGAAGGAAATGATTTACTCTTGGAGAACTTTAAAAAATGATACACATGAATATTTTAAACTTAATGTCATTTCTATGAATCATAGCTGAATAAGATACTGTAAATTTATAGACCAGGTTTGAAAATTTGGGGATTTGGGGCAATTTTCATTTTTTCACATCTTCTTGGCCCACAAATCTGAGCCTCTCACCTTACTTCCAAGCAAAAGATTTAATAGTAGAGATGAAGTAAGTTCTCATGTTGTAAAACTTCATTAATTTTATAAACAGTAAATTTTTTCACCAGTACATTATGAAACTGAGCACAAAACAATTTAAGCCACACTTAAAATAATTTAGTCAGGTACTGTTCATGAAAATGAAGACTTGATGTTTGATTTTAAGCAAATCAACATTTCTTCAAATTGTCATTTTTTCCATTATTAGGGATTGAACCCAGGGCCTTGAACATGCTACAAAAGTGCTCTACTTAGCTACATCCCAGCCCTTTCAATTTTTTTTTTTAAAATTTTGAGATGGGGTCTCACTAAGATGTCCAGGATATCTTCGAACTTGCAATCTTCCTGTCTCAGCCTCCCAAGTAAAGTTATTCAACATTATTCTACAAATAATTAGCATTATTTAGGGAAATTGTATTGTTGTTTCACCATAGAAAAAAGCTGCAGAGAGCCTCAAGTGATAGAATCTTATTCTGTGTATTTTTACATAAGATTAGAAATATGCTGGGCTGGGGTTGTGGCTCAGTGGTAGAGTGCTTGTCTGGCATGTGTGAGGCACTGGGTTCAATTCTCAGCACCACATAAAAAATAAATAAATAAAATAAAGGATCATCAACAAATAAAAAAATAAATAAAAATATTAGAAATGTGAGATGACATTTTTTTCTCCTCTTTCAAAATTCTTGATTGTGTTCCTGCAAATTGTTCCTATGAAAACTGTAGCCGTTGTCAGTGGTGCTTGGTCAATGTACCATTGTTAAAAATGTCTTGAAAAACAGCAGCTTTTATACAAGTGATTATGCAGGTAATAACTTTTTCCCCCTATTTTTATTGGTGCATTATAGTTCTACATAATGGTGGGATCTGTTACATATTTATTAATATATGCACACAATATAACAATATTATTTGGCCAATGTCATTCCCCATTATTTCCCCTTTTCCTCCCTTCCTCTTTCCCCAGGTCCCTTTCCTCTACTCTACTGATCTCCCTTCAATTTTAATGACAGTTAATAATTTCTTTAGGAAGGCATTGCTGCACTACTTTTATACTATTATCAGAGTTCTTTTGTCAGTTAATGTCAGTTACTTCACATATAATGTCTAACATTTTTGAAGATGGCTCCTGAGTTGGAGATTGCTATTGTTGGAAGTGACCCCTAAAGGCCCATGTGTTAAAGGCTTAGTCCCCAGACTATGCTGCTATTGGGAAGTGGTGAAATCTTCAAGAGGTGGGGACATGTGGGAGGAAGTTAGGTCATTGGGGGAGTGCCCTTGAGGGGGATATTATGACCCTGACCCCTTCCTGACTCTCTTTTTGCTTCTCTGCTGCCATAAGATAAATAGGTGGCCTCTGCCACACACTTCCACCACATGTTCTGTGCTGCTACAGGTCCAAAGTAATAGAACCAAGTGACAATGGACTGAAACTCTGAAAATAAATCTTTCCTATTTATAAGTTGATTATCTCAGGTATTTTTGACACAGTGATGGAAAGCTGACTAATGCAGAGACAAAGCTAATGGTATAGAGTGAAATATAACAATTTGTCCCTCAAGAAGATTCTGTCAAGTTGCCGCAAAATGATGAAAATCCTTAATCATTATGTTATGTTTTTATTCTTTTCAGGTATGTAATATTCAACACACATTTGCTGAATTATTATTTTTGTGGTTGTCATTGTTTATAATAATAAAGATCGAATCTCTAGATTTAATCACCAATTTACAGGAAATACAGAGGACAGAGGAAGACATCAGCTATACCATGGAAATTCAAACAGCACAATCCAGATCATGAGAGATGCTTCAGGATGAATGGAAAATCAACAAATTTTCAGAGGAAAAAAGATGTGGGTGGAGAATCTACAGAATAAAAAGAGGTAAAAGCAATATAAAATATGGGGTGAAATTGGGGTTGGGGATATAGCTCAGTGGTAGAGTGCTTGTCTAGTATATATAAGGTTCAATTCCCAAAACCACAAAAAACAAAAATAAAAAATAAAAAAGCTTTAAAAATATGGGGTTAAATTAAACCATAATGCATATGGATCATACATGCTTAGGTTATGAAACTATAATGAAATGATTATCCTAAACGCAAGAAATATAGCACTCTTTGGAGATGTAGGGGCAGGTAGACGATTTCTGGGGTGGTCAGTCATGGTTCTAACATGGATGGTAGTTACAAAATTGTCTTGCCTTTCAAAAATGCATTAAACTGTACATTTGTTTTATATGGTTTTCCATGAGTAAATACATTTTTATCAATAAAAAAGTTTAAGAAATATGGGCTGGGGTTGTGGCTTAGAGGTAAAGCGCTCGCCTGGCATGTGAGAGGCACTAGGTTCAATCCTCAGCACCACATGAAAATAAAATAAAGATATTGTGTCCACCTATAACTAAAAAATAAGTATTTAAAAAGGTTTAAGAAATAAATAACAAAAATTATATATATATATATATATATATATATATATAAATTATACACACACACACACACACACACATACACAATTTTAGTCAGCTTTTACACTGCTGTCACTAAAGGACCTGACCAGAACAACTATAAAGGAGGAAAAATTTATTTGAGGGCTCACAGTGTTGGAGGTCTCAATCCATTGACAGAGGGCTCCATTTCCTCAGGGCTTGAGGTGAGGCTAAATAAACATCATGTCAGAAGAATGTGGTGGAAGGAAGTGGCTCACATGATGATCAGAAAGCAGAGAGAGAGAGAGAGACTCCACTCTCTAGATACAAAATATATATCCCATAGCCACACTCCCAATGAACCACTTCCTCCAGCCCACACACCACCTGCCTCCAGTCACCACCCAGTTAATCCCATCAGGGATTACTCCACTGATTAGGTTAAGGCTATGACCCAATCATTTCTTCTCCAAACTTTCTTGCATTGTATAATATGTGAGCTTTTAGGGGACACCACATATAAACCATTTTATATATAAAATTATATATATATATATATATATTTTTTTTTCAGGTTACCAACATGACATTGCACCACAGTTGGAATGAGAGGTCCAGTAACACACCATATGTAGCATTTCTACCATACAGATAGATATCAATAACATCAAGAGCACAGACTATTGTCAAACATAGTAAAATAATTAGAAGTGATGAGTTTTGGGCAGGGAGTATAGCTCAGTGCTAGATTACATGTGCTCAGAATGTGCATGATCCTGGATTCAATCCCCAGCACCCCCCAAAAAAGTAAAGAGTTTTGAGTGCTTAATCCTGAGCTTCTGGGGCTGGGGTTGTGGCTCAGTGGTACAGTGCTCATCTAGCGTATATGAGGCACTGGGTTTGATCCCCAGCACCACATAAAAAAAAAAAAAAACTAAACAAAATAAAGGTGTTGTGTCCATCTATAACTAAAAATATATTTTTTTAAAAACCTGTGCTTCTGATATGGTTTACATAGTTGAAAGTTTATACAATTCAGTTTTTCATTTTGGCTGAATTTAACAACTGGCTCACGAAATTCCTGAAAATTTAAAAACCAGCATGAGCAAGCTAAGTTATGAGCTTTTCCAGCACATTTTTGTCTGTATCTTAACAATTCTCTTGCTTTCTTTTTTTTAACTTTAATTTTTGAAATGAAATGCATACATTCACAGAGCTTTAAAAATCAAATATTTCTACAATGACTGCTATAAAAAACACTAGACACTGCCCCTCTTTACTTTTTGATTGTTAGAGGCAACCATTTTAAATATTTTAACTGATTCTACTTTTTTGGGGGGTGAGTACTAGGGATTGAACCCAAGGGTGCTCTCTCTACCACTGTGCTACACCCCTAGCCCTTCCTACTTTTTAAATTTTGAGCCAGGGTCTTGTTAAGTTGCTTAGGGTCTTGCTAAGTTCTTGAGGCTAGTCAGAAGTTGTGATCCTCCTGCCTCAGCCTTCTGAGTTGCTGGGATTGCAAGCATGCACCACTGCATACACCTTACCTGATTCTTTTGGTATTTACCTGCATATCTATAAATTAGATACTTCTGTTTCTTTTTTTCATTTTTGCCTTACTGGAGATGGAACCTGAATCCCAATGATGCTCTACTACTGAACTATATCCCTAGCCCTTTTTATTTTTTCCTTTGAGACAGGATCTCCCTAAATTGCCCGGTCTGGCTTTAAACTTGCAGTTCCTCCTCTGCCTTGGCCTCTCGTCCTCTGGAGTCTCTAGGATTTAAATTAGATACTTATTGAGTTTTAGTTTTGGATATTGCTGTAGACTGAATGTTTCTACCTCTCCCCTCTTTACATGTTGAAATTCTAATCCTCAAGTGATGCTATTAGGAGGTGGGGTCTTTGAGAAGTGATTAGGTCATAAAGATGGAGCTCTTATGAATGGGATTAGTGCCCTTATAAAAAGGTCCCCAGAGAGCTCACTTGGTGGTCAGATTCTTGAGATAAATCTCATCTAAACTTTCTGGAGAGTATAACTCTATCTCCCAGCATCATTAAGTGCTAAGTTGGGACAGAAGGCAGGGGTTTCAACATTCGATATGTAAACTTTTGCTTAATTCCTGTTTGGTACAGTACCCTGGCCCTTAGTTGTGCCTTATGTTTTTTCTAGGCCAGAGAACTTTTGTTTTGCCCCCTCCAGACAAAAAAAAATCTAATCTTGTGCCTAAGTAAAGGAAGGGCATTTGTCTGACTGCAGGGTGGGCATATTAGTTTCCTAGGGCTGCTGTAACTGAATACCTCAAACGGGGTGGCTTAAAACAAGGGAAATGTGTTGTCTCACAGCTCTGGAAGCTAGAAATTCAAGGTTAAGATATTTGCAGGGCCATACTCCCTTTGGTGCTTTGCTGGCAATATTTGACCTCCCTTGGATTACAGCTGCATAACTCCAATGCCTTCATCATCACATGGTCTTCTACGTGTCTGTCTTTACATGGCTGTCTTCTTATAAGGATAACAGTCATATAGGATTAGGGACCCACTGTACTCCACTATGACTTCATTTTAATTTAATTACATTTGCAATAACCCTATTCTGAAATACTGGGGTTTAGGACTTCAACACTTTTTTTTTTGGTGGTTAGGGTTGCAATTCAATCCCTAATTGTGAGGAAGGGATTTGGTGTTGTAATTCCTCCTCCTCCTCCCTCCCTCTTTATTTGCAGTGCTGGAGGATGAACCCAGTGCCTCACACATGCTAGGTGAGTGTTCATCCATTGAGCTTAAACCTCCAGCCCCACTCATTGCTTCTTTTTTAAAAAATATTTTATTTTGTTGTAGATGGACACAATACTCTCCCACCAGTACCCAGCTTCTTTTTTTTTTAGTTGTAGTTGGACATAATACCTTTATTTCAATTATTTATTTTTATGTGGTGCTGAGGATCGAACCCAGGGTCTTGCACGTGCCAGGGTCTCACATGTGCGAGGCGAGTGCTCTACTGCTGAGCCACAACCTCAGCCCAGTACCCAGATTCTTTATTATCAAGTGGTGAGAAAACAGCATGTCTACCTAGTAGAACATTTCCTAGTTTTGGTGCTTCCCAGGGCATTATCTACAGAACAAAATTTCATGAGAGAATTTCACACGGTTAGCAGAACAAGAAAAGTGGCAAATGTTATAACAAACAAACTATTGCCTTGGAAGGGTCTAAAAGGCCCTGGATGCCAGTGGAGAATAGCACCAGTGATTCCCTAAGCCATGCCAGTTTTGAGCAGTCACAAAGTAGGTATGAGACATAGAGACGCATCTCTGCTTCCCTCTGTTAATGGGCAGACTGACACCCAGGCCTGGGTAGGAGGGGCTGTGTCAATCACTCAGATGACTTTCTAGGATACTGAAATGGATTGTAAAACCCTGTGTTAGCAGTGATGATGCCATTGCCTTCTAGAATGAATCATAATACCTTTATTTAATTTATTTATTTTTATGTGATGCTAAGGATAAAACCCAGTGCCTTACACGTGCTAGGCAAATGCTCTACCACTGAGCTACAGACTCAGCCCCACTCATTACTTCTTAAACAGATTTTCAATAAATTCCTTTGCCTTTACTCCTCACTTCTTTTTGTTTTAAATGTAGATTGACACGATACCTTCATTTTATTTATTTATTTATTGGTACCAGGGATTGAACTCAGGGGCACTCAACCACTGAGCCACATCCTCAGCTCTATTTTGTATTTTATTTAGAGACAGGGTCTCAGTGAGTTGCTTAGTGCCTCGCCATTGCTGAGGCTGGCTTTGATCTCGTGATCCTTCTGCCTCAGCCTTCCAAGTCAATGGGATTACAGGCGTGCACCACCATGCCAGGCTATTTACTTTATTTTTTATGTGGTGCTGAAGATTGAAAACCAGTGCCTCACACATTCTAGGCAAGGGCTCTACCACTGAGTTACAACCCCAGCCCCTACTCCTCACTTCTCAAGGTAAACTTTTGTTACCAATTCCTGACTCTCTGGGGATCCTTTGGTATAAACTAGTTTGCTTCTTAGCGTTCTTGAAGACCAGTTTAAGACTCCATTTTCCAGATCTGCTAAATCAACTACCACTCATTCATAGGCTTTCCAATTGAAAATTTGCTACTGTTTTCTCTGATTTCTATCATTGAAAATTATCCCTGTTTTTAGAAAAATCCTCTTTATTCTAATTTTAGTAGGGTCTGAGGAGGGAGCAGAGGCACAGATATTCAAGCAAACATTTTTTTTTTTTTTTTGAGACAGGGACTTGCTATGTTGCCCAGGCTGTCTTCAAACTCCTGGGCTTAAGCAATCCTACCTCAACCTCCTGAGTAGCTGGAACCATAGATGTGCACCACAGTGCATGGTTCAAGTCAGCATTTTTTTTTTACTGTAATATTATTTTTCATTACTGTGGTAGACCATTATGTTTTTTCTTCTTTAAAATACATTAATGCCCATCATTATGTACACCAATAAAATATGGAAAAAAACATTAATGTAATGTTAAAAAAATTGACCTGTGTTTTTCCTTTATTCTTTGTGATGTGCTATTGATTTTGTATTTTATTTTTATGGCATTTTATTATATGTGTATGTATGTGTATATATGAAATTCACTCAAAATATTTTCATTTTGTTCCTTTTGTGGCCATAATTATTAGTTTTATTTCATCATTATTTCTTTTTTAAAATATATATGTATATATATTTTAGTTGTAGGTGGACTGACACAATACCTTTATTTTATTTATGTGGTGCTGAGGATTGAAATCAGTGCCTCACATGTGCTAGGCAAGTGCTCTACCACTGAGCCACAACCCCCAGCCCCTCATCATTATTTCTTAAAATAATTTTTATAGAGGAGGTTCTGTTAAAAAAGCATCCACTTGGGATTGGGGCTATAGCTCAGTAGTAGAGCACTTGCCTTGCAGCTGTGAGGTCCTGGGTTCAAGCCTCAGCACCACATAAAAACAAACAAATAAATAAAGATATTGTGTCCATCTACAACTAAAGAAATATTTTTTTAAAAAAGCATCCTGGGCTGGGGTTGTGGCTCAGTGGTAGAGTGCTTGCCTCACATGTGTGAGGCACTGGGTTCAATCCTCAGCACCACATAAAATAAACAACTAAAAAAAATTTTTTTTAAATACAACTAAATATTAAAAAAAGCATCCACTTTACAAGCTGGGTATGGTGTGCATGTCTATAATCCCAGCAATTTGGGAGGCCTAGGCAGGAGGATTATAAGTTCAGGGCTAGCCTCAGCAATTTAGCAAGACCCTGTCTCAAAATAAAAAATAAAAGGGCTGGGGATGCAGCTCAGTGGTAAAGCACCCCTGAATTCAACCCCCAGTACCACAAACAAACAAGGATTTACTTTGTGTATCAAATGTGCTAGGTATTCCCCTAATATTTGGTATATATATATATATATATATATATATATATATATATATATATTGAATGAATGAACTAATTAATACCAGTAATGCTGATGGGCACATTATGAATATCTTCTTTTCTCAGAATTATTCACAGGATGCCTTAGGAAGACCTTACCCATATTGAAAATGTATACTATATCTCCATAGTATATTTTCCTGATAGCATCAAAATTGTCCTTTTAATATGAAACTTAAATTGTGCTTTGCCTTTGCTGAAAACCCTCAAATAACTTTCCATATTATTCAGAATAGAATCCAGATTCCTTAGGATGACACAAAAATTCCCTATACAATATTTTTCCCTATCTCTGATCTTATTACTCCAGCCACATTCACCTTTAATTGCTATTCCTTCTGCATGGAACATTCTTCCCTAAATTCCTTCAGGACTTTTCTCAAATCACCATATCAGAGTTTTTTTTTTTAACCTAATCTATATAAACCAGTAAAGTCCTGCCAATCCCCATACTGTTTTATTTTCTTTCATAGCATTTGGCACTTTGCAATATTTATTTCTCTCTCTTTTCTCCTGAAACCATAAGCTTTATGAAATAAGCCACTATGTTTTGTTCTTCTTGGCATAGAGTTGGTGCTGAGTGACATAGTTTTAGAATGAATGAACTTGCTCATGTACAGTAGAGGTAACATGTTATTCTTGTAAGTATATAGATATTTTTAAAGGCAGCTGGACTTGGATTTTATGTTCTTATCTAGATAAAATAACATACGCCTGAAACAAACAAAAAATGAAAAGTTCTGCACCCAGGAAAATAACTTTTAACTGGACCATGGAGAATATTCTGAAAGCTCAAGCCAGTATTTTTAACCAGTTCTACATCTTCCCAAATGGAGCCTTCTTTCTGAATTCTGTCACATTTCAAGCCACAACAAAGCCTTTAAGAAAAACAATTTCTCTGATCTCTATATGTGAAGAGTAGAGAGATGGATGCAAGGATAGAAGGAGAGAGAGAACCACAATTAGTTGATTCAAAATTCACACTCTATTCTTATAGCACTCTGCCTCCATGAAGTAGATAAACAAAAAGCAGTCTAGTACTTACCATTCAGAGAGAAAAATGGCTGGAAAGAAATATGACAATGGATACAAATAACTATATATAAAAATGCTTAACACCTCTGGTGTAAGTAGTATCTCTTTCAAGATTTTATCCCAAGGATATAATTCAACAGAATTAAATGACAGTGTGAGCTTTGACCTGCCTTGCTTCAAAAAAACCGTACAAATCCTATGTAAAATGAAAAACAAATCTTTTAAAAGTCATAGTTGAGCTTGTAAGAAGGAAAATCTTCAGGACTAAAAAGTAAAGAGGGAATTGTATATATTAGCATGGTGAGTGACTGATGCCCTGAGCACAGTGTAGATACAGGAAACCTAAAATTTCAGGTATTAATAATCCTATGTATGTGAGACGCACGATCTTGGGCTTAGGGAAAGTAAGAGATTGGAATTGAGACCTCTGCATAAAGTCAGACCCTCAAAGGATAATGAGATCAAAAGAAACAGAAATAGAGGGCTGGGGATGTAGCTCAGTCATGTAGAGTGCTTGCCTAGCATGCACAAGGCCCTGGGTTCAATCCCCAACATGAAATAAGGAAGGAAGAAAGGAGAGGAGGGAGGCAGAGAAACTAGAAGCTAGACAATGTGGGAGATTCATGGTTAACTGAAGAACACAAAATACAAAGAGAAAATCTTAAAGGTTGTTAGAAAAGAGACATCATCTAAAGGCAATAACAATTAGGCTTGGCAGCAGCAACCAGAAGACAGTGGAATAATAACTTCAGATTGCTGAACAATAACTTCAAACCACTGTTGATGTAGAATTTGATACATACCGAAATTACATATTTAAGAAAAGGACAACCAAAGCTGAAAGAATTATCACCAACAGATGCTCATTAAAGAAACTTCTAAGAATACATGATAAAGAAAGGATAAAGAAAAATTATCCCAAAGGAAAGTCTGAGATTTACAAAATAATATCTAATTTGGAAGTTAAAAACAAGATAATGTTAAGATATCAGCTATAACAATAACTTGTCACAAGGGGATGGTGATTAGCAGCCTGCCTCTGGGAGGAGAGTGGAGCTGTTAACTTCAGACTTTTAATAGCAGGATTCATTTTGACATATTCATACATGCACATAATATGATAATTCTCATTTCCCAATATCCCCTTTCTCTCTCCTCCCTCCCTCTGATGTCATCCCTTCTATTTTGGTGGGGGGCTTCTGGGGACTGAACCCAGGGGCTCTCTACCACTGAGCTACATCCCCAGCCCTTTTTATTTTGAGATAGGGTCTCACTAAATTATTGAAGTTGGCCTGGAACTTGCAATCCTCCTACCTCCCTAGTTGCTGGGATTATAAGCATGTACCACTGTGCCTGGCTCTAATTTTTTACATTAGTGTAACTTTAGCCTTTAACTACACATGACAAAATTTAAGAGTAATCTCTTAAGAATAGAAAGAGAGTGCAAGACTTCTAAAACAGTAAAGGTAAAAAAGTGGAGTCAAAAGAATAATCTGAAAGGAAACAGGAAAAGAGGAAAAAACAAAGAAATGCAGGAAGAATAGCACAAAATAAAATAGTAAAAATAATTCCAAATACATCAACAATGAAATAAAATTATTATAAAGTATAAATGTAGTAAATTCACAAGTTAAAGAAAAGCATGTACAGATTGGATTAAAACAAAATGATCCAGATACTTGCTGTATCCTAGAGAAAGTCTAAAATACCAAGATATGGTTTATCAGAATAATTAATGTTAGCTGCTGTAACAAATAACCCATAAGATTGCTGGGCTTAACAGAACAAAGTTTCTCTCTCTCTCTCTCTCTCTCTCTCTCTCTCTCTCTCTCTCTCTCTCGGTAGGGATCAATTCCAGGGCCTCAGGAATGCAAGACAGATTCTCTACCACTACATACCCAGCTTCAAAGTTTATTTTTTGACCACATCACAGTTCATCAAGCCAAGTTCCTGCTCTTCCTCAATCAGTGACTTAGGAATCTAGTATTCTTCACTCCTACTTCCCTTGGAGTTCTTTGCCTCAGACCATGTGAACAGAGGAATGGGTAAGTAGGAACAGAAGATCACATACCCATGTACAATATTTTAGGGGCTAAGCCTAGAAGTGGTATACATCACTTCTGCCCACATTCCTTTGAAGAGAACTCATTCACAAGGTCCCAACATAACTACAAAACAGGTGTTTTGAAATTTGTTCCTAGGAAGAGGAAATGGAATTAGTGAGCATCTAGCCAGGACTTGTCACATGAAAACATTGAGAATAAAAAAGATGAAGGGGCTGGGTGTGTAGCTCAGTGCTAAAGCATGCTTATAAGCATGCACAAGGCCCTGGATTTAATCCATAGTACCAACCCCTTCCAAAAAAATATAGGAAAGGATATGGATTTGCCAGGCTGACATTAAGCAACAGAAAGCTAGAAGCTTATGTGTGTTTGTGGTACAGTGGTGCATGCCTGTAATCCCAGTGGCTCAGGAGACTGAGGCAGGAGGATTGTGAGTTCAAAGCCAGCTTCAGCAAAAGTGAGGTGCTAGGCAATTCAGTGAGACCCTGTCTCTAAATAAAATACAAAAAATAGGGCTGGGGGACTGGGGATATAGCTCAATTGGTAGAGTGCTTCCCTTGCATGCACAAGGCCCTGGGTTCAATCTCCAGAACCAAAAAAAACAAACAAAAAATAGGGCTGGGGATGTGTGGTTCAGTGGTTGAGTGTCCCTGAGTTCAAACCCCAGTAATCTGCCCCTCCCCCCAAAAAAGAAAGCTAGAGTAGCTCTGTTCATATTGGAGAAACAGTCTTCAAGGAAAAATGTGTTATTAGGAATAAAGAGAGTAACTATATAGTGATAATATATTTAATTCACAAGGAAAATATGTTAATTCTGAAATTATATATGTGCCTAATATTGTCTTCAAATAACAAAGCGAAATTGACAAAAAAGTGTCAGTTTTCTATCACTATAACAAATACCTGAGAATCATCAACTTATGAAGAGAAAAGTTTACTTTTGGCTCACTGTTTTGGAGGTTTCTGAACATAATGAATTAGTTCTATTGTTTTGGGCCTTTGGCAGCACATCGTGGTGACGACTAGTGTCAGAGTAAAATGGATCACCTTGTGTTCAGGAAGGAAAACATAAAGGAAAAAGAAAGGGCTGGGGTCCCATTATCTTATTCAAGGGCATGTCCCCCCATGACCTGAAGACCTCCCACTAGGCCCCGCCTGTTAAAGGTTCTACCACCTCCCAACAGCCGAGGATGAAATCTTTCTCACATGGACTTTTGGGGGACACCAAAGGTCAAAACTATAGCACAGAATTATGAGGCAAAACTGACAAGTCTACCCATTGTGGTAGGATATACATAACGTACAATTTTCTCAGTAATTGGTGTCACACAGACCAAGAATTAGGAGTATATAACAAAACATTACGTGTGTGTATATTCAGATAGCATACTATATAGAAAATAATACAATTAACCAGCTTGATCAAAAGGACAAATACAGAACTTTGTATCCAACATAGACAACATACATTTTTCTTAGGAATACAGGAAACATTTATGAAAACTAATCATGTACTTGGCTATAAAGCAAGTCTCAACGAGTTTCCCAGAATAACATACAAATCATGTTCTCTGATTACAGTGCAATTAGGTTAAAAATAAATGACAGAAAAATAAATTTTAAAATATAAATAACAGAAAGATAACCAAAAGAAAGAAGACTGAAAATATCCTATTATTAATTACCTACAGTAGTAAAGAATTAGAAACTGAAATATCCAATGAAATGGGTATGGCTAAGTAAATTTTGCTTTATCAACCCATTGGGCTCCCAGGTAACCCTTAAAACTTATTTTTTTTTTCAATATTTATATTTTTTTAGTTGTAGTTGAACACAATACCTTTATTCCATTCACTTACTTTTATGTGGTGCTTAGGATCGAACCCAGGGCCCCACACATGCTAGGTGAGTGCTCTACCGCTGAGCCACAATCCCAGCCCCCTTAAAACTTATTTTTAAGTGCATTATGTTTAAGATATAATATTAAGTGAAAAACTTAAATCTGTTACCTATGATTATAGTCATGTGAAAAATATATGGGCATTTAGACAGATTAAAAAGGTATAATCAAATGAAAATATTTTTGTATTATATTGTTGGGATTATATGCAATTTTGCTTTTCAAAGGATTTTCAGTCACGTGGTTATATTGTTTATGTGGGATATCATGAGGAAGAAGTTACAGTTAATGAAATATGAGAGGTGGGTACCATGAGATACAGAGTGTGCCCTTCCTTTGTCCTTTTCCTCATCTTACTACCTGAAATCTCCCTTAGCTTTGTTACTTATTACATGGAATATGAGTGGATTGAATCTGACAGGCATTTGACTGGATAAGGAACTGCTTTGCAAATTAATAAAAAGATGCATGACTCATGAGGACAAATAGGTGTTTTTCTATTCAACCAGTGTCCAGTACAAGCCGAAGACAAGGGGATTATCAAATATGTGTGTCTATGTGTGTTTGTGGTACTAGGGACTGAACCCAGGGGTGCTCTACTACTAAGCCACACCCCAGCCCTTTTTATTTTGAGACAAGGTCTCATTAAATTGCCCAGGCTGGCCTCAATCTTGCTATCCTCTTGCCTCTACTTTCCTAGTCACAAAGTGTGCACCACCAAGCCCAACTTCCCTCTTTTTTTGGATATCAAATGAAGATGTATTAGTAACAAAGAGTGCATGTTTATGTTAAATATATTCTAGTGGGAATCATACACATTTTCTCCAATATTCTTTGCCATTAAAGAGAATACTTTAGCAGAAGATAAGATCCTTTTGTAGATTACTATGTCTGAGTTAGATCAGCAATCAAGTATTTTAAATGTTAAACAAAATTTAAAAATTTTATTTTTAAAATTCAATAAATAACTGCACTTTTAAAAATTATCACAATCTCCAGTAAGGTTTGATATATTCCAGTAGCCTGGATCACAGAAGAAATTAATAATTTGCACTGTATCAGGACTGTGAATTTATCAATTCAAAATGAAATTGATAAATATTACTCTAGTCTTTATACTTGAAAGATATCCAAGGTACAATATTAGAGCAGATGCAACATTCTGTCCCAGGTTCTTATAATGCTCAATAACGATTAGGTATGCTACGTCATGCCTACTGTAGCAACAAATCCATTATTATTTTTATTATAATTCAGAATAGGTCATTCATAAGCTGTTCTGTAAAAACAACATGTAACTAAAAAAAGACATTGTAGGCTGACTCAAGAACATTCTTTTATCTTGTGAATTCTAATATTTATGCTAAGCATGGCCTGTTCAGATATTTTTTAAAATGAAAAAAATCAAAATTGGATAAAAGTCCCAGGGATTAATTTAACTTATCATTTCTTGAATAAAACTGTATTCTGCTAGTTTGAAGGCTTTTAGTAGAAATAATTTATTTAAATTAAAATCCTGTCAGTAAAAAATAATTGCACCCATGTTAATACAAAAGGCTTACAAATATGTCACACATTTGGTTAACACAGCAGACCCAGGACCTGTTTCTATTTGATTGTCCTTTATTTACAGACAGACAAGCAGATTGTTAAACTACTTTGGTTTTCTGTCAATTAGCTGTGTATCAACATGAGGGAGAATAATCAATATGCAAGTCTTGATACCAGGCAAATAATTCCTTTTCTTCTTTTTCCAATTCACTATCTGATGTAGATTCATTAACTTTCACAATGTCAAAAGAAGGGGTAGAGATGATGATTGTCTCTTGTTTCTTTGCACTTGCTGCATTCTTTTGCAGTTCCTAGGCAGAATTATAAATAAAAGTACGAGTGTTTTATATTTGGCTTTTACTACTTTATATTTTTTTACTCTTTATACTTAGTCTAATCACCCCCAAATTTATAGCAGATTTTTAAAAATTACCAAATAATACATGAATACTTGTTCATTATAAATATTCTGACAATATGAAAGCATATTGAGGCAGACTTTACATAGTATAGCCTTTTATAAGTTTAGATAGAGCCATGCCTATAGTCTCATACTACTTGGGAGCCTGAGATGGGGGACTGCTTGAGCCCAGAAGCTTGAAGCCAGGCTGGGCAACATAGTAAGACCCTATCTCTCAAAAACAACAACATTTTAGACAGAAATGTCTTCCATTCTGAGAAAACCACCATCGAGATGTGCTCAATTTAACAGCATCAACATACGGAGACAATAGCTTTTTTTGCCAATTCATGCTGATGTGAAGCCAAAACAGCTGGTGTTTTTCAGAACAGCTACTAAAATTGTTTAAGAATTTTTCAATATGTGTTACTAAGATGAAAGTTGCTTTATACTATTTGAGGTATAACATGCCAAAAGTGTTTTGGCCTTGAAGTTGTAGATTAGGAAAATCTTACACAAGTAGAATTACTTATGGACAGTTTGAATATTGTTCAAAACAATGAATTATGTACAAGTTAAACTTACGGTCACCTCAGAAGCATTCATGTTTTTAGCCATCTTATAAGCTTTTCTCATTTTTTCAACTTTCATTCGAGCTTGCTTGGATCGACGACCTAGAGGTTTCATTTCACTTTGCTGCTGGTAGGGCTGTAATAAAGGCTGCATAATTGCAAAGGATGGACACCTAGAAAATGTTTGTATCATAGATGGAAAAAGCATTCAAAAATTTAAAATGTGGAGCAAGTTCCAAATTGTATCACAGCATTCTCTAGCAAATATATCATATACTTCAGTATATAAAGCAGCATTGTGTGTGAATTTTTTTTTTGTACCAGGAATTGAACCCAAGGGCACTTTACCACTGAGTCAAAATTCCAGCCATTTTTATTATTCTGAGACAGGGTCTCACCAAGTTGCTTAGGGCCTCACTAATTTGCTGAGTCCAGCTTTGAACTCATAATCTTCCTGCCTCAGCCTTCCACGTCACTGGGATTACAGGCGTGTGCACCTACTTGTGTATGAGATTTTAGTTTAACATCATCATTTCTGCTTGAGTTTACATAGGACTGTGCTTTATCTGGCACTTATGGAGGTGTACAGGTGATGATGTTGATGATGATGAAAGTGGTAAAATGAGGTAGTAATTTAAATAAGCTTTCCTGGAAAGTACTGTGCAGTAGCCATTTGAATATTCTTTTACACCATATAGTAACACCAAAAAAGCAGCATATTTCATAATAGTGAAAAAATAAACTATTTTTTTTGGTACCAGGGATTGAACCCAGGGGTGCTTAACCACTGAACCACATCCCAAGACCTTTTTAAATGTTTATTTAGAGATAGGGTCCTGCTAAGTTGCTTAGGGCCTCGTTAAGTTGTTGAAGCTGGCTTTGAACTCCTGATTCTTCTGCCTCAGCCTCCTGAGCTACTGGGATTACAAGCCTGCGCCACCGCACCTTGCTAAAACAAGCTATTTTTTAAAATTGATGTTGGGATTAGACACAGTTGGTGCCCTGCCTACAACCCCCTTGGCCTTACCATTGCAGGCACATCAGTTCAGTTTCTACCTGCCAGCATCTGCATCACTTCATCTGAGAGCTGTCTTTGAAAACAAGAGCCTGTTCGGGGAAGACTGAAAGTGCCCAAGAACTAATACCTCTCCTTCTAAACAATGCTAAAGCAATGACTAATGATACTCTGGCCCCTGTGGGATAGCTCTGAGTTGCATGTTCTACACTGGCTCTGATATTCCCAGGAGGGATTAAACTCCAGTTACCCACTGTGGTAACTTGCTTGCAAACACACAGTTTTGGCTGCCTTCCCTTCTCTGTTTCACTTTTCTGTCTCTTCCATTAGTGGTTCCTGGGATCACTTCCCAAATAAACTACTCAAACTCAAATCCTGATCTCAAGGCTTGCTTCTGGGAGATCTCAGATTAAGACTGCATTCAACGATGGCTTTATGAAAATATATTTTCCTCTTCAGTTGATTTAGAATTTGGTTACTTATGTGGCTCTTAAGTGACTCATCCTTGGATCATCAATAGCAAGAATCTAAATAGCAGGGAGTCTCGGTTATATATGGTGGCAAAGAAAATTACATTATTTATTTGACCTTGGTGGTATTAGGGTTAAGTTCTATATTCAGTACCTATAATGAATGAGTTAGAAAAAATGTATTTCATAGTGATAGACCATGCCCAACTAGGCCATCTGCTTGGCAAATGTATAGCCTTGATCATAAAATAAATGAGTTAAATTATATTATTGGGTCAGCACCACTCATCTATACTCCTGAAAAAAAGAACCCAGCATGTTTGCTTTACAGTGGGTCATCAGTGTCTTCTTCATGTACTAAGGGAGTATTTTTCATTCCAAATGAGTATGTGGAAATAGATTGCCAGTATGTCCTCTTCTGTCTTACCATCTCTATCTTAGAAAAAAGTCAGCTTTATTTGTAAATAGGATGGACAAGGTGAGTCTTAGTAATGGAAAGAAAAAAAAAGGAATGTAATTGGAGCAATCACATTCTGTCCATGTTGTTTCATATCATAATACATCTATTCTGCTACAACATCCATTTCCAAAAGGTGAACTGGTTCACATGCTATTGGTAAAGAAAGGAATAATGTCACTGTAATTTATATGCAATTTATCCTAGGCAAGGGGAGCCAGAATAGCAAGAACAGAATTATAACCTTCAGCACAAAAGGAAAAAAAAAATCCTTCAGCTCTGTGCTGCATAGGCAATAGGAGCCTTTTTTGATTTTATCTGTGAAAACAAAAATTAGTACTTGCACCTAGGGCTGTCTCCCCAGAGAGACACACCTACCCACCCCCAATCCACTCTTACTGCCCTCCATCCTCTTCCCCACTTTACATGGCTCTTAGTTCTTGCCAGGTTGCACTGTTTCTCATGTCCACTTAACAGGCAGCCATGCTGGCCTAACACTACCTGCTCTAATTAAAGAGTCACCAGCATTTCTCCTCTATCAATGTATAATTTTTATATTTGCTGTGGCAGCCTCCAGCCACCCTGAGTTGCCTATTCGTTGGTACAAGTTATCTCCCCAGGTACCAATTGTCCTTTTTGTTAGTGCTGTGTTTATGAAGTTGCATGTGTTTTGGGCAATCTGCCCCAACCTTATTTTCCCCAAATGCCCTATTATTTATCTTTAGTGAGTTCTTTGGCAGAATGTGAACATTTTTTGGAACTGTCTTTAGCATTGCAAGCCTGAGGAAGGATCTCTTTTACCTAACTTGAGAAACAATCTTTAGCTGGTGCTGACGCATCTCTTCTGTCCGTGGTCTCTGTAACAGATACTTCATTTCTTTTTGTAAACGGTTTGAGATTACTCCAGACTCTGCATAATCAACTATGTCATATATCATCATTGTCCTGGGAATGTTTTCGAGGTTTAATCTTCGCCAGTGGTTATTCCTGCCACCAGATGACGCAGGGGTCTCATCCAGGAGACTGGAATACTGTGTGGGAAAAAATGATTTAGAATGATTGGTTGCTGGCAATCTATAATGGCTTTAGACACATTTCCCAAGGTTCCATTCAAATGTCACTTAATCCAAGAGCCATTTCTTGGTCTCATCTCTGAACTCTATTGACATCTCTTCTATGACTCTTATCACCAACTAAATGTTCCATCTTTGTACATTTCAGCTCCATTGCTGAAAGGCAGGATTCAAGTCACACAGTATAACACATTTATGCTCACTAAATGTTTATTTAATGCATAAACACTTTTATGACACATATCACTCAGATAAATTAAACTCAGGAAAGGTCTAAAAATTAATACCCAGGTAGCTATGTGTTCTGCATATCGGTTGTGCTCGTTAATGACATGCTTGGGTTCAGAGGACATTTGCACAAAACCTTTTTAGAAATAATGAGTTCATCTCTGGTCCTAGGTGTAGACCTTCATTATTCTCATTCAGTGTACTTGTAGAAATTCCACTTTTTTCAACTTACAATTATATCACATTAGGAATTTAAAAATATAAATATATATAATCAATTTAATATTATAAATGTGCATTTAAGAGAGAAATAGGGCAGGAGGAGCTACAATTCTAGGAAATAGGGTAATAGTGAGGTCTTTAGGGTATCCTATGCACAAATACACACACTCTCACACTTTCATGCACACGTACACACTCATGGATACACATGTGCATATGCACACACACACACACAGAGGCAATGCTCCCTTTGTACCACTTGGGCATGCACAAATTTCAATTACCACCATCTCACTGAATAATCACACCAATCCCCCAACAACATAGTGCCAATTTCAGTTAGCCTGGTGTAACTGGGAGCAATTACATAAAGTAGAAACACTGCTACTAGGTCATCAATTCATAGATCACTACATAAATGACAAATGTGCATCATGATTAGTGACAAATCACAATTTTCAAAATCTGTCAGTGTTTAGTTAGTGCAGCTCTGTATTGAGTTTACATGTGGATAGTAAATCATGTAATTGTGTTGCCTCTTTGTCTCACAGTGATAAACTCATGTGACATTTTACAAAAATGGTTAATCAAAAGAGGAGATTAGATGCTGTGCCTCGGAGTATGGTGCAGACACGTCGAGATGGCTACGGTTTCTAATCTAACATTTTCTGGAAAAGTGCACACCCTAACAATGAAGGAAAGCTGGCTTTTCTGGATATGTCTCTAGATGACATTATAATCCTTAAAAAGGTAGAAACTACCAGCAAGGACAAAAAAAAAAAGAAAGAATAAACAACAGAACAATAGAAAAACTGGAGCTTCAAGATGGCTATCAAATGCTGGTAGGCATCACAGGAAGAAAGGATGCATGAGATTCCAGAACAAGTTTGAGGAAAGAGATGATGATAAAAAAACAAAAAACAAAAAACAACAACAACAACAAAAAAAAAACAAGGACCTTTTGGAGTGAAGTCTGGACAAAGCCCTTGAATAAGAAGCCTTCAATTGAGCAGGAGAAGTGCAATGACAATTATAAGGCCCAATCAGAGAGGAATCAAGACCAATCGGAGAAACAGCATCAATCAGAAGGAAATCAAGGCCACTTAGAGATCAGTAAGATTTCCTGGCAAATCCAAGAGATCTCATAGTCAATCAGAGAGATCTCATGGCTACACAGAAAAATCTCATGGCCAATCAGAGAGATCTCATGGTCTCTTGGAGGGATCTTGTGGTAGCTCTGAGAGATCTCATGGTCACTTGGAGAGATCTAATGGTTATTCAGAAAAATATCATGTCATATTAGAGAGATCTCATGGTCAATCAGGGCTATCTTACGGCCAATCAGAGATTATTGAAGATGCTTACCAGGAGGAAGATTCAAATCATCACCTGAAACCGAGTCTGAGTTTGATAAGTTTTGCAATGGAAAAAAAAAAAAAAAAAAAAGGAACGAATACTTCCAGAGAAGTACAACAAAGAAATAACAAATAACCTACTGAATATAAATTGAGAGATAACATCAGAAAATGAGTGCAACTCCAATGAAACTAAAAGAACTAATGAAAGATATGTGAGTCGTGGAATTGAAGCTTTCCAAATGAGAACTAAATATATAACCAAGAGTTCTCATAGCAGCCCAAAGGAATATTCCTGAATTTCAACTTTCAAGCACTGGGTAATCAGACTAAGCTTTCACTCAACAAGAGATTCTCTAAGCTGAAAATTATGAGAAAAGCAGGATCTATCATCAACTGAAGACCAAAATGTCCTTTCTTTTTAGAGGTTCACTCGTAACAGGAAGACTGTAGTGAATTATATTCAAGAGCCTATATACAATTAACTTTGTACTGTTTTATTAAAGTATTTTGCCTTATATAAGTTTTTTAAAAGTTATTATTTATTTATTTTTATTTTTAAATGATTTTATTTATTTATTTAATACACGACAACAGAGATATGAAAAATTGTGGTATATATGTGTATTAAGAATTGTAATGCAAAAAAGAGTACATGTATAATGCCTTATATAAGTTTTAATAGAGTAATTTGTCAAGACTAAGTAAATGAAAGAAGAAAAATGTTTAGCTTTGTTTGCATAAAAGAACAGGAAGGTAAGCAAGAAGGAGGTGATTTCAAATAAGAGATTTTTAGGAAAAATAGCTCTTTTCAGAATTTTTGGCATTTGAGAATTTGTTTCTTTGTTTTGATTTTATTCCTTAAGCTCTAGAACCTACATGAGTCTTAAGTGGACTGCCTCCATTTCATCAGTATAGAAAGGTAATTGATAAGGATCTGTTATGATTCAATGTTCTATGCAACAAAGGTCAGTCTTAAAGATTGATTTATACTCTGATTATTAAAATGCTCAATTTGTATCCTAGCTTTTACATTAGTATAAAGATTTTGTGGTTTTATTTTTTACATGGATTTATTGTAAGAACTTTTAATTCTTCTACTGACATTTTTTAATGAATATGTTAAAGGAATAAAGTTTAAATATAAATGGGAAAAAAGAGGAAATTGTCCAGCAAAGAAACAGAAAGTGGTAACACTGGAAGGGAAATTGGAATCAAATGTAAATGAAGTTCTGGAAGAAAGAGGTGACTATGGAATGCTGACACTGCCATCATTTAAAAGACTACAAATGAGTACCTAGAGGAATTTTGTGAAGGTGAACTTATCAACAAAAATGAGGAAAGTGGCTATGATGAAAATGATGAAGCTCTCCCAGAGTAAGTGATGCTGGCCCAAAACAGCTTCACATTAAAGGAATTGTGACATATTTTGCAACATATAATGTGCAAAGAATAAAATGTTGTTGACAGTTGATCTAAATTTAGGAGTATGACAACTCACCAGGACATGAAAGATGCTTGCTCCCTATTGTAAACTTAAACAACAAAAACAAGAAGGCAAGCACTATTTTAAAATTACTTTTGATAAGTTGTTTTTCATAGCTTTCTTTCTTTTATTTGTGGCACTGGGGATCAAACCCAGGGCCATATGCATGCAAGGCAAGCACTCTACTACTGACTGGGCATATGCCCAGTCCATTTTCCACAACTTTATTGAGATTCATATACTATGCAATTCACCCACTCAAGAGTTTACAATTCAATGGTTTGTTAGTATATTCAAGTTGGTAAGCTTTTACAAAGAAATAAATACTTTCATTCTTAATGTTTCTAATATTTAAATTATAGCATATTAAATGTTTTAGGTTTTTTCCTTTCATTTTCCTATATGATAGTAAGGGAAAGATTTTAATGTTCTGACAAAAAATTTTGTAGGTCATGGGACAATCACAATTTTCCCCATTGATTAAGTTTTCCTTGCATGATTATAGTCTGCATTGTCATTTTTATGATTACACATTACCATGCATGGTGAGACTGCCTGTTTATTTTCCAAGAGTAGAGTAGTAAGATAAGTGAATGTCACAGAGCTGTCAATGATATTCTCTGTCACTTATTCACTGTGTGACCTTGGGCAAGTTTTTTGAACCTTGTTAAGCCTCATTTTCTCATGTATAAAAAGGGTCACATGACATGTTCTGAAACTGATTGTAGTTGAGGTTCCACAACTTTCTGAAAATAGTAAGAGTATTAAACTCTACTTAAAATCTATACAGAGATAGTATGTAAATGATAGCTAATAAAAGTATTAACAAAAACAAAACAATAAAAAGGGTCACATGATGGGCTGGGGTTGTAGCTCAGTGGTAGAGCACTTGTCTAGCACATGCGAGGCCCTAGGTTCCATCCTCAGCACCACATAAAAATACGTAAATAAAGTAAATAAATGTATTATGTCCATCTACAACTAAAAATATTTAACAAACAAACAAAGGGTCACATGATTTACAGACCTGAAGATTAAAGGAGATAACATACTAGTAAAGAGCTAAAAAATCAATGCCATGCATAGGAGCTCAATAAATGTTTGCAATCATCTTATTTCTCTTTTCCAATATGCCTATCTGGGTATTTATAGAGAGCTATGACACCAATCCTTGACATATTCACATCTCCAAGTATGTTACCCATGTTCTTAGCAAAGATATTTGGCACCCCTGACTATGTATTTCCTGATCCAATTCCCTATCTCATAGGTTATCTCTTAAAAAAATAAAGAGGGCTGTGGATGTAGCTCAGTGGTAAAGTACCCCTGAGTTCAGTCCCCAGTACCAAAAAAAAAAAAAAAAAAAAGAGAGAGAAAGAAAGAAAGAAAAAAAAATCATCAAGAAGTCTCTAAGGCACTGCATTAATTTCATGTTTCACATTGAAGCAACTGAGTGAAGAGCTAAGGCCATATATTATCATTATTATGAGCCATAATTTTGTAGTCCCTTGTTTATTTAGAATTTGCAAAATGAGGATAATAACAGTACTTGCCTCTTTGTATTGTTATGAGAATAAAAGGAATTAGTGCTACAGAAGCATTTTCTGTTATTATTATTCAGGTACGTAATTTAAGCGCACTGATCCAGCACTGCTATCCATCCAGTTAGACAAACCAGAAACCTAGAAGTCATGCTGAATACCTTCCTTTAGCTTCCTTCTGTATCTGTCACCCAGGACAACTGCTTTTTCTCTAATTATCTCTTTCATCTCCAGACTCAGACTTTAAACCACGTTATCACCATTTCTCCTAGAATACTCAGGAGCCTCCAGGCTAATAAAGGACTCTTGCTGCCTTCTAATTCATTCTTTATGCTGCAGCCAGAGTGATCATATCACTCATTAGATTTGATCACCTTATTTCTTGTAACACTACATCAACTTCTCATTGCACACAGAATAAACAAGAAAAAAAAAAAACCTTACCATTGTCTATAGCCCCGCATGATCTCTTATCACCCTGCAGCCTGCCTGCATGCCACACCCTTTGTATGCTCTTTTTAAACCCCACAGACCTGTTTTGGAGCCTTGCAGCTCCTCCGCCACAGAGCTTTTGCCCCACCTGCTCACTCCCTACATTATTAATTATCTGTCCGACAACCATTTCCCACATCTCTTTTGCTCATAAAGCCCAGTTTTTATTCAGATATGGAATAGCAATATCCTCTGGGAAGGAGGGCCCCAGCATATGCACCATGTTTTAACTCAATTGTGGGAAAGGATGCTGTTTTCTTTTATCAGTGATTGGTTTAGGGAGAGTTCTAACCGATGGGACCTGAGAAATCTATTTGGGAATTCTGGGAAAGATTTTCTTTCTTGAGATGAAGATACCAGGAATTCCCATCTTCTTCTCTTCAAATGGAACTGAGGGGGAATATGATTATCATTCTTGTTACCATGAGAAGAAGCCAAGAGGATCAGAGAGTAGTTGACCCAGAACCCTGATATCCTTGAGCTACTGAATTAGCAAGCTCTGGAACCACCTATCTGAGGACTTCTTTCACAGGTCAATAAATAACCTTTATTGCTTAAGTGTCTTATGTTGGGAATATTCTGTTATTGTAGCAGAGAGCTTCTAGAAAATAAGAGAACCCTTCCTTATGAGGTCAAATCCCCATCATTTACTATTCTAGCGCCATGTGATTTTTGTTTATTTATTTGCATGTGGTACTGAGGATCGAACCCAGAGCCTCACCCGTGCAAGGCAAACGCTCCGCCACTGAGCCACAACCCCAGCCCATAAAAGTCACTAAGCCATTTTAAAGTGTGCAACTCAGTGGGGTTTTCTGTTTGTTTGTTTGGTACTGGGGATTAAACCCAGGGGTGTCACATCCTCAGCCCTTTTTATTTTTTATTTTGAGACAGGGTCTCACTGAGCTGATTAGGGCCTTGCTAAGTTGCTGAGGCTGGCCTTGAATTTGAGATCCTCCTGCTTCAGCATCTTGAGCCACTAGGGATACAGGTGTGGGCTACCATGCCTAGCTCAATTCAGTGGTTTTTAGTATATTTACAATGTGCAAAACCATTGCCTCTAATTCCAGAATATTTCTATCACCCCCCAAAGAAACCCCATATCCCTTAGCTATTATCTCTCCCCAGACCCAAAAAGCCACATATGACATTATATCATATTACACGAAATATCTATACTAGGCAAATCCATGGAGACAGAAAGCAGACTGGTAGTTCACAGGGGCTGGAATGACGGAGAGTGAATGTTTATTGGATTCCTTCTGGGGAAATGAAAAAATCCTGGAACTAGATGGTGGTGATAGTTATATAACACTGTGACTGTATTTAATGCCTCTGAATTATACACTTTTTTTTAAAAAAATATTTATTTTTTAGTTGTAGTTGAACACAATACCTTTATTTCACTTATTTATTTTTTTATGTGGTGCTGAGGATAGAACCCAGGGTCTCACACGAGCGAGGCGAGCGCTCTACCGCTGAGCCACAACCTCAGCCCTTGTTTATATTTTTCAACATCTAAATTCCTTACCTGCATGTAATCTTGCATGGTCACAATATCTACATGATCAGTTACTTTGAACTTCTGGAAAATATGTTCATCTTCCATAATTTGTTGATAAAATTTCTTTTTCCCCATTATCTTGCAAGCATCAACCATTGCCTAAGGAAAGAATAGGAAACAGATTTTTAAAAATACTAGTATAATACCTTTAATGATCAGCACACATTTTACACATATTTTTCTAACAATTATATATCAAACATGGTTCCTTTTTCCTAGCAGCTTGCTACTGACTAGAAAGGCTACCTTTATAAAGAGGAGCATATAGAAATTTTAAAACCACTTAAAATTTGTTCCATAGCCATACCTATACAATTTTAAAATGTAGCTAGAGGAGTATTTGAGTCCACAATTCTTTTTTAAAGACTTTTAAAAATATCTTTATTTTTATGTGGTTTTGAGGATAGAACCCAGGGCCTCATGCATGTGAGGCAAGCACTCTACCACTGAGCCACAACCCCAGCCAGAGTCCACAATTCTTAGAGGATAGTTTTTTTTTTTTTTTTTAAATCTGCTTTTTCCCCTTAAAAAACCTTATTTTCCTTTAACAAAACAAATCTACAACGTCATTTGTGCTGTCAATACAGAGAAAACTTAGCTGGCTATTAAATAGGTTGCCTTAGCAATGAAAGGTGTTACTAAGACTGACGCTCTTTTATGTGTTAACTAATACATTGCCCCCGAATGGAAACATGTAGGCATCAGATTGCTTAGGCCTTTCTTCCTTTCAGATTTCATTCTCAGTAGCCAAAGACAAGCAAATAAAGGATTTTTCTTTCTCTCTCAAATGTCAACAGTTTATATTCAAGGAAAGCACCTGAGAGGTCAGAGAAAGAAGAATCACAGAACATACAGTCTCAAATGCTGTCTGGCTCTATTTGCATCATACCTTTTCCTGTACATCTATCCTCATGCTAAGGGGTATATGTACACTGGGAAGACAGACTTAAGTGCTTCCCACCCTCCCTAAGAATGTGCCAACTCTTCTAACACATATTTATATTCTGGATCTGTGCTTCTGGTCACAAAGGGTCTGCTTATGAAGAGGAAGGCTGGCCCAGAAGAATATTCCCACTATCTGATTCCAGATCAGTTTCTCTTTCCTTTCGTATCTCAGAATGTATTATGAAAGTATGGGAACTCTGTTATAATGCCGATAGAAGGCCTTAAAAAGAGTGGTTGGGACAAGACCAAAAACCCAGAAAATCTGTTCTTTTTACTTAGCACATTACATAACAGCTAGTTCCTCCACACACACCACCATTGGGATCAAACCACAGGGTGCTCTATTACTGAGATGCATTTCCAGCCCTTTTAATTTAATTTATTTTTTAAAATTGTGGGACAGGGTCTCAATAAATTGCCCAGGCTGACCTCAAACTTCCGAACTTCCTGCCTTGGCCTCCCAAGTAGCTGGGATTATAGGCATGTACCACCACACCCCTGTCACCTTCAAGTATTTTTTACTTCAATTCTATTATTACCCACAATCCTTTTTGCTTATTTTTTTAAATTCCAAAGCTCTGAAGACATATGAAAAGTGAAAAAAGAAGAAAATATCCAAATAGTAGTAGTTTTATTTCTAATGCAACAAATTGAAGGGACAGAAACAGTTTAGTGAAAATATGACATGGGGATTTCCTATAGGTAGGTCATTTTTGCTTTCCATTTCATTAATTTTTTTTATACATTATTCATCTAAAGAAAAAAAATCAATATTGGAATATCTCTCCATTTTGCTTCCTTATAATTTATTTTCTGTGAGTTCTAATTAACCAGTCCTATAGTGACACTAAAGGTAAAAATAAATCAGTTTATACTGAACATGTATGGAAACCATGTAATTTCTGTTTTAGGAATTTCTTAAGGCAAAAGTATATTTTACATTAGCTCAAATTATTTAGAAAAGTTATTTATTGTCAGTTCCTCCCTCCACTGCCCCACTCAGCCACCACCATCTATCTCTCCAATCCCCAATTTCCTTATTTGTGCAGTGCCTCAACTGTGTGGTTCATCTGTGTCTGTACCATTCCAGTCCCTTGGCCAAAGTAAAATATGCTTGGCAGCATAGGGCAAGCCCTCTTCCCATTTGAGAAGGGTTTGAAAAAAGTTTGTTGTCCAATGGCCAAGATGTTCTTTGTCAGACATCTCCTGTCTCTGGACAAATTCAGGAAAGTCCTTCCTTATAGGAAGAAATGGAAGGCACTTTTAAGACAGTGCTGTCAAGCTGTATGGTGCATAGGATTACCTGGGGGCCCTACTAAAATGCAGATGCTCACTCAGGGGGTTTGGAGTAGGGTCTGAGAGTCTGCATTTCTAACAAGCTCCAATGGATGTCAGTGCTGTGGGACTGGAGACCATACTTTGAGTAGCAAGGCTTTAGAATATTGTCTGGTGGACTAACAATAATACTGACCTTCTGTACATAAGCATTGCTCAGAAAATAGATCATTAAAGTGGGCAACTGAAATGAGATTTTTTTTTTGTTTACACATGGCTATCCAACTGTTCTAGCACCATTTGAACTGTCTTGGCACCTTTGAAGAAAATCAATTGATCATTTATGTGTGGGTCTGTCTTTGAATTTTCTATTTTCGCCTGTTGATCTATATGCCTATTTTTAGGTCCTTGTCGTGATTACTGTGGCTTTATAAGACTTAAAATCAGTTACTGTAAATCCTCTTTGTTGTTTTTCAAAGTTGTTTAGACTATTCTATATCCTTCCACCTGTTTTGCTTGTATTTTTTTGTGAATATATAAGAAATGTAATTGGAAAATGACAAGAAAGGAAACTAGAAATGAAAATAAGGAGGAAAAGATGGAAAACAGGGCTGGGGTTGTGGCTCAGTGGTAGAGTGCTTGCCTAGCATGCATGAGGCACTGGGTTTGATCCTCAGCACCACATAAAAAATAAAATAAAGATATTGTGTCCACCATAAAAAAAGATGGAAAACCAAAAATGTGTGAAATTCTACATTCTTTATAAGTGAACTTAGACTATGAAATATCTAAATGGACTAAAACCAACTCATTTGAGTCATATTAATAAATAGGTAAACTTAGCCAGGCATGGTGGTGCACACCTGTAATCTCAGTGATTTAGGAGGTTAAGGCAGGAGGATTGTAAATTCAAGGTCAGCCTTGGCAACTTAGTGAGACAGTGTATCAAAATAAAAAATAAATAAATAAATAAATAAAAAGGGCTGGGGATATATCTCAGAGGTAAAGGTAAAACACCCCTGGATTCTACTCCCAATATTGCCAAAAAGATAAAACTTTGAAGAGTTGGATAGGTTTGCTAAAGATATAATAGAATACCTTTGTTCAAAGAACAAAGGAGGTGAGTAATCTTAGAGTGAGAAAAATTTCACTTTTGCAAATTTGTTTTTATCAATCATGAATCTAAGTATTACTGAGTCTGCTTTGAAGCTGAATAAAAGGGACAAGGGAAACCCAAACTGTTCCCTTGAAGTTGGGTAGATCACTTAAAGCACATTATAATATTTAGTGAAACACTCAAGATGAAGAGTATGATCACATTTTACAATAAGAACAAACAAAATTATACAACCTCTGTGTGAATATTTTCAGGGAAAAAAATGAAGACTACGTAACAAACTAACAGTGACTATTCCACAAAAATGATAGTGATAGCAAAGAGAAAAAAAGGCATAAATACATATTTTCTTTTTTAAATCTCTGGGCTATTTCCTTTTTTCTAACAATCACTTCCCTTTTTGCAAAAATTATTTCCTTATCAGAGAGTGAAGAAAGCAACAAAAATAAAACAAAAACATTTAATGAAGTAATTACACAGCATTCTAATGAGTTTTAATGTACACATAGGGTTTTCCGGTCACTGCCTCTAAGGTTCTCATTTTCTCAAGCCAAGGCACAGCAGGAGCTTGTAGGAACTGACCCAGGAGAATTTCTGTTCCTGGAAAAGCCCCATTATATAACCTCAAAGAAGAAACAACTGATGATATTTTATAGAGACAAATATCAGCTTACTCCATAGATGAATGTGGCACGAATTTATCTCTCAAATGTAAGATAAACATATACTTTCCCTTCTGAAGTCAATCTATGTAAATGAACAAATACTAATGTTTTTGAAACACCATTTTCCTAAATGAAAATATGTAGTCCATTTAAATTCATTTCTGAAATAGAGTTCATTACTCTCTGATATTGTCTGAAAACATGGAACAAAGCAGCCCTGCTCCTTTTCTAATGCTCTTCAGGGACTGAATGCCACATATGCTGGATCTGATCAGAGAAGCTGTCAGGCTGTATGGTCCTCTCTCCTGAACATATGCTAGACCTTATAATTTCATACAGGCTGCACTTTTTGTATGAAATATTCTCAGTAGGTGTTTTTTATGTGTGTATGGTGCTGGGGATCAAATCCATGCCTCTGCACACGCCAAGCAAGTGCTCTACCACTGAGCTACACCCCCCAGCCCAGGAAATTAACCTTTGATGTATGGTATTATTAAAGGTTAAATATGAAAACTGTACCTTTTTCCAAAACCAATTAAATATAGTCAGGTATAAGGGTCAGAGAAGTAAAACCTCTACTGTAGATCCTTACTATTAAGAGTGTGGTCCACTGAACAGCAGCAGTGGCAGGATTTTAACAAGATCCCCAGATGATTCCAGTGCTGTAGTGACTATTCATGAAATGTAAAAGTAAGATGAGAACTCGTGTAAAAAGGAATAAATATCTTAAAAGTTCATTTTCAACAGTATAGTCCAGCACATTTTTAAAAAATATGCTACTAGGATCAAAGAAAGAATAACATTTCATTAAAACAAACAAAATTTCATCAAACATTCTGTATAAGTCCTGACCAATAGACTGCTTTAGTCCGTATTAACCAACAAAAATTTTAATACAAAGAAAATTGATGGATATTTTCTATAGCCTTATATAAGTAATTCATTCCAAATGATTTTTTAGCTAATAAATGGAGATACTTGGAAACATGGTGCTTTAAAAAAATGCTAACTGCTCAGTGGGCTGTTTAATGTCCAAATAACTTAGTCTGTACACTTTGAATGCAATTCAGACACCACATAGATGTTAAGAAGATAAATTAACATAAAATGTATATCAGGAAACATCACCTCATTTGATGGCTGTAATAAATTTTTTCCACTGAAATACTTGTAACCACGACCTTCAGTATGCAGAAAAATTTTAAAAACGATAAAAGGTGGAAACCTTTCACCACTAAATCTGAAATAAAGACCAAAAATTAGTCATTTACCATCAGTTTTGGGGCTCAATTACTTCTCCCCCCGTACTTCAGACAGTTCATATAGTCTCTTGAATACAGGGTAAAGGCTATGCCAACAGCATACAATAATCTAGTAATGAAATGAACTGAAGATGATGAGAGACTCAGCACTTTGGGGTGCTCACAACTATTCTCATACTGTCAGAATGGACACTGAATGGGAGATGAGTGCTACCCTCATGACAACTTTTAGTGAAACAGTTATGCCATAGTTTCTTCACATGACAAATGCAAATAAAAACAACACATTTAAATTGTAATTATATCCTGGGAAGTTATGAGGATTTAAAAAATTAATTTCTGAAATTTCTCCTTATTAACTAAGTATTCTTTGAGAGAAATCAGCATAGACACATTACCTGAATCTGACTTTACACTTCATGCTAGGATCTTTAATAAGTTCAGCCTCTAAGGGGCTCACTTTCTTCAGAATTTCATATGTCACATAATGTTCCTGAAATAGATGATGGCACTGTAAATGAAAAGTATCACACTAGCCAGATTTAATTTGCTGACTATAACAGAGGAAGCATGATGAAGTGGGCTTGGAGTTCTGAAGAGGTGTGCTCCTATCTTGGCTCCTACTTTGTCATCTGTGTAGTTTGGAGTCAGTTACTTAATCTTTTGGGTATCCAAATTTGGGTATGTGTCCTTTTTGAGATCACAGGCATTATTCTTTCCCTATGACAATACTTTTCACAATCTATTGTAATTACCTATAAACTTGACTATGTCTCCTACTAGTCTTTAAGTGACATGAAGGTAGGGACAATGTCTTTCTTCTTTACCACTATATCCCTAACATCTAGTACAGTGCCTGGAACATATGAGATGTTTAACAAGTATTTGATGTTGAATGAATCGCTGTAAAAATGAGGATGATAATAGTAATGCTACCAGCTTTTTAAGCACCTTTCATGTACCACAAAGTTTGTTAGATGCCTTATATATGAAAAATCTCATTTAATCCTTACAACAACAATATTATTAGAATATTATCACTCTAAGGGGTGGAGTGGGAGGAAAGAATAGAACTTCAGTGGATTAGACAAAAGGGAATGAAGGAGCTGGGTGCAGTGGCACACACCTGTAATCCAAGCAGCTCGGGAGGCTGAGGCAGGAGGATCAAGAGTTCAAAGCCCGCCTCAGTAATGGTGAGGCCCTGTCTCTAAATAAAATACAAAATAGGGCTGGGGATGTGGCTCAGTGGTTGAGTGCCCTGGAGTTCAATCGCTGGTAGCAAAAAAAAAAAAAAAAAAAAAAAGGAATAAAGGGAAGTGAGGGTGGGAATAGGAAAGACTAGAATGAATCAGACATAACTTTCCTATGTTCATATATGAATACACGATCAGTGAAACTCCAGAACATGTACAACCACAAGAATGGGATAATAATTAGAATAAGTTATCCTCCATGTATGTATAATATGTCAAAATACACTCTACTGTCATATATATCTAAAAAGAATAAATAAAATAATTAAAAAATATATTATCACTCCATTTTACAAATGAGAAAGCTGAGGCCTAGGGAGTTTATGTAACTTACACAACAGCATGCAGATAGCAAATAGGGAAGCCAGAATTTAAACTTTGATCTGTTTAACTCTAAAATTCCCACTATTTATCCTAAACAACCCCACTCAATCTTTATACCTATGATAATCATATAAAAATGTATAATAAAGGGCTTTTAATAAGACCAAGCATTATTAATGTAAAGTATTGACTTGAAGCATTTGAATAACAGATGAAAAAAGAATTTATTTTCTTCTTTCTGTTGCTAAGAGTATAAAATTATGAGGAAACCTGTAATATAATACTTAAAACATGATCTGTATACAAAGACAATGGACAATGAGCCTGAAATGTCAAGAGTTCACTTGGGTGGGTTTTCTTTGGGATGTTCTATTTTTACTGACCTCATAAATGGGTCCGTGAATCAGAGGGTGAAGAAGTGTACACACTGCTCAGAATTTATTTTTTTCACTGCTAAAATTTCCTGTAATATGACTATCACTAATAGTAAACTACTGGAATTATGGGTTCTTCTTTTTAAAATATTTTTTTAGTTGTAGTTGGACACAATACCTTCATTTATTTATTTAATTTTATGTTGTGCTAAGGATTGAACCCAGCATCTCACACGCGCTAGGCAAGCTCTTTAACACTGAGTCACATCCCTAGCCCCATTGGTTCTTTTATTAGGAGAGTATTTGGCAACTAGGGTTGCCAAAGTTGTTTACATAGGGGGGGATTAAGGATATGCATCTGTTTCTGTTTTTTACTCAAATAGGATTATACTCTTCATACTCTTCTGACTTGACTTTTTCACTATCAAGCTATGCTGGTTATTTTTCTATTGCAGAATATTTTAATGCTGTAAGGTTTAACACTATGAAAACAGCAACACTTATTTAATCTACAATCTATCAATGGACATTATGTGGTTCATTTTCTTTGCTATTATAATCAATGCTGCAATGAAGTTGTACATATATCACAGAATGGACTCTTAGAAGTGAAATTCTGCCAGGCACGGTGGTACATGCCTGTAATCCCAGTAGCTCCGGATGCTGAGACAGCAGGATCATGAGTTCAAAGCCAGCCTCAGCAAAAAGTAAGGCGCTAAGCAACTCAGTGAGACTCTGGCTCTAAATAAAATATAAAAAAAGGGATGAGGATGTGGTTCAGTGGTTGAGTGCCCCTGAGTTCAATCCCCAGTACCAAAACAAAACAATAACAAAAAGAAGTGAAATTCCTAGGGGCAAGATGGGGGAATAGAGGGGTTGTTTCCCTAGTGGCTCAGTGGCATGAACCAAGAAAAGCAAACAGGCAGCTTTTTAGCAAGGTGGATGAATGATCAAGACTGGGGTGGGGGGAGCAGGGCTACTCTACCACTCAGTGGTAGAGTGTTTGCTTAGCATGCATGATGCACTGGGTTCAATCCTCAGCACCACATAAAAATAAATAAATAAAAATATTGTATCCACCTAAAAAACTAAAAAATAAATATAAAAAAAAGAATTAGGAGGACTTTACTGGAATTTAATATTGGTCACTCAAAACAGATCAGGGACTCAGGAGATCTTGTATAATAAAATAATGGGGATCAGCCCCATAGCCATGACAGTGGCTGAAGACACAAACGATAACAGTCCCTATGTGAACACAGTAAAGCAATAAAGGAATTAAAGGAACCCCCATTCTCAGGAAGCCTGAGGCATGTTGGGGTACAGAGAGTTTAGAGATCAGACACTGCTCGAGAAAACAGTGAGCTGTGCTGCACAGTATCCAAGAATGGGAGGAAAGCTCCATCTCTCTTGGCAATGTGCACAGAGGACAGCAGAAGGAACCATTTTGTAGCTGTAACACAAGGGGCTAGCAGCTGGGGAAGCCAATTACTGGCAGACCAAAGTCTGACCTGAAAAACAAGATAGGCAAACTCATACAGCAGTATGACAGAGAGTGTACCTAAGTGACCAGGAGAAATGGAAAGAGATTTACAGAGGGGAATACTGGTCACAGAAACCCACCTGGCTTCCCTACCCAAACAGAATCAGGAAGACATACACAATTTAAACAGGCCAATTTCAAGCAATGAAAGAGAAGATGCCATCAAAACCTACCAATTGAGGAGCAAGGTCTGGGGTAGGGGCGGCAGGAGCCATGTCCGGCCGGGAAGGTGGCAAGAAGAAGCCTCTGAAACAACCTAAGAAGCAAGGAGATGGATGAGGAAGATAAGGCTTTCAAACAGAAACAAAAAGAGGAGCAGAAGAAACTTGAGGAGCTAAAAGCGAAGACCCCCCTGGCCACAGGTGGAATTAAGAAATCTGGCAAAAAGTAAGCCGATTCTTGTGCCTGAAATGATTGTGACCGTTTATTCCATTCCTATTTAGACATCTGGATCCCTGCTGTAACATCTTTTGCCACCTATAGCTAGAATGAAGTGTTATGTTGGAGTCTGTTGTAAATTTAATAAACTTTCGTAAAATAATAATAATAATAATAATAATAATAATAATAATAATAATACACACACACAAAAAGCCTACCAATTAAGAAAAGCCCAGGACCAGATGGATTCTCAGCCAAATTCTACAAGACCTTCAAAGAAGAATTAACACCACTACTCCTCAAATTATTCCATGAATAGAAAAGGAGGAAACCCTTCTCAACTCATTCTATGAAGCTAGTATCATACTGATAACAAAACCAGATAAAGACATATTAAGGAAAGAAAACTTCAGACCAATATCCCTGATGAACATAGATGCAAAAATTCTCAATGAAATTCTGGCAAATCACTTACAAAAACATATTTAAAAGATAGTGTAGGGGCTTGGGATATAGCTCAGTTGGTAGAGTGCTTGCTCTGCATGCACAAGGCACTGAGTTCGATCCTCAACACCACATTAAAAAAATAAATAAAATAAAGGTCTATTTAAAAAAAAAGTCAGTGGGATTTATTTATATATAAAAAAAAGATAGTGTACCATGATCAAGTGGAGTTAATCCCAGGGATGGAAGGTTGGTTAAACATATGAAAATCAATAAATGTAATTTATCACGTCAATAGACTTAAAGAATCATATGATCATCTCAATAGGTGCAAAAAAAATTTGACAAAATATAGCACCGCTTCATGTTCAAAACACTAGAAAAACTAGAGATAGAAGGAACATACCTCAACATTGTAAAAGCTATATATGCCAAATACAATGCCAACATCATTCTAAATGGAGAAGAGCATTCTAAATGGAGGAGGCATTCCCTCTAAAAACTGAAACAAGACAGGGATGCCCCCTTTCACCACTTTTATTCAACATAGTCCTTGAACCCTAGTCAGAACAATTAGACAAAAGAAAGAAATTAAAGGGATACGGATAGGAAAAGAAGAATTCAAACTATTACTATGTGCCAATGACATGATTCTATATTTAGAAGACCCAAAAAATGACACCAGAAAATTTCTAGAACTAATAAATGAATTCAGCAAAGTAGCAGGATATAAAATTCACACCCTTAAACCAAATGTGTTCCTATACATCAGTGATGAATCCACTGAAAGAGAAATTAGGAAAACTACTCCAATCACAATAGCCTCAAAAAATAAAATATTTGGGAATCAATATGACAAGAGGTGAAAGACCTCTACAATCTAAACTACAGAACACAAAAGAAAGAAATTGAAGAAGACTTTAGAAGCTAGAAAGAGCTCCCACGTTCCTGGAAAGGCTGAATTAACATTGTCAAAATGGCCATACTACCAAAAGCGTTATACCGATTTAACGCAATTTCTATTAAAATTCCAATGACATTCTTCATAGAAATAAAAAGCAATCATGAAATTCATTTGGAAAAATAAGAAACCCAGAATAGCAAAGCAATCCTTAGCAATAAAAGTGAAGCAGAAGGCATTACAATATCAGACCTTTATACTACAGAACTATAGTAACAAAAAACACCATGATATTGACACCAAAACAGACATGTAAATCAATGGTATAGAATAGAAGACACAGAGACAAACCCACATAAATACAGTTATCTCATACTAGACAAAGGCACTAAAAATATATATTGGAGAAAAGATAGTATCTTCAACAAATAGTTCTAGGAAAACTGGAATCCATATATAGCAAAATGCAATTAAAACCCTATCTCTCACCCTGCACAAAACTGTAAGTGGATTTCTGTTCTAGGACTTAGGCACTAGAACAGAAACCCTGTGTCTAATAGAAGAAAAAGTAGGCCCAAATTTCTATCATGTTGGCTTAGGACCTGACTTCCTTAACAAGACTCCTAAAGTGCAAGAAGTGAAAACAGGGATCAATAAATAGGATGGAATCAAACTAAAAAGCTTCTTCACAGCAAGATCATGACGAGAGAGCCTATAGAATGGGAGAAAATCTTTGCCACCTTCACCTCAGATAGAGCATTAATCTCCAGGATATCTAAACAATTCAAAAAACTTAACACCAAAAAACCAAATAACTCAATAAATGGGTTAAGGAATGAACAGACATTTCACAGAGGAATACAGTCAATCAACAAATATATGAAAAAAATGTTCAACATCATTAGCAATTAGAGAAATGTAAATCACAACTACACTAAGATTTCATCTCACTCTAGTCAGAATAGCAATTATCAAGAATATAAGCAATGATAAGTGTTAATGAGGATGTGGGGAAAAAGGTCCACTCATACATTGCTGGTGGGACTGCAAATTGGTCCAACCACTCTGGAAAGCAGTACAGAGATTCCTGAGAAAGCTTAGAATGGAACCACTATTTGACCCAGTTATCTCACTCCTTGGTTTATATTCAAAGAACTTAAAATCAGCATACTATAGTAATGCAGCCACATCAATGTTTATAACAGCTCAATTCACAATAGCTAAACCATGGAACCTACCTAGGTACCCTTCAACAGATGAATGGATAAAGAAACTGTGGTATATATACACAATGGAATATTACTCAGCCTTAAAGAAGAATGAAATTATGGCATTTGCCAGTAAATGGATGGAGCTGGAGAATATAATGCTAAGTGAAATAAGCCAATCCCATAGAACAAAAGGCAGAGGGGAATGAAGGAGGGGAGGGGGTAAGGGGGTAGGAAGGATACTAGAATTGTACATTATTGTCCTATGTATATATATATGATTACATAACTGCTGTAATTCTACATCATGTACAACCAGAAAAATAAAAAGTTACAGTCAATTTATGTATGATGTGTGAAAATGCATTCTACTGTCATGTATAACTAATTTGAGCAAATAAAAAAAATTTAAAAAAGAAACAAAATTCCTGCATGGAAGGTAAGGGCATTTTTAGTTCAGAGTTTGGTTTGGTTTGGTTTGCTTTGGTGCTAGGGATTGAAACTAGGGTCTCCCACATGCTATGCATGGGCTCTACCACTTAGTCATACCCTCAGCCCCCTAATTCAGCATTTAAAAAATTACTTTTTTTTTAACAGCATTGGGGATTGAACTCGGTCTTGTGCATGCTTAATTCAGAAATTTTTTAATTGTTGGAAGTATTCTGTCTCATGCTTTCAAATAAGGAATAAAATTTTTAAAAAAGACAGTATTTTTACTTCAGAAAAAGAAATAATAGTCATCCATATTAAAAATAAATCCAGAAATATTCATTTGTAGCTAACAAAAGAAGCAATTTCAGGACCCTATGCAATGTTATTAGATCAAAATGAAAGAGATAAAGAAGATTATTTATTCTATCTTTAGTTAACAGATATTTTAGCTGGGTAATTCTGTAAAAGAAAAAAAATACATACCGCTGCACAAACTGTATGTTTTAGGAGTTGAAATATTACTTTGTCCATATAAGTGAACCAAGATTTCTGTATTTTCCGAGCTGAAATTTCTCTATCAATTATGAGAAGAAAAAAAGAGGTTAATATATATGACATAAGTTTTAATTTTTGTAAAGTCTTGGAAAACTCTCAATTTATGTTTATTTCTCCTATATCTCTTAATCTTCCATGCTAAGAACGACTTAATGAGGGACATTTGGACACAAGAAATGGAACTGGTAATTTGTAGAATCTAGTCAGAATGAAGACATGCATACTTGAGAATATCTCCCTTGAGATTAAAAAGAAAAGTCCTGGTAAAAACCTTATCATTTTAGGCAAATATATCATAAATTTATCATTAAGACACATATAATACATAGGGCTGGGGGTGTAGTTCAGTGATATAGCACTTGTCTACTATGTGTAAGGCCCTGAGTTTGATCTCAAATACCCCAAAAGAGGCATATAATAAATAAGAATTGTGAAGAGATAAGCTTGGTTCCTAAAATGATTTGGTTACAGTTCTTTAAAACTGTCCAACTGGTTCAGGTGGAATGAAAATGGAATGTGGACTAGCTGAAGTTACAGGAGGCCCAGGTCTCTTCTGGGAGCTGATAACTACACTCTAGAAAAAGAAACTCCCTTCTCCAATATTTGCTTGAACCAACTAGGCTAATCCTAGTCAAGTCAGACAATTATTCTCTATTAATCATATCCCAGCACTGGCTGATTGTGAGGGTCTTCCTATATAATATCCTCCCACCCCATCATTATCCATGATAGAGCCATGTGCAGAGAGGGACTCTTTTTTAATATTTATTTTTTACTTGTAGTTGGGCACAATACCTTTATTTTATTTATTTTTATGTGGTGCTGAGGATTAAATCCAGGGTCTCCCATGTGTGAGGCGAGCGCTTTACCACTGAGCAACAAACCCAGCCCCAGAGAGAGACTCTTAATGCTGCTTACAGTTTACATTCTTTGTGTACTAGAATATGTGCTATATTGGAAAGACAAGTGAATTTACCCATAGCCTTCTAATTAGACTGTTTAATGTCACCATTGACTGGCAAAATGCAGAATACAAGATGCAGAGAAGACCTGAAGTATGGAAACAAACCTTTGAATACTAGTTGATACCATTTATTAGTTTAACTTTCTGCAAGTCACTTATCTTCTACTAGTTGTTTATTCCTCATTTATAAAATATAATAATAAGGGGCTGGGGTTGTGGTTCAGCAGTAGAGCACTGGCCTAGCACGTGCAGGGCACAGGGTTCCATCCTCAGCACCACATAAAAATAAAATAAAGATATTGTGTCCAACTTCAACTAAAACCCAAAATATTAAAAATATATAATAATAAAACTGTTTCATAAGGTTGTATCAGGATCAAATAGATGTGTGTTAACCTGCTTTGTAAATTATAAAATGCTATAATTATTGTCATTCAACTTGACAATAATCTTAAAACATGAAAAACTTGGGCTGGGGTTGTAGCACAGTGGTAGGGCGCCTGCGTGAGGCACCGAGTTCGATAATCAGCGCCACACAGAAATAAATAAAATAAAGGTCCTTCAACAACTAAAACACTTTTTTGAAAAATTTTAATTTACACAAGAATTGTTTGAAGTTATCTGGGTAAATATGGATAAGTTTGGAAACTGTCCATTTGTGAAGAATGACACAAGGCAAAAGATGGGTACTTACAGTCGTTTTGCCTTTGCAACATTTAGAAAATGTGCTTTGTGGCCTTTTCTTGGCTGTTGATTATCTGATTTTGGAATACGGGTGTCTGCTGCATTTGAGGAATGACTCATTTTCCTTATGATGAAGTAATCTGAAATTACAAAAATTAAGCCTTTTTAATTTATTTTTGGGACTGGAATTGAACCTAGTGGCATTTTACCACTGAGCTACATCCTCAGCCCTTGTAAACTTTTAAAAATTTTGTGACAGGGTCTAGCTAAGTCGCCCAGGCTGGCCTTGAACTTGAGATCCTCCTGCCTCAGCCTCTTTAGCAGTTGGGACTAAAGGCTAAATTAAGCTTTCGAGGTCATAATCCATATTATTATACTCCTTGGACTTGACTCATGCTAAAATTGTTGTGCTAATTAGAGAATTCTTTAAAAAGGAAGGCATCATGGATCTCTTAATGTTGCTTATGTTTTACATTGTTTTGTGTACTAAAAATATTATTTGGTATGTGGGAAAGACAAATGGCTCTCCCCACAGTCTTCTAACTGGTCTTTGTCTCTAGTCTCTTTCTCCTTGTGTTCATTCTTTACACTACAGCTAGAGTTAACTTTTTAGAGCAATAATTCAGTCTTATCACTCTCCTATTATCACCCAGAAATCCTGTTGAGGGCAGGAGGCACTTTTTTTTTTTTAACCAGGGATTGAACCCAGAGGCACTTAACCGCTGAGCCACATCCGTAGCCCTTTTTATTTTTTATTTAGAGATAGGGTCTCGATAAATTGCTTAGGCCCTTGCTAGTTTGCTAAGGCTGGTTTTGAACTTGTGATCCTCCTGCCTCAGCCTTCTGAGTGGCCAGGATTACAGGTATGACAACTGCACCCAGAAGGAGGCACTTTGATAACTGGTGCCTAGCAGAGTGAAGAGGTTTTACAAATTTGTCTGAAAACTTTTCATCCTACATTTAGCAAATAGCCATAAGACTTTAGGCAAATCATGTAACTCTTCATGTTCAACTCCCTCATTGGTAAAGCAAGAGGGTGTATTGTAAATTACCTGATTCTGCCTCTAACTTTTTTAGTTTTTGAAGCATTACTCCAATTTGGATGCAGCTCCCAAATTCTTAGTCACATCATGAAAACATTTTAAAAGCAAAATTATAGTAATGTTTGTGTCTTATTTATACATTAAATAACAAATCTAATAGCTATTGTACTTTTGAAGTATTAATGAGCATAAATGATATTTTGAGATGTCTGCCATGATTGCAACATGGTATGAAAATATCTGTGCTTTCTACTGATGACAAAGTCAGAGGTACTGTTAATACTACTGTGGGTTGTTGCCTACACTACAATTGAAAGAAATGCTAAAGTTCAGTTAGAGGTTAGTAAAAATGAAATTGTCATTTTCCCCCAAGTTCACATATCCCTTGAATTTAGAACACCTGCTCTAATTTATCACTATGCTTCACACTTCTATGTATAATGTTACATTATTGATGCAGAGCCTTCAGAATCTATTCAATATTTCTTCTTAGGGATGGGGATGATTTTTAGAATATACAATATTCTTGAGAAAAGCAGTCCTAACATCTGAGAGTTAGCCTAGCACCCATAGCTGGGCCTCGCTGTTACCCCCACTTCCCAACAGAGCCTAATGCAAAGCAAAGCTCTGGTTTCTTGAACTTGCCCCCAAATCACCCAACCAAAGCCCAAATCCTAAAATGTTTCTAACACCTTCTTACTGAAATGCGCCACCTTCCCCCAGATGTGTGTTTTTCTAGCAGCAATGAGAAACCTCAACTTCTTCAAATACAGTTGTTTCCTAGTAGCATTTGGCTGGTAGGCAGTGACATGACACTGCCCAAATCCCAAAATCTTTCAGATGTCCATATGGATGGGACTTCCATTTTCTATCTGATTAGGATGGAAATACAGAATGAAACATTCCCTTATTATTTAGAGAGTATAAAAGTTGTTTAGTCTGAGTACAGGTTTCAAAGGCACACTACCTGGGTTTGGACCCTGGTTTCGCATTCTCTCTCTTTGTGGATTTGAATCAATAAATGACTTCACTGTGCCTCAGCTTCTTCATCTATAGATTGGGAATAGTAATCTTGCCCATCTACTTGGGTTAGATGAGTATGTGTAACAAGCTTTGATCAGAGCTGCGCACATAGTGCTGTATTAGTGCTTGATATTCTTGTTAATAATTATTCCTATTATTACTTACTTCTACAAGTATTAAGGGACAAATATTTGAGTCCCAGGGAGGAACTTCCACGTAAATATCTTAAAGAGAATAAAGAATGTTAGAACCTTTCGCGACTAAAGCACGTGGCAAATAAGTTTAAATTTAAACCCTGAGAAATGTCCAGCCCACGGTAAAAATCCCAAAAAACCTTTTGTGAGGTAAATCCAGGCCCTGATCAACGACTTCCGGCTGGGAGGCTTTCGAAGCTTCTCGAGGTCCGACGAGCGCCCTCAGCCGGCCGCCTCCGCGTACAGGATTCCTAACCCACACGGTGGAGCGCCCAATCGTGGCCGCGAAGGCAAATTCCCAGCGCCTCCCTTCTCGTGCCCCCGCGTGCAGCCCACACTGCCGCCTAGCAACAGCTAGCGCAGAGGCGGAGACTCCAGGAGGGACGCCCCAGGCGCGACGCGCTGCAGCTCAACAAGGCTACTTTTAGCCAAGGGTGGTTGAACCAAGCCTTCGCGGATCAAGGTGGTTGTACCGTTGTCAACCGTAGGGCAGTCCGTGTGCGGTGTAGGAATCTGGGCCCTAACGGGCCTCCGTAGTTGCCTTTCTATAGTGGGCGGGGCCGAGGCCGGGGTGACCCTGCCGGAGCCGCCGTTGCCAGCGACATGTTCAAGGTGAGATCTTGGAGCCGGGTCACAGCTGTCATCGCCCCCTCCCGGCCGCCCGGAGACCTCCCCACGTTCTCGTGGGGCCTCTCCGGGGACCAGGCCCGTCTCATCCCTGGGCTTTTCCCGCCTCCGAGCCGGCTGCGTCCCGGCCCCTTGGTTCATTCACCGGTCTTCTTGGGCAGCGTGCGTCTGCCGGGCGGAGGCGTGAGACCCTGGGGTGGGTGGGGTTGGCCCTTTGGGTCATAGTCGTGAATAAAACACTTTGAAAAGTTGTGGCTTCCCCCAAAGTACCCACCTTCCCGGTGCACTCTTGGGATCGTGGGTAGGTGAGGCCAGTTGAGGACACTGCAGGGTTCGTGGCTTTGGTTGCTTGGAAGAGTCAGGTTTCAGAACCTGGAATGTGGGTGGGGGAGGGTCACCTTCGGAAAAGCTGCTCGAGGTTGTGGGGGAGGCTGGCATGAAATGGATGCACGTGGAGGGAAGCTGGAGCTTTGCTCAACTCCTCAGCAAGCAGTATTGATATGGACAAGTCGATCCTCTTACGTTTTCTTTGAAGTCGTGTGCTTTGAAAGAAATCTACTCATATAGTGAAGGTTATTTTGAAAAACCTGCCTTTTAGCATAAAGTCCCTATTCTGCCATCTTTTTTAAAAAAGCATATTTTCAGTATAAAAAACAAATCCCATGCTGACGGAAACTTATCTACAGAATTGAGTCTTCAAGAAACAGTATCCATAAAATAGTGCTAATGAAGTCTGGAAATTGTGCTACTAATTTAAAAGTTTCATTGAGCTGTAGTGTGCTTTGGACACATTCTAGTAATGGCTATAAAATCAGAGCATGGATTCTACTTTCCAAGTTTTCCTGTTGGTGAAATTAGGGTAATAACTTACAACTCATAGGGTTGTTAGAAGGAGTAAGTTGGTATGTGGAAAGCACATGGAAAAGGCCTTAACACATAGAATTGCCATCTGAGTATTTGCTTTTACTTGTTTTAGGCAGCTCAGTTGGGTCAGGAATACAGATCCCATAATCAACTTGCATTCATTTTATAAATTATGTTAAACACTTGTTAAATACTGGGAACTCGGCTGTGTTACAGGATTACAAGGATGATGGGTATGCTATAATCAGCTAAACTGTGTTGGTATCAACAATGTAAGTATGGTAGTAAAAAGGAGAGTTGGGCCTATTTGCCCTAACTGGGGGTTCTTAACCTTGGGTCCTCAACTCCTCAAATGGTCTGTAGCTAGAGCTCATGGGTTCCCTAAACTGTTAGAGGGAAAAATTTTTATTTTTATCAGTCTCCGTCAGTAATGAGCATTTCCTTCAGTTATGATTATGGCTATTCATTTTAGTTATCTGTTGTTGGATAATGAACCATTGCAAATCAGTGCCTTAATATGATTTACTAATTCTCAGAATCTGGTTTGGCTGGGCAGTTCTGCTAGTAGCTTAACTGAAAGGTGGCCTTGCCCCAGTGTACGGAGGCTTTGTGCCCCTCCATGTGCCTCCTATGGGCTTTCTCATGAGGCTCTAGGAGGGCAGGTCCTAATACACAAACACTTATCTGCATCACATTTGCTGTTGTCAAGCCATGTCCAGAGTTGATATGGTACAGGACTATACAAGGGCATGGACATGGAGAGGGCTGGTTGATTGGGGACCATTGATTAAACAAGCTCCTATAGCAATAAACCACTGCAGGTACCTGTCATCAATAGAAGTCACAGTACCTGTGCAAGTCACAGACATTTTCTTATGTTACAGTTGTTGCAGATCTCAAAATACCATTCGTGCTTATCACTATGTCAAAATTAGTTAAAATCTAGATCTTTAATAGGCTAGTAAACAAGCACATATTACTGTATTACGAGTTTGAGTCTTAAAATATGATTATTTTAATGTAATTAGTATTTTATGCAATTAGAAGCATTATTTTGAGAAGGGTTCCTTGTTGTTAAAAAAAAAAAAGGATAAGGAATCCCTGAGGACTTCAGGGAAGGCTTCACAGAGGGGACATTTTAATTTAGTTTTGAAAGACAGGAATTTTAATCAGGTGAATGAACCTGGGGCATATCAGCAGTGGTACTCCAGCTGGTAGCTCACTTATTTTTTTGTACCGGGGATTGAACCCAGGGACACTTAGCCACTGAATTATACTCCCAGACCCTTTTATTTTTTATTTTGAGACAGGGTCTTGCTAAGTTGCTGAGGCTGGCCTGGAACTTGTTATCCTCCTGCCTCAGCCTCCCAAACTGCTGGGATTACAGGTGTGTGCCACCACACCCAGGTGGAGGCTCACTTTTGATGTGTCAAGAGAAAGCTACAGTGAGCTGAAATTATTCCAGGTGAGCATGTATTTTGAGTAGAAAAGATCACAACAAACCTTGGAGGACACCAAAATGTAAGGAGTAGGCAGAGGAAGAAGGGAGGCCAGGGATGGAGTAGTAACTTTTGAGAAGTAGACAAAAGAGTGATGTTTAGAAAATCAAGGGAGAAGGGGTACTAGATCTGTAGCTCCATGGTAGAGCTTATGCAAGAAGCCCTGGGTTAGACCCCTAGTGCTGTGGGCTGGAGGGTTTGAGGGGGAGAAAAGCCAAGAGAGGAGGGTTTCAAGGAGGACAGACTATGCTTTTGTCTGGGAAAACCTAATCAATAAATAGTAACTCAGGGCTCACTGATTCAGTGTCATCAGGGACTGGTCTCTTCTTGGCTTTCCATGGTAACGTTGATTTCCCTTATACTTCCAAGATGACTGCAAGTAACATACACACTTTCTCATTCACTAGAGAGAAGACAAAACTCCCATGCTTCCTCCAGGTGTGATTGGATGAATTTAGGTCAGGTACCTAATCCAATAGTAGTTGCCAGAAGAATGCCATGCTCTGATTGGCTTAGACTGTACAGGATCACTTTACCTTAATGGAAAAGGAATGAATTCATGAACACAGTAGGGTTCTTTGTGGAAGGAAGAGGTGGAATGGAGACTGGATACACAACCAAAAATGACCATTTCAGAGAGATAAGTTAGATTTGAGTTTGGACACATGCTCATTGCTTTGGGCTCTTGGGAAAGCTTTCATGAACCTTATACATGTACATTTACCGATGGAAGTAAAGTATTAGCATGGGTAGGTGACTCATAAATAAAAGGACATAGAGTTTACTGTTAAAGGAAGGAAAGAACTAATTAGAAGGAAATATTGGATCAAAATTCTAAAGTGGGGGGGCTGGGGCTGTAGCTCAGTGGTAGAGCGCCCACCTCACACATGTGAGGCACTGGGTTCAATCCTTAGCACCACATAAAAATAAAGATTGTGTCCAACTACAACTAAAATAATAATAATAATAATAATAATAATAATAATAATAATAATAAAAGATTCTCGAGTGGTTTTGTGGTTGTAATAGCATTCGAGGTTTGGCAGTGTTTATGGTCTTGGGAGAAATGTAGAGAAGGAAGTTTTTAAAAAGAGAATCCCTCAACTTCAAAAAGGGGCAAAAGACTCCTTTCTGTGAGATGGAAGGAAAAGAGTGGGAGTGATTATAGACCCATGGTTCTCAACTGAATGGTAGCTGCCCCTTAAGGTACAATTTAGAAACTCAAGAGGTTGTTCTTTAAGTCTTTGGTTGTATTAAACATTTTACACTGAAATAGAATTCTGATAAATCATTCCTTTTGTCATCTTTATATTACCATCAAATAAGTATGCTGATATCTTCTTTTGAGCTTTTGTTTGTTAGTGGATGATGGAATTTTATTACAGGATATCAAGAGTGTTACCAAATATTTGTCCTAAAATAGTGATGTTAGGTCTATTAGTTGAGAATCAGTGCTTGTCAAACTTTAATGTAAATGCAACTCTTGTTAAAATCCAGATTCTACAGATTCCAATTCAGTAGGTCTGGGATGGGCCCTCAGATTCTCCATCTTTTTAGTGAGCTTCCAGGTGCTATAGATGTTGCTGGTTCCCCCATCACACTTGCAATAGTTAAGAATTAATTAGTTAAGAATGAAGCTAAATTGATGGTGAATCATTTATTGTATTTTTGAGGTGGGTGGATTTATGAATTTGGCGGGATTGGGAAGACACAATGATTAAGAAACAAAAAAGGCCAGCAGCTAGGCTGGGGATATGGCGCAGTGATAGAGAGCTTGCTTTAGCATGCAGGAGGTCCTGGTTCAATCTCTAGCAGCACTGCAGAACAAAACAAACAGGCCAGAAGCATTGCTGATTGGGAACAGAATAAATGGTAGGATTGATATGTCTTTGGAAGTTAACTGCTTGGAGTAAATAGAACTGGAGGGCATGAGAGTTGATAGTGTAGGTGTTGGTGGAATAGTACAATGTGTATAACGAGTTATGTGCATGTTTAATAGCCATTGTTTTGATTTAGCTATTCATCTTGTAGTCAGTAGGGGGCATTAGTGGATTAAAAACACATTTGAAAAACTTCCCAGTATTTGCATTCTATTGTAGGAAGTTTTCTTAGTGCTGGTTCAGCAAGTTTGAATACTGAATATATACACCCAATCCCCAGATTCACATTACTATATTTCATTCATTTCTCAGATTTTATCACTGTCCGACTATAGGCTGTGTACCATGCCAGGACCCTGGTGTGTACAAGTGACATGACCCAGTTCTTACCTAAGACAGTTGCTAAATCTGACCACACACCAGAATTATTTAAGGACAGAAGTAGCTTCCAGGGCCCTGCTCATGCTTCCAGTTTACTTTCTTAGGTGGAATTCAGGAACTTTTAGGTTTGAAAAAGGCCCCAGGTGATAATGAAACTTTCATTTCAGAAGCTCACATGTGGTTAGCAGCACAGATATATATTAAAAAGTGTATTATAGTGCAGTGAGTCTCAACTTTGCATGTTAGATCCCCTTGGGAAGCTTTTAAAAGTCCCTATGCTCAGTCTGAACCCCAGACCAATAATGTTAAAATCTCTAAGGGTGAGATCTAGGTATCAGGTTTTTGGAGCATTCATCCAACCTTGAGAACTACCAGCTTAGAAGGAAGAACACCAGCAGGGGGCAGTAGAAGACTTTATAGAGAAGAACATGCTTACGCTGACCTTTGAAGCTAGCCAAAACAAGGTTGAAAAGGACCTTCCAAACAGAAGGAAAAAAAAAAAAAAAACAACTCATGCAAGGACATAGGAATGAGAGTTCAGCACAGCATTAAGACCTTGAACCTCACCATGTTACGTTAAGTGAAATATAAAGGTCTTTTTAGCTGCTGCTTCATCTGTAAGGCAAGGGTAAGACTGGCGCCAACTTCAAATAGTGTAGATTAAATTCATTCAAACCCAAAGCTTAGAACAGTGCTTAGTACAAAGGAAGTACTCAAGAAAGGTGAGCCCAGATTTAGTTACCATCTTGAGGCTGTTAAGGTTGTATTGTGATAGTGTACAATCTTGGGGCTCTCCAAAAAATTTTTTATTTCAAAAGGTGGTAGTTGATCAGATGTAACAGAGGAAGGAGGAGGAGGATTCAAAGACACTGTCCAGACTTTTGGTTTGGAAAATTGAGTGATTGTCAGGTCTATTCATTGAAATGAGAAAGTGGAAGAAGGCTGAGTTGGGGTGGTAGTAGGGAGGTGATAATTTGATTGAAGCATCTGTGGACATCGAGAGATAGTACTTAGCTTAACATGGAACCTGAGAGTATGGAGTTTTCCTGAAAGAGATGTGGTGGGCTGGAGATTAGAGATTCATCATCTGGTTTTCTGCTAACTGAGGCCTCTACCTTGAGAACGTGACCTGGTGAAAGCTGAGTCACTTCCTTGCTGAAGGGCAATGATGTGACCTGTACTCAAAGCTTGCCACACAGAGGAGCCTGAGTAAATGTGTCCTTGGTTATAAGTCATTATTACCTCACACATTCTTTGTGGCTTGGTGTAATGCCTGTATTGCTTGTCTTCCTGAAATTAATTTTCTTACCATGTTACTAGCATGTTACTAATACAAACTGAGTGGAGAATTGCAATATTAAATGGAAAAAGAAAAACATCTATAAATTAAAAGTATTTCTTTATATTGAATATTATTTGAAATGTCACCTATTTTGAAATATAGTCAAGAGTTTTTCCCCCTTACAATTTAAACATATCTGCGGGAATTCTTGAGGAATTATAGTACATACATTTTACTCACATAAATCACTTTTTTATGTGCAGAATTAATTGGTTGTTTTTTTTTTCCTTTCTAACCCTTCAAAGAAGTTGAACAGTAGATCACAAAGAAGAAGAAAAAACTGCCCTGCAGCTCTGGACGCAGTCTGAAAGAACAGGCTCAGGTTCTAGTTGTTGTGTTTCTTGTTTCTGGCTGAGCAACCCTTGATGAGGTTTCTTAATCTCTCTGAGACCCTGATCACGGTACTGTGGGAATAGTCATTTGCCCCTCCATATCTCATGGGGTTGTTGGGAGGTTCAAAAAGATAAAATAGAAAACATAAATGTTATGTGAGATAACAGATATGGAAAGTGTTATATGAATGTTTGGTGTTTAACATCACTCCCGCATCACATCTGTCCACTAAAGTGATCTATGGTTGCAGGTTAACCCTTTGCTTACAGGTCCAGAGTGATTTGAATTCAGATAAATTCTCATCTTGTTTAGAAGTGAATTCTCCCCACTGTAGCACTCTTCCATCTTCTAAAATGCAAATAGCTTCCCAATTGCAAATAGCACTAGAAGAGAAGGAAGAGGTGAAGCAGATGAATGATGACTGATGCTTTAAACGAATGGGGAGATCAGAAACAAAATGGAGGAGAAAAGTAGATAATTTAGTAGACATTTATGATAAATGAATTTATTACCCCATGAGGCCTGTTCATGTTTGTAGACTTTTATGACTTAAAGGTTTAATTTATCATCTATATGTAGATGTGTTTCACAGAACTTCTCAGAGGCTAAGAAATGAACTTTGATATTTGTATGGAAAGTTACCACAAGTAATTAGATGCATAAGAAATCTCTGTAGCAAGATACCTATCTGTTTCAAAAGTTTAAAGTTGATTATTTATAATACAACAGCAATAGTGCCAAAAGATGTTTTTTAAATAGAAGCATCGAGTTCGTATCAGTTCCTTTTCCCCAATAATGCTTAAATGAAATTTTACAGTTAGTTCATACAACATGGAACTTTATGTAGTTATTTTCAGGGAGAAAAAAAAATCCACATCTAACGATATGTTTTACAATTTGGAAGTTATTTTTTGCTTTTTCTGGGTTTCTCCTAATTTTTGCATAGCTTCATGCCAGTTTTATTAGAAGACTTCAACAGTGCCAATTTCTTTCTGTGGTGTTTTTTTAAAATTTGTGTTCATTATACACTGAAACTTGGAGAAGCAAGAATTTAGAGTAAGGGTCATAGCGTTTTCAATATACTAAATGCCTGTAAGTTTGAATATTAAGCTGTGTTTTCATGATTTTATAGCTTTATGCATTATAGATAGTATAATTATATTTTGGGTGAATTTTGTTTTAAATATGCTTTAAGTACAGTCACCCTTTGTCTTCCAACTCTTTCTGAGTCTTTGAAGCAATTCAGTGTGTTTTATTCAAAGCCCACACTGGCTCCCACTTAAGGACTTCTTTGTTTGGTTCCATGAGGATGAGGAGCCCTCTGTGAAAGCTAAAGAGAGATTCACAAGTGTGTGTTCATTTCCTTATTTGGGAGGGATAACCAGTAGATTCTTTTTCAGATATGTCTATTCATTCCTTTGAACAGTCTTTTTAAATACAATATGTGAAAATAATAAAGGATCTTTTCTTCTCTTTTTCCTCATTCCACAAATTCAGTTCTTCTGAAATAGCAACTTGTTTTTCTTTATCTGGCTAAAATGAATCTGCTTTACTATTGGAGGGGCTGATTAATGTGTCATATTATGACATAGGTTAGATGGGTAAGTGAGCAAAAAGTGATACAAGAACTCCAGCAAGTTTCCTAAATTGTCTGTTGTTGATTTACGTCACTTTGCAAATATTGATTTTGAGCCTGTTTGTGGAGTCGGTCACACTGTTTGGGAACTCTGTTAGAGTTGCTGTGTATAGTCCAAATATTTATTTTTCTTGTTTTTATGCCTTATTTTTGCAGAGATTTTCATTATGAATTCAGATTATAATCAGCTGAATTGAGTCTTGCATATGATTATCTTTTAAAAAATTTTTTGTATTCCTATTTTCCTTAATTTATGTACATTGTTTTTTTAAATTTTTTTTTTTAGTTGTAGATGGACACAATACTTTTGTTTATTTATATGTGGTGCCAGGGATTGAACCCAGTGCCTCACCCATGCTAGGCAAGTGCTCTACCACTGAGCCACAACCCCAACCCTGTACATTGTTTTTAGTTGCTTGAAAACATAGACACATTTGAAAAGTAAGACTTGAAGTAAATGTTCCTCTACAATTTTTTCCTTTCTATATTCCCTGAACTCAAAAGAGACTGAATGGATCTCAGGACCCATTCCAAGAGGGAGGAAAAAAGGATATATTTGGGAGTTTTAGGCAAGTAGCAATCAATTTCTGTCTGGATGAGGAAGTTCGAAATAAATTTGGAACCTGCTAAATTACATATCATCAGTGTTCCAAGTCTCTGAAACCAATTCAGACCAACTGGATAACTCAAAACCTGCCTAAATTAATAACTATCTTTTCAGTCCTGAGGTTTCTTGTTTATCACACAAGTTTATTATTTTTCTACATAAATTTTATAGAACTTGATAGCTATTTTTAAGAAGTAGAAAATGAAACAATTATAGATTAAATATATTTTCTTTGCTTTGTTGATCTAATTTTGTGGGGAATTCTATCTCCCAAAGATAAAATAGAACTTCATTTTCTGTGAGAATAAGATAATATTAATCTTGAAACAGCCTCATTTTTTTCTTGGCTTATCTTTTTAGATTAAAGTCTGTTTATAGTGGATAGGAAAACATAGGAAATATCAGTTATTCTAGTACAGAACTACAGAATTGAAAGTTTCTCATAAAATAATCTTGTTTAAAGTCTGAACTCTGAAAAATATTGGTTATATAATCCCCTTTACTATGGCCCAAACTGAAATGATTGTGGCTTCTATTGTTTCTGATAAATATGAGTGTCCCCAAATTTATAATCCAAATGAATGCCTGTCAAAGCTGTCATTTTGAGAATTTAGATTTAATTATTCTCTTGATATATTTATTCCCATAACTATTGCTGGTCACTATATTTATACAAAAACATCACAGAGCAAAACATTTTTACCCCTCTTTGTTTGGAATTATCTTAATATTTTGTGGCAGATTCTTTAAAATAACCTCAGGAGCTAATCATTTTTGTTCTTTGCATATTTTAAAATAAATCAGGGTTGGGGTAGAGCGCTTGCCTAGCACGTGCGAGACCCTGGGTTCGATCCTTAGCATCACATAAAAATAAATAAATAAAATAAAAAGGTATTGTGTCCATTTACAACTAAAAATATATACATAGAAAAATCAATATTCATTGTAAAAATGTTAGGAAATACAGATAATACCAAAGAATCACCCTTAATATCACTACCCATACCATCTTTAATACCACAATCACTGTTAACATCTTTGGAATCTTACCACAAATTTCCTATCTTCCCCCTTTTAGAAACAACTGCTGTTTTCTAATATGCATTCTCATTTTTATTTTAAATATACTGAGACTGAGTTTCTTCCTTCGTTCCTTCCTTCCAGGGATTGAGCCCAGAGCCCCATGCATGCTGGCAAGTGCTCTGCCACTGAGCCTTTAAAATATCACAAGCCCTAAAATTATTTTGTTTCAAATGAAAAATGCTTTCAGAATGGAAACTATTGCAGAAAAGGTTGGTTGAAGATCAAAGAACCAGTATAACATTTGGGCAAAAAAGAATATGGTTGTGCCCCTTTCTGTAAATAGGGGACTAATTTTAGATGCCATTTACTTTTAAAATATCCTCTGATACATTTATTTTCCACAGAGATTTTAAAAATTATATTATGCAACAATTTTGGAAAGAACTTCATGTTTTAATATATAGGTTGTATGACAGCTGAGTAAAATAATAGCTTAAATGAAATAATTAAAGCATTAAATTTGTTTATGCAGGGTTTTTTTTGCAGTGCTTGGTATTGAACCCAGGTCCTCACACACACACAAGATAAGCACTCTACTACTGAGCCACATCCCCAGCATTTATACATTTTTTTGTGTGTGGGTGGTGCTGGGGATTGAACCCAGGGGCTGTGCATGGGAGGCAAGCACTCTATCAACTGAGCTATATACCAGCCCTATGCAGTTTTCGATATCAAATTATTTTGAGTCATGAGACCCCTTCTGGTATATTAACAAAGAACAACATTGGGTGGTGCATGCCTGTAAGTAACTCCAGCTACTCAGCAGGATTGCAAATGTGAGGACAGCCTTAGCAATGCAATGAGACTCTGTCTTCAAACAAAGAATAAAAAAAGGCTGGGAGGGGCTGGGGTTGTGGCTCAGTGGTAGAGCACTTGCCTAGCATGTGTGAGGCACTGGGTTCGATTCTCAGCACCGCATGTAAGTAAATGAGTAAAATAAAAATCCATCAACAACTAAAGACGTTAAAAAAAAAAAAGAGGGCTGGAAATGAGCTCAGTGGTAAATACTGGTTCTATTCCCCCCCACCCCCCACCACAGAACTTATTGATTGACAATTTTTTTTATATCACTCAAGTAGCAGCCATTAAGTGGTCTTCCAAGTTTTCTTTGTGTGTTGATCATTTCTACTCATGGGTGTAGCTGAAAAGATTGTGGTATGTTGAAAATCATCTTCATGTTCCAGACCTTTAGTTTCTTTTGTTACTCCTTCTTGTAGAGGATGTTCCTAGTGGCACTGATTCTGTTTGTTTTTTTTTTTAAATTGTAGTTGGACACAATTACCTTTATTTTATTTATTTTTTTTTATGTGGTGCTGAGGATCAAACCCAGGGCCTCGCATGTGCTGGGCAAGTGCTGTACTGCTGAGCCACAACCCCAGCCTGTGGCACTGATTCTTAACCTCCAGTCTGTTGGGTGACTTTGCATTTAAAAAAAATTTATAAACTTTCTAATTGTTGATTTTGCCTCCTTCTGTGTTTTTTCCAAGAGTTTTTTGGTTGTGGTACATTAGTTTGTCTTCTGTGTAAATTCTGCCCCTTGTCAGTTAGTACACTTATCACAGGTGGTGTTATAATTTCTTTCTCCACATTATCAGTTATACCAACTGAGGGTGAATAACTGGTCCCTGTGGAGGCCTGAACCACTTCGTATTATCTTTGAAATCTGTTTTCATTGTTTCACTAAAGAGTTGCTTTGATGGTGTTTTTTGTATGGATTGTGGAAGCATTAAATGAGGAGAGAATCTGAGACAATTAGGTTTTTGGAAAAAGATAAATTTAAAATATCATGATGCACTCCTTAAATATATATATTTTAGAAGATTTTATACATACACACACATATTCATGAAGTACCTTTCATCACCTCAAGAAAAAATGGCAGGGCTGGGGTTGTGGCTCAGTGGTAGAACATTCGCCTAAGATGTGTGAGGTATTGGGTTCGATCCTCAGCACCACATTAAAAAAAATAAATAAAATAAAGGTATTGTGTCCATCTACAACTAAAAAAATTTAGAAAAAGAAAAGAATGGGGGGTCACTTTTGGATAGGTCTGATCTGAAGTAGCAATTGAAATGCCTGTCATATAACCTATATGTTAAATGTCCATAAGGGAGTGAGACATATGAGCCCAAGCTTAGGCAGAATCCAGGCCTGGGTGTGTGTCTAGATATGTATGTATGTATTTATTTATTTATTGGTACCAAGGATTAAACCCAGGGGCACTTTACCACTGAGCCATATCCCCATCCCTTTTTTAATATTTTATTTAGAGACAGGGTCTTGCTGAGTTGCTTAGCACCTCACTAGTTGCTGGAGGCTGTTTTTGAACTCGCGATCCTCCTGCCTCAGTATCCTGAGCTGCTGGGATTACAAGCATGTGCCATGTAACTGACAGGGGGATATTGATTTGGCTATTGATAACAAGTGTGGGAGGAAAAGACCTAGATTTAAATGAAATTGCTCTGGAGTGTGAAGAGGAAAGGAGTCTGTCAACCCTAGGGCCTGTTCAGGGGAACACAATGCCTAGAAGCAACCTTGCAGAATAGGGGCAAAGAAGAATTCTGGAAGCCAAGGAAAAAGTTTGAAGATGCTGGTTACCAGTTTCAGCATGCAGACAAGATTCCAGCTATCCAGTGGGGCCATTGGTGGCAATGGGAAGAATAGTTTTAGATGAGTTTGAGTAGTGAAGGAAGAAGGGGATAAAATCAATAAAGCAAGTTTATTTTTTGTGTTATAATATGCCATATATGAAAGTACATAGATCATAAGGGATTTTTTTTTTTTTAACAAATGGAACATGCTAGTATACCTAGGATACTCTAGTAGTCCTTGTATTCCTTCTAAGTCACTACCTAGCTTGCTAAGGGTATCCACTGCAAACCTCAGGAGGAGGAGAAGATTGAATACTTCATAGAGTTGAAAACAAAAGCACATTATCAGGGATTTGGGCCCCATCATTCATTAGAGTCTGAATAATTTTTGGAATGTCTTATTTAGATTGAGGAGTTTTATTTGTCTTTTAAAGCAATTTTACCAGGACACAATCAGAATATGGTCTTGGAGCTAGAAAATTCTGGACAATGCTCTTTTACTTGGAAAGCAAAAACAGTTTAGCTTTCTGGGTACCCATTATGATCTGAGTGTTTATGGCCTCACCAGGTTTATATCTTGGTTAACTGTGTTCAGGAACCCACCCTTGCTGCTGGAGCTGAAGGATAAACTCAAGTATGCCAGAGTCTTTTTAGAATACTAATTGAGTCTTTTTTTTTTTTTTTTTAATAAACTCAAGCTTCCTGAAAGCTCTGTAAAGCAGGGATTGCATATACTTAGTTTGCCTGACATGGAGTAGGTATGCATTGAGCATTTGTTTTTGAAATGAAATTCCAGTTGACCTCTTGTAATTGTTATATCATATATAACACTGCTTACCTGGCTAGATTTGTTTTGCAGTCATCAGTCCTTGCCAAGCTTCAGTGGAGTGAAAGAAGCAAATGAGTGCTTTTAAGATAATGGCAGCCTACCCCTTTATAGCAAATGTTAGGGTTACAACTAATCAAAGGCCAATCTTGTTGTTCAGTTTCCATTGACAATTAAGGTGCCTGTGGGCTGAATAAAACAAATGTTGAAAGATAGAGTCTAAGGTAGAGAATGTACTTTGATAGAGTGATATCTTGCTGGGGAATAAAATCACACTAGAAAGAAAGATTTAGTCACATTGAGCCAAGAAATTCAGTGACATTCCTGAGTTTTGAAGAGCTGAGGGTCATTAACTCTATCTGAGCCAAATTTCAGTTTTCCTTATGACTGTGGATCTCATAGCTATATTCAAAAACTCAGACAAACCAGCACATTGGGGACCATCCTTTGTGACCCCTGCCACCACCATCTGAATCCCAAGAGTTAACTAGTAACTGAAGGGTGTAGTCCAGAGGGGCTGGATCTATAGAAACACAGCCTTTGGATCTAGTCTATAACCTAGCACTCATGAAAGATGCAGCTCTTAACAGAGTAGGTGTGGCTTTGATCTCCAAACCAGACTCATCAAATCTAGAGTAGGGAAGGTGGACATGTGCAGAGGCAGGGTAGAGTAGTCTCCCACCAAGAAAACTCCCCTTTAATGCCCCCCAAAAGGGTGACCCCCCAAGGTGTTGAGTACATCAGCATCAATGAACTTTTTACTGAGGCTTCCATGGGTTTCCATACATCACACGGGGCAGTACTACCTAGTTCCTTACTATGGTTGGGTGTGTGGCTGACTCCTTAAGAATAATCCTTGGCCTAAAGTTCCCATCTTTATCTTGACATGAACTTAGCATGGATGAGGTGTGCTGGAAGCTATATATTTTTAAAATGAAGTTTACATTCACAGATTTAAGATTGTACAATATTAGATATACAATTTGAGGATACAATTTGAGTTTTGACAAAAGCATACACTTTGTGTGACCCGTACCCCAATTAAGATATAGTTCATTTCTTTCACTACAGAATATTCCCTTCTGAGTTCACTCCCTTTCATCTCTGAGTGGAGACTATTCTGCTTTTCACTATGTGTGTTAGATTTAAGGCCATGAGTTAAAACATGGAGATTTTCATTAAGTCTGGATGATGAGAGATGTCAGAAGTTAATATTTATTCAAGTAAACCAGTGGTTCTTAATGTGGGGGTGTCTCCCCAGGAGGCATTTGGCAATGTCTAGAGACATTTTTGACTGTTGTGACTTGGAGGGGTACCACTGGCATCCAATGGGCAGAGACCAGGGATGTGGCCAGACCTACAGCGCATAGGACAGCCCCACAACAAAGAATGATCTAGCCCAAATGTTAATAGTGCTGAGGTTGAAAAAGCCTGAGTAAATTATGTGCTCTCTATGGAGAGAGCATCTGTAGATCTCCCAAGTCTTCCAGTTGAGGTTTGCTTTTCCTCTTTTTTTTTTAATCTGTCAAGAGCCTGTTAAAGCTAAGAGGGACTCTACAGGGGTTGATTTCTTCCATGCTACCACTCTGTGGTTACACTTCTTGATGTGGGATGGGAGTTGGGCATCTTGGGAGGAAAACTAATAGGAGAAAAGAAAGAAGAAAACAACTTAGGCAGTAATGGGGGGGGCAGATTTAGAATAATATTAAATCTAGAAAAATGAGTAAGATAAGGGGGAAAATACAGTAGAAATTAATAGTTAAAAATTTAATGTTAAAAATGTAAATGAAGCCAATTGTGGTGGCACACACCTGTTATCTTAGCAACTAGGGAGGCTGAGGCAGGAGGATCACAGGTTTAAGGCCAGCTATGTCAGCTTAGTGAAATCCTGTCTCAAAAAAAGGCAAATGAGTTGAGCTTTAAAATCAAAGAAAGATGTGAGTGAGAATGTTCATTAAGAACTTAAAAGTTAGCTGGGCGCTGTGGTGCATGCCTGTAATCCCAGCACCTTGGACACTGAGTCAAGAGAACTTTGAGTTCAAAGGCAATCTCAGCAATTTAGCAAGGCCCTAAGCAAATTAGTGAGACCATGTCTCTAAATAAAATATATAATAAAGGCTGGAGGACATGGTTCAGTGGCTAAGTGTCCCTGGGTTCAATCCCTGGTACCAAAAAAGAACATAAAAGTGAGAGTTGGGTGTAGCTCAGTAGTAATGTTTGCCTAGGTTGTACAAGGCCCTGAGTTCTATCCCTGGCACTGAGGGGAAAAAAAGAACATAAAATGGAAAGAGCACTGAAAAGGTAGACCATGAGAAGGCATATATAACATGTGAAAAGTAAGGTTTGAACACAGCAATTGAGAATGAAAAAGGTCAACCTGAGGCAAGATATAAAACAAGGACAAGATGGGACACTGTGGAGCCAAGCTGCCTAGTGATTTGAGGTACAAGTGCTAGATGGGGGAGTAAGGAGGGGTGCAGCAGCTAGAGCAGATAAGGGGAGGGTGGGAAACAAAGTCCTGAGGTGGGGCCAGCTCAACACCATGCAAAGTCCCCAGTTCAAGCAACCAGACACAGAAGGCAGAAAGCAATGGGTTCATGTTTCCAGATACCAGCAGCCTGTGTGCCTTAGAACTCTTGGGTGACTCAAGCCTCTGATGACCTGTCCTCTTTAAAAGAGGCCAGGGGTGGGTAAAGAGCTACATGTTGATTAATCAAAACTGAATTTTTAAAAACCAGACCCTTTTGAAAGTCTTAGCAATTTTCTAGGAGGGGTATTGATTTCCTTAGGTTGGATCAAGTATTGCTGGTCCTGCTGAATAATTGTGATGCACACAAACCACAGTGACCAATATCAGCAGAAGCAAAAGAAATCTGTAGGAACATTGTCTTGAAATTAAGACCTTTGATAGGAACACTTAATACTTCAGGGTATGTTAATTGTTTTTATACCATTTAAGGTAATAACCATTTTTCTTTATGGCTTTCAGCTCTTTTTTTCTGAAATATGAGAATTTATTTTTTTTGTGTACATGACTTTAGGTGTGTGTTTCAAGAGACATTTTGTTATATATTATCTAGCATTGTATATTTTGTATTATAGGATAGTCTCATCTTTCACATTGCAGGCACTGCAAATCTTAGTAATATAGTTTCTTTTATGCTAAGTCATGCCTAACTAGAAAGAACAAGACAACTACTCTTTTTTTTAACCTCTTTCTGTTTCTCATTGAGGCAGGCAGTGAATAGTTATTGAGTCTCTCTTATGTGCCAGGTACTGCCATAGCAATATTTAAGACACATTCTCATCCTGAAAGTGATTCCAGTATGGTAGGGAGAATTTAATAGACGTAAGTAAATGGGTAAATAAAAAATAAAATAAAAACATGCATTCTCCCTGCTCTTAGGCAATTCTACCGAAAGACAAAGCAGGTAGAGGAATTTTTAGAGGAATCAGCATGTGTGAACCCATGAAGCTGGAAAGCAGCATGAGAGAAATATAGGGAGTTCAGGTTTTGTGGGCATCTAACAGATGAGGTTAGAGAAGGCGGCTGTGGTCAGTCATAACAGACTTTTTGGTTGATGTACAAGTCCAAGGTAATAAATACCAAAAGATCTTAATTGAAGTTAAGACCTTTCAACATGAACACTTAATACTTCAGAGTGGGTTAATTGTTTTTATACCATTGAAAGTAATAACCATTTTTCTTTTGGCTTTAAGGTCTTTATTGATTATAGAACATAATCAAGGTTGTCATTTAGAAAAATCATTCTTTAAAAAAAAAGAAAAATCATTCTTTCTTGTTTGGTGGTTTTAATCCTTAGAGGGCCAGTGACCAGTTAAGGATGCTGCTAAAATAATCCAGGAAAGAAATGAGGGTCCAAGGAAAGATTGTATAGGAAGGGATACATAGGCAAAAGTAGCACTGAGATTATTTAATAGGCAGAATGGCAGGATTTAGTGATCCATAGGATGAGGGTGATGGTGAAGATGACCTCAGAATTTCCTTTTTAAATTGTTGATCAATTAATTATAAATGGGCAAATAAAAATCATTTATTGTGTACTAAATATGATGTTTTGCAATATGTGTACATTATGGAATGGCTAAATCAAGGTAATTAACATGTTGCTTTATATATTTACCTTTTTTATGAAATCTGAAAATGTTGAACTAATAGAAGCAGATATTAGAAAAGTCTGCTGGGGCTGGGAGGGTTGGGGGAGGGCATTGAAGAGATGTTGGTCAAATAATAAGAAATTTCTGTTAGAAAAAGGAAGAATAAGTTTGAGAGCTATATTGTACAACATAGTGTCTATTGACTAACATAGTTAATAACAATGTATTACATTTTTGAAAATTGCTAACTTCAGAGTTTCTGATGAGGTTGTCACAATTCCTGAGAGAGGAAATGGAGAAAGAAGGGCAGGTCTTAGGGAAAGATGATGAGTTGGTTCTGAACATGTTCCAAAGATTCAATATCTATTTATCTAGCTATAGTTTTAAAATTTTTTACTGGAAAGCCTAGGTAGAGAAACTTAAAAACTATTGTCTTGTGAAAATCAAGATAAAGTTGAGCTGAAATTTTATGTCTGTGAAAAAATGTATTTTAGGTTCTGACTTCCTTAGAACTTCAGGAATACATTTACTTCTCATGGAGTGCTTGTATGTGTCTTTCAGGGCAGGAGTGACTGAGCTTATGAATATGTCATGTTGTACATATTTGGTTTGTAGCATGGATAGAAGGCTGAAAATTGCTTCTGCATTTCAGGTAATTCAGAGGTCCGTGGGGCCAGCCAGCCTGAGCCTGCTCACCTTCAGAGTCTATGCAGCACCAAAAAAGGATGCGCCTCACAAAAATTCCATGAAAGTTGATGAGGTAACATGCTGTTCATGCAGTGATATATTTTGGACATTTGACTTAGTTACTGTAGAAGAGATTTTACAAATTGTATATCAGGAGGATAGTTAGAAGATAATTATTTTAATTTTTTATTTTTGCAGTGCTGTGGCCTTGTGCATTCTAGGTAAGCACTCTACCACTAAGCTATACCCCAGCACAGTTAGAAGATATTTAAAAGGATTATTTGTGTTTTTCATTTGGTGTTAAGTTTTTTGAGCTCTTTGTATATTCTGGATATTAATGCCCTGATTAGCAGTGGCAAAGATTTTCTCCCATCTGTAAATGGGCAAAGGAACTAAACAGAAACTTCTCAAAAGGAGAAATACAAAGGGTCAACAGATATATTAAAAAAAAAAAAAATCTTCAACGTCTCCAGCAATTAAATGCAGATTAAAACTAAATGAGATTTCATTTCCAATCAGAAAGGCAATTATCAATAATACAAGTAACAATGTTAGCAAGGATGTGAGGAGGAGGGTACACTCATACATTGTTGGTGGCACTACAAATTAATATAACCTCTATGGAAAGCAGTATGGAGATTCCTCAAAAATCTAAAAATGGAACCACCATAGGACCTAGCTATCCCACTCCTTGGTATATATCCAGAGGATTTTAAATCAGCATACTAGGCTAGGGCTGTAGCTCAGTGGCAGAATACTTGCCTAGCAAGTGTGAGGCACTGGCTTCTCAACAGTATATAAAAATAAAGTAAAAGTATTCTGTCCATCTGCAAAAAAAATTAAAAATAAAATCAGTTTACTACAGTGATGCAGCCACATCAATGTTTATAGCAGCACAATTCACAATAGTTAAGCTGTGGAACCAACCTAGGTGCCCTTCAACAGATGAATGGATAAAGAAAATGTGATACACATACACACACACACACCCACACACACCCACACACACACACATACATATGTATAATGAGTATTATTCAGCCATAAAGAAGACTGACTTTATGGCATTTGTTGGTAAATGAATGGAACAGGAGACTATCATGGTAAGTGAAATAAGCCAATCCCCCCAAAATCAAAAGCCAAATATTTTCTCTGATATGTGGAAGCTAATCCTAATTAAGGGTGGGGAGGAATGTAAAAAAAAGAATAGAAGAAAGATCAGAGGAGTAAACAAAGGGCAATGAAAGGAAGGGAGGAGAGATGCGATAGAGAAAGTCAGTGGAATGAATTTTCCTATGTACATACATAAATATACCACAGTGAATCTCATCATCACATACATCCATAAGATACTAATTAAAAAAAATAAGTAAATAGCAGGAGGATCAATAAAGTAGAGAGAAGGCAACAGGGGGTGGAAGGAAGGGAGGGGAAGGGGAAATACTGGGGACTGGCCTGCCATGGTGGCACATGCCTGTAATCCCAGAGTTCCCAGAGTTCAAACCAGCACAATTCACAATAGTTAAGCTGTGGAACCAACTGAGTTGCTTAGCACCTCACCTCAGCAATGGTGAGGTGCTAAGCAACTCAGTGAGACCCTGTCTTTAAATAAAATACGAAATTGGGCTGGGAATGTGGCTCAGTGATCCAATGCCCCTGAGTTCAATCCCCAGTACCAAAGAAAGAAAGAAAGAAATACTGGGGACTGAATTAGAAGAAATTATATTCCATGCTTTTATAATTATGCCATAGTATATATTTCTATTATCATATATAACTAAAAAGAAATATATTTCCTTACAGTTTGTTTTCTTTGTGGGAAATTAGTAAACTGCGGCTTTTTCAACAGATGAACTTTAATGGTGGTATTGAACTTTAACAGATGAACTAAGGGTAAAATTAAGAAATATTTTATAGATTTTTTAATGGGGAACCTGCCATGTCCCAGTAGATTATAAATACAGCTTAGCTTTTTTTTTTTTGGTACTAGGGATTGAATTTAGCCCAGAGCCACATCCCTAGTTCTTTTATTTTTCATTTTAAGGCAAGGTCTCACTAAGTTGCTTAGGGCCTTGCCAAATTGATCAGTCTGACCTTGAATTTACAATCCTCCTGCCTGAGCCTCTGGAGCCACTGGAGTACTGGCATGTACCACCATGCCCAACTGCAACTCACTTTTCTAAGCAGCCTTCCTGATTCTGGACTGCTTGATCAAGCCAAGAAAACATTCACATTTTTCTTAAAGAAATCAGAGATCTGATTCTCTCTGCTTCTTGGCTGGTAAAAATCCTAAGTAGATACTTAGTATACATTAAATAATCAAACAAGAAATCTTTACATTGTTTAGATTCTTTTTTTTGTCTGTACTTCCCACTGATTATTTGGATATTCAGTTTCTGTTTCCTTTGAATAATTTGAGGTACAGTTTTACCTTTAGTCCCTTGTAGGGTTACTTGAAAGGTGTTTATATAAAGCTAATTAGCTTATCTTTTGCCCTTTACTCTTTTCTCAGGCTTTGGGACAATAGCATTGTTGAGAGTGAAGAGGGCAGCCAGTAGTGTCTAAGAAAATTCTTCTCTGGGTGGGGAACAAACCTGCTCTCCTTTGATTAGCACCAGACTGATCATTTGAACTATGTATTCAGTTATTCTTCAGTTACTCTCAAGCATTTTTAACCCCCCCCCCCAACCCATTCTTTTTTTATAATTTATTTTTTAGTTGTAGATAGACACAATATCTTTACTTCTTTATTTTTAAATATTTTTTTAGTCGTTGATAAACCTTTATTTTATTTGCTTATTTATATGTGGTGCTGGAAATCGAACGCAGTGCCTCACACGTATGTGGCAAGCACTCTACCGCTGAGCTATACCCTAACCCCTCAACCTACTCTTTAGAGCGATAGACTCCTTTTTCTAAACTAAACCTGGGGTGAAATACCAGATACCAGTGTAAATGGATGAAAGAAAGGTGCTTTGTTTTCCATCAGTGGATGAGGAGGGATATGATACCATGTAGCTCTGCCCTCTTATCCTTATCCTTATTTTTTTAGTTGTAGATGGACATAATGCCTTTATTTTATTTATTTATTTTTATGTAGTGCTGAGGATCAAACACAGTGCCTCACACATACTAAGCAAGTGCTCTACCACTGAGCTACAACCCAAGCCCCTTGTCATTATCCTTATGATTAAGGAAATAATGTGCAAAGATCATCTGAAGTAAAGTTTTAGGTTGTGTGTAACCCTTAGAGTCATTGTAATTTATAAATTATTAGAAATATTGCACCTACAAATTTGATAATGTATTACATGATCTCATTACTGTGTATGCTTTTTTATTTTTGTTTGAATGTGTGCAGCTTTCACTCTACTCAGCTCCCGAGGGTCAATGTAAATATGTGGAGGAGCCAAGGACTCAACTTGAAGAAAGCATCTCACAGCTCCGACATCATTTTGAGCCGTATACCAGTTGGTGTCAGGTACAGCTGTTAGAGTCAATAATGAAAAGTCTATATAGAGCCAGCATGGTAGCATATACCTGTAATCCTGGTGACTCAGGAGTGCACCTGTAATCCCAGCTCCTTGGGAGGATTGCAGGTTTGAGGCCAGCCCCAGCAATTTAGCAAGGCCTTAAGCAATTTAGCAATTCCCAGTCTCAAAATAAAAAATAAAAAGGGCTGGGACATAGTTCTGTGATAAAGTATCACTGGGTTCAGTCCCCTGGTACCAAAACAACAACAATAACAAAAAGGTAAGAAAAAAAGTCCATGTTGGATACATGATTTTAGAAAAAGGCATAATAAAAGGGTCCAGGTTAAGAGTTCTCTGCTTACAAATGTTCATCAGTGCCACAGGGAGAGCAGGTGCAACAGTGCCCTGGATTCCTTGTGGCACCAGTTGCTGTAGCTGCAGGGAAAATTTTCCTCTCCCTAGGTGGGGTTTGCACCTTGACTAGAGAGAAGAGGGCTGGTAATTGCCTTGTTGGTTGTGGTTATGAAAACATTGTGTTTACTAGAGAGCATATGGGACTGTAATGAAAGTAAACGGATATAATGTAAACATACTAAAACTGGGACATTTTTCTTTCCTAGAGATTCTATAAACTGAGCATCTCTAATCGTGAGGCATTTTGGATATTGGATTTTCAGAGTAGAGATGTTCAACTGGTATAGTTTATGCAAGTATTCCAAAATAAAAAGAAAACTTCTAAAATATAAAATATTTCTAGTCCTAAGCATTTTATATAAGGTATATGACACCTGTGTCACTTTAAACAAATGGTTTTAGTGCATTTAAAATGCTGTAACAGAAAGGTAGATGCCAAAATAGGGTAGAATTACATATTTGAATTGTTTGTCCCAATGAACTACAGGTACAGGTCGGCTTCTGTCTCTAACTTATGTTTTAGGTCAGACATTTGTCATGATGGGAGTGAAAGTATTTCTGTGTTTTTTTAACACCTGAAACCAAAGTTTGCAATTTACAGAATTTGTAGGTATTGATATATGTTTGCCATATTTCATCTTGATTTTGAAAACTGAATAAAAACTAATAAAAAATGAATAAAAACTAATATGTTGGTGTGTATGAAATGTCAGATTTACTTTGCTTGAGATTTACAAGTTCAATTTTTATCCAGGGCTTGTCTTAAAATTTGAAAGTTTCATGTGCCACTGCTGAGTTTTTGTTTACCAAGTGAGATAAAAAAGTACTGCCCATGACCTCTATCAATAATATAATTTGGGCCTTTATACTTAAGTGAGTTATGAAATACCTAAAGACTTTATACGTATTGTGTTGTAAAGTGCTTAGACTTTGTTATCTTGTTCTAGGTTTTTAATCTGTCTGTAAATAGTTTAGATAAAGTCAGCAAGGGGCTGAGGTGTAGCTCAATGATAGAGAGCATGTTTTGCGTGTATAAGGACCTGGATTCAATCCCTAGCACCATAAAATCAAATAAAAAACAAAACAAAATAAAAAAGAAAGAAAAAACATAAGGTCAATAAATTTGTGTAAATATTTTTGTGTCATGTAAGCTTGACTATTGTTATTTCTGGTATGTCTGATTTTGTATTGTTTTTGGTGCTGGGGATTGAACCTAGGGCCTTGTGCATGCTAAGTACATGATTTACCACTGAACTACACCCCCAGCCCAATATATTTTTTTAATGAAAGTATTTTATCTTTTTACCTTTCAACAACCTAACGTTGTTTTTGTCTTTTCCTTTTCCTTTTATGCATGATATTCAGTGCAGTAAAACACCTCTCTGGATGATAAAGTAGTTATCAGCATATCTGTTTGCACTACTTCTAAATGATTTTCTTCTAATTATAATGGTTTTATTTTCCTGGGTGGAATGAAGTTTTCATGAATGGAAATATTTCTAATTCCTGGTTCCTTTTTCAGACCACCAATTTCTAGTCCTTCCTTGAAGATCTAATTTGTTTTAATAGTAAAATATTTTTTTTACCTTTATTTTATTTGTTTTTAACTTTTTTTAATGTGGTGCTGGGGATTGAACCCAGTGCCTCACGCATGCTAGGCAAGCACTCTACCATTGAGCTACAACCCCAGCCCCAATAGTAAAATATTAATCTAGCAAAAGAAGTGGACTGTCACTCTGTATTTCAACCTGTAGGTTTTCTTTCTCTTTAATGGGTGGAAGAGAAACCTATAATGGATTTTACTGAAGAAATATTCATTTCTTTCTGTCTTCCCCCAAATTCAGCATTTATTATTTAAGGCCATTTAAAATAATGAGAGTAACTTTTTCTGGCTTGAACTGAATTATCTAAAACAAATCCTTTTTTTAAATGACAGTTCTGATCTTCTAATACCCTAATGTCTCCTTTTCCATCTTTGCTGTAGACGTCTTGAAGGTGGATATCTTCTAGCTAGTCCCTGGTTTCCTTTAGGATCATCTGATGTTCATATACAAAGCTTTTCTTTTTTCTTTTTTGAGATGGAATCTCAATGTTGCCCAAGCTCCTCTCAAACTTCTGGACTTAAGGATCCTCCCACCTCAGCCTCAGGGAGTGCTAGAATTACAGGCCTGTTCCACTGCCTGGCTACAAAGCTTTTTTTTATTGTTATTAAAAGAATGTTGTTACTTCATTTGCTTCAGAATTTTGGGGTATCTCTCCAAACTGAGTCATTTGATCCTTTGTCTCATTGAAGCTGGTCATTTTCTGCTTCAAATGGGTACTTTCCAGATGTAAGCTATAAAATAATGGCAAAACCAGGAAATAGACAATATGAAACACAAATTTAATTTCATAGGAAAAGGATTGCCTCTAAATTATCAAGGGGATTGATCTTTAGTCTATTTTCTTCCATTTTAGGAGAAGAGTAAGAATGCTGGGTTGTTAAAAGCACTGTAGTTGGAATCTTTGCCCCTGTGGCAATAGGAAACCATTCTGCTAAGCAGTTTGCAGTGAAGGGAAAATTACAAAACAAAAAAAAAAGAACTCAGAAAGTATCTCTTTATTCAAAATCTGTTAATAGCTAGGAGTGTAGCTCAGTGGTAGAGCATGTTCTTAGCTCTCCCAGGGCCTTGGATTCAGTTCCCAGCATCAAAAACAAAAATGTTCAGTAAAGTATATATATGTTGTTACTTTATAATCAGCAAATTGTACTCATTCTGTTCCTTTTTACTTTTTTAGGAAACATACTCCAAAACTAAGCCCAAGATGCAAAGTTTGGTTCAATGGGGGCTAGGTAAGTCATTTTGTTATTAGGCATAATCAGTTACTTCAATAATATTGAACTGTTTAACTGGAGTTCTATGAATGGAATCTAGAGATATATGGATTTGTTTAAATCTTACACAGAATTTTAGAACTGTGTGAATTTTTCTAGAAAGAAAATTTGTTCTTTTCATCCAGATTTCAGGGGGCTCATATCTCCTAAGTTTCTTCAACATTATTAAGATTATAGGGTTAGCAAGTGCAGATACACTGTGTTTTTAATAAAATGGATTTCCAGGTACAATGTAGTACAGCACACTAACTCATCAGTAGATTCCTAGAATCAAAGTAGTTAACTTACATTGCTATTATTACATGCTATAGAAGTTTAGAGGCAGGAAGGAACTGAGCTGCTGTGCCTGGGAAAGGTCTTATTGCATAATTAGTAGTGTTCCTACATTTTTTTCATTGTCCTTGATTGTTTCTCATATATAGGCCACTTATCACCTACCTGTACTCATAAACTGAGCTCTGTCTACATTCTGACTAATGTCAGGAACTGGTAAAACAGAGACTGATCATATTTCATTCCCCTCATTGTGCATCTTGGTGAATCAAAATCTTGTTTTTAAAAGGATGTGTTTTCATGATAACAAAAAAAAAATGGCACTGAAGAAGCCTTTTCATTCATTATTTGCAGTATTTGTTTTGTTTTTTCTTTTCCTGGACTCAGTTACTGCAAAAACTCTAAAGCAGAAACATTCCATTATGAGTTATTATCTGCCAAAGCTCTCAGACCATTTTCCAGAAGCTATAGTGAAGGCATGTTACCAGAAGCTGGGCTCTGGCTTCAAGAGCAATCTGAAAACATCATTTTCCCTATTTCTTTGTAATTTACCTACTTCTGCTCAGCTCACGAAAAGCCATCTGGGTCTCCTCCTGTCAACTGTTCTTATGTGTATGTCTAGAATTAAACAACACTATGCTGGTAGGCAAAAATAAAGGAAAGTAGAAAATTGCCTCAGAAAACCAAGTTGAGAGGATAGAAAGTCAAGACTAGATTGAAGACAAAAGAAGTAAAAATTTTAACCAGGTGGAAGTTAATGCAAATGTATAACACAAGCTCTGTAATAGTGTTTAAAATGATTATCACATCTCCCAAAGAATCATGAAAGGAAAATTTTAAGTATCTGGTGTTTTCTGGGGGAGAGATTTACTCAGCATTCTAGCTTATTGGTTCAGTTCAGCATATGTTTGTCAAGTCACATCATGCCAGTCATTGAAGATCAACGTTGATTAAGAAAGTGGTCACAACCAATAAGATACATGTAATAAATTATTCAATACTAATGCAAATACAGAAATAATTACAGACCACTATTGAAGGTACAGAGGAAGGAGACTAGTTGAATAGTGATTGGGGAGTTGGGAGCAGTGAGGGGAAGGATTTTTAAGATGAATCTTCAAGGACCAGTGTTAGCCACACCAACACGTGGGTGTTGCAGACACAGTGTGATCAAGACTTGGAGGTGGGACTATAAGGAGATAGAGAGTGCTGAAGATGAGGCTGTGAGACATACAGGAGGGCTTTGTAAGTCATGACCTAGCTGAAATTCATTTGTTTAATTCATCCAGTATTTCTCATCTCCTGTCAGTGTTCTTAATAAATGTTTGTGGAATGACTATCCGCTGTTAACACTGAGGGAAGATAACATGTAACAAGTATCACAAATCCACCATTTAGGAGCTTATATTCTCCAACTCTATAGCACACTGCACTTAACTATTCAGATGTGTGTTTCCTGGGACATCTGAATAGTGCTATGTGTGCTATAGAGTTAGGTACCAAGTGATGGTATAGAGAATAAATATGTGATTCCCAATGAAGACAAAAGGTCTGGGCTGATGAACTTAGAAAACACTTTTCTGAGGTGATAGGGCCCAAGCTAGGTCTTATCTGGGTGAGACTGGCTCATTGAAGGGGAGAGGAGAGGATGCATTATGTGAATGGAGTCACAAGGCATGGTGAATAGGCTTATGTGTTATGTTTATTTTTATTTATTCTGTCACCACCAACAGTTGGCTATTCCCCACAAGTTTCCTTCATTATCCAAATTTATTGTTCTTGAGTTCAAATAATGAGTTCAGATGGCAAAGGATACTTATTTTTCCTAGGCTTATATATTTGGTTCCTGAAAGAATATAAAAGAAGTTTATTAGCAGCATACAAACAATATGTGGTTTGAAAAGCTTTTGATACTGTATGTACTACTTGTATGTAAGACTTTGGTTTTTAATGAGTAATTTATGATTTTTTTTTCCAATCTGATTTTATTATAGATAGCTATGAATATCTCCAAAATGCACCTCCTGGATTTTTTCCAAGACTTGGTGTTATTGGTTTTGCTGGCCTTGTTGGACTCCTTTTCACTAGAGGTGGGTGCAATTTTGTGGGTTTTTTTTTTTTTTTTGAACAGTCAGTTCTTGTGGGAAAGATAGGGTATGTTTGGTTCTTTACTTTCAATGAACAGTTTTCAGAATAATGAGTTGGTTCCTGAACATTGACTTCTTAATATGTAATTAATATAGTCGTTTACTCCATTCTGTTTAAGCAAATATAAATTTTGTTCTCTTTGTAGAAAAGAAATTAGTTTTTTCTTATAAGTACATTTACTGTTCAACTCTTTACTGCTCTTAGGTACAGAGTGAATTATTATTATTATTATTATTATTATTATTATTTTTTTTTTTGGCATTGGGGATTGAACTCAGGGTACTTGACCACTGAGCTACATCCCCAGCCCTATTTTATATTTTATTTAGAGACAGGGTCTCACTGAGCTGTTCAGTGCCTCGCTTTTTGCTGAGGCTGGCTTTGATGTCGGGATCCTTCTGCTTCAGTCCCTGGAGTTTCTAGGATTATAGGCGTGCGCCACCATGCCTGGCTAGAGTGAATTTTTGTTCAGTCTTTCATACCTGAGAAATAAACTGTTTCTAAATGTTTCATTGTTATTGTCAGGCTATTAATCACAGTAAATAGAGCACTAACTTAATAGAGAACTTATTAACTTTTTGATGTGTCATGGCTTCAGTCAGTAATGATGTAAAAAATTTTAAAATGCTTAAAATTAAAGCTGGGTTTAGTGGCCTGTAATCCCAGCTACTCCGGAGGCTGAGGCAGGAGGATCAGAAGTTGAAGGCCAGCACTGGCAACTTAGCAGGACCCCATCTCAATAAAAAAAAGCTAACAAATGTCAACTTAAATATATTATGTAGGTACTGAAGGCATTGCTCAGTGATATAGCACTTGCCTAGCATATATGAGGCCCTAGGTCAATCTCCAGCACCACCAACCCCAAAATAACACTGCACTCACTGTTAGATTACAGAACATTTATAAAAAATAAAGGATGATAAAAGACTTTACTACAATGAGTTTAAGTTTTTGTGAAATTCTTGAAGTTTTGCTGACTCTAAAATGAATGCTTATGGTATAAAATTCAGTTAAAGAATTCTTTTTCTTTTTTAATATTTTTTTAGTTGTAAATGGACCTTTATTTATTCATATGTGGTACTGAGAATCGAACCCAGTGCCTCACACATACTAGGCAAGCACTCTACCACTGAACCACAACCCCAGCTCCAGTTACAGGAATTCTTTTTTTAAAAAAAATATTTATTTATTAGTTTTGGATGGACGCAATATCTTTATTTTACATTTATGTGGTACTGAGGGTCGAACCCAGTGCCTTGCACGCGCAAGGCAAGCGCTCTACAACTGAGCTTCAAACCTAAATTCTTAAAGAGAAATTCCTATAAAGAACCCTGTAATCTGACCCCCCTAAAACAGAACCATAGTTTGATACCTATTTCACCAGTTTTAGAACTCTTTCTTCTTGATGCATTAAGTGTTATTTTAGAATCTGGAGCGTAAATGCAGCCCTAGTGCTACTCCCAATTCACCTGCTGAATGAACGGTGTCTTGGTCTCCTTGCCTTTCTCTCATCTTGTACTAAGCAATGAGAATTAAATTTCCATTTCTTTTTTTTTTAGTAACCAATTTGCAAAGCAACACTATTTTTCATATATCTTTCCCCTTATTTCCTGCAAAGCTGTTCAGAAAAGGATTCCATTGTCATTTAAATAGTGCTTGGGATTTATAAACATCCAAAGGCCAGGGGTATTGGAATTGTGGCTATGACTAGAATGTGGAATCCAGTGAGATAAGCTTCTACTGCCCTCTCTGTTGTTTGAGCATGTGGGGGAGTCTTGCAAGCCCAAAGAAAGCTTTCAGTGCTATGGGTAACTTCCTGTCCTATCAGGTGTTTGTCCGCCATCCTCTAGGGTTTCCGTCCTGAGGAGGGTTGGAGACTGCACTCTCCTGGGCAGAGTGTACCTGCTACCATGGGTCCTATCCCTTTGTGTTTGTTTGCTTATTTGTTCCTAGCTTTTTTTCCCCTTCCTGGGAGGGCCTGGTAGCATTAAAATAATTTGAAACTTTCATTCTTTTTTTAAAAAAAAATGTCCACATAGGCACATGCATGTGTGCATGTACACATTCATGCACTCACAGGTGATAGTAAATTTTTTTTCATGGCCATTTAGAAGGGCCTGAGGTGAAAAGCATCAGAGGGGTTCACTGAGCAAGATAAATGGGATGGTAGACTCATTTATGGGTGACAAGTGTGGTTTTCAGGCCCCTCCAGGGAGATAATCCCCTATGCAGCAGCAGGATGGGCTCAGAAGTCCCTCCTGGTAGGGTTTCTTGAGCACACCTGCTAAGTAGTGTGCCTAAGTTAATGAGGAGGCCTGCGACTATAATGGTGACACAGTGCTCCCAGAGTGAGAGCTGTGCCTTCTGGTGGCTCTTCCCCTCACTGACAGCCAGTGAGTGATTGTCCTTTCGCAACGCTGATACTCACTGCCTACACCACTGGCTTTTTGGGAGGGGTGAGCATGAAGGTGGGCATGCGGGCATGCAGTCATACCTCCTTCCTAAGGTGTGTGTGGACCTTCCAGCTCATTGTGTAGACCAGCAGGGCCCAAAAACCCAAGAGCTGCTACTTATCAGCTTTCCCTAGAGAAGTGAAAAATGAGTGTCATTAGTTTTGCTGGTCTCTTCAGCTGGTCCCCACCTGCTTGGGCATAAAGCTTCAAGTGGACAGGGAAGACCTGAGGAATAACAGATTTTTCTGTTCCAGGATAATTATATCCTTTTAACCCAGGCAATAGGACTTGGAGAGAAACATTTTTTTTAATATATTTTTTTAGTTGTAGATGAACACAATACTTTTATTTTGTTTATTTATTTATTTATATGTGGTGTTGAGGATCGAACCTAGTGCCTCACACGTGTGAGGCAAGCGCTCTACCACTGAACCACAACCCCAGCCCCGAAACATTAACTTATTAATAGTCTAGTCGATAATACTCATATTCTCAATAGCCCCAGTTTTATCTTTGAATATTTATCTGTTTAAAGTTTAAAACCAGGGGCTTGGAGTGTAGCTCAGTGGTAGAGTGCTTGCCTAGCATGCCTGAGGCCCTGGGTTGAAAACCCAGCCCCACAAATTTTTTTTTTAAGAAAAATAAAGTATAAAATTAATAAGCAGCACTTGCATTGGTAGAATTGTATATTATTAATACACATTGCCCTAACGTGTATCCATCAAAAACACCATCCATGCCTCTCAGTGGAGACTACTTTTTTTTTATTTTTTCATACACACACACACACAGTTGTAGATGGACAAAATACATTTATTTTGTTTGCTCATTTTTATGTGGTGCTGAGGATTGAATACAGTGCTTCACACATGCTAGTCAAGCGCTCCGCTACTGAGCTACAACCACAGCCCTCAGTGACTATTTCTAATGTTAAGTCCACCTGCATTCTCCTTTTTCACCCTCTGCCACTTTTTGTTTTTACCTCATTCTCAGGTTTCTCCAAATTCAGCATCCTGTTGTTTATCAATTCCTCTTTTCTCCATAGCTCTTCATCCTCTGCAGCCTGACCTCAGACTTCAACACAGCTGTTGTTTTAGGACTTCCTTTATGCTCTCTTGGGCTTGAGCCCCCTGTTCTTATCTTCTGGGTTATCTTCTCCTTGGTTTATTTTGCCATGTTGTTCAACCATATGCTTAAATTTCTTTTAAAAAAGAGTCTCTTTAAAAATATATGGGAGACAAACTTTCCAAGACCTTGCATGTCTGCCCTTATACCAAGTGATAGTTTAGATAGTGATATCATTTGTTTTCCACTAAAACTTTGAAAACTGGGTCTTGTAGCATCTGGCATATAGATGGGAGAGTCAATAGCCAGACCTGTTCCTTCTGAAGTCATTCTTTGTTTTCCCTCCTCGAACTTTTAAGGATCTTTTTAAATCTTTTGTTTTCTGAATTTCTATGGTGCTGTGACTATATAGACGTTTTCTTTCCTTGATTGGACATTGGGTGGCTCCCAGCCTTCAGCTAAAGGATGATATCTATATGGCACATCTTTGAAAATTTGCTGCACTTCTATTAATTAGCAGTTGAGTTGTTTAAAAATGACCCTATATATCTTATATTTTCTTGATTGTTTTGTTTCATTCCTTTTAGATTTTTTTTTACTTTGTTCCTTTCCTTGAACTCTTTCTTATTCCCTGAATGTTCCTTTTTTCATAGAATTCTTTTTTCTCTTAATGTAGTTGCTTCTTGAATTTATTTGATGATACTTAATAACAGGTCTAGTTTTGTTTTGAAGTTCTGTTTCCCGTGGGGTTTTTTCCCTTGCTTGTCTTAGGTTCTAGGCTTTCCTCCAACAACTGGTGATCCTTGGTTGTCAGGTCAGGTTTCAGAATGGGGCAATTGAAATGCTAGTAAGCATGCTTTTGTGTTAGATGGGGCTTGCTGACAGACACTTCTGCCTCAGGGTGAGCTGGACTGGACTCAGGATCAGTTTTAGAAGGGCTTTACTCTCAAGCACTAACTGTGTGCACACACACACAACTATCTTGGTTGTTAGTAGAAAACCCCTGGCATTTCTTTAGTAATACCCTGCTGCGCTTTAAAAATTTGGCCTGGCTTGAATTCCTGGCCATGGGCAGTTTTGCACTGGGATCGCATAGGGAAAGGAAGGGATCAATTTGTCCATGTATGACTTGCACTTGTCCCCTGTCTTGATTCCTGGGTGTCACTTCCACTCTCCATAGTACATGCCATCTCTGCCTGGGACAGGTCTGCTCCCTCTTTAGCTATAACCCTTCTTCAAGACTTTAAGGCTACTTCTCTTCACTTTTCAGTTTCTGAAAATTGGTTAACACTTTTTTCTTTTGCAGTGCTGGGGATGGAACCTGGGCCTTTGCCTGTGATAGGCAAGTGCTGTACCATTGATCTATACCCCCAGTTGATTCTTCTTATCTGCCAGTGGCCTCTCCACACATTTTTCTTCATGGTGGATTTTTAAATTTGTATTTTATTCTTTTACTGTTATTTTAATGAAGTCTCAGGAAGAAGAGGAAGGGAACAATTGTGTTTATTATTTAAATAGGAAGCCAGTTTGCTGTTAGAAAAACATAAACCTTAGAAACCAGAATTCTGATTTGTTTGTTTGATTTCAAAATAATGTTTTTCTGCTTCCTTAGAAATGGTGGTTCTCTTGAAAACATTTGCTGAGTGGTAGAAGCCAATGACAAAGGAACATATGATTCCATTTATATGAAATATTCAGAGTAGGCAAATCCATAGATACAGAAAGTAGATTATTGGTGGCCTAGGGCTGGCAGGGGGGAAGGGGAATTGGGAAGTGACTGCCAATGGATATTGGTGGGTTTCTCTTTCTCTTTCTTTCTCTCTCCCCCCACCCCTCACCCTTACCTTCTACCTTCCCTTTTTCTCCCTCTCTCCTCTTTCTTTTCTCCTTCTTTCTTTGCCTTCCATTTCTCCCTCCCTCCTTTCCTTTCTCCTTCCTTCCCTTTTTCTGGAACCCAGGGTCTCCCACATGCCCAGCACATGCTGTACCACTGAGCTACACCCCCAGCCCAAAGGTATGAGTTTCTTTTGAGGATAATAAAATTGTTTTTGATGATGATTATGCAACTCTTTGAACATACTAAAAGCCATTAAATTTTGAACTTTAAATGGGTGAATTTTGTGAATTATATTCTAATAAAGCTGTGGGAAAGGCATGTAAATACTGTTACTAAATGCATTCTCTCAATTTAAGGTCAAAGCAATCTTGTTCAGTATTAAATGTATAAGGTAAATTGTAATGGTGAGACAGATAATGAATCATCTGATGGTGTGTACAACCTTTTGTTTATTAGGTTCAAAAATAAAGAAGCTTGTGTATCCACCTGCTTTCATGGGATTAGCTGCCTCTATCTATTACCCACAACAAGCCATTGCATTTGCTCAGGTGAGATAGACCCAGTAAGTTAGGATGTCCTTCATTCTTGTGTGTGATATATGGATTTGCTGCTTAATTTTATTTTATTTTGTAGTTACAAAAACACCAGATTAAAATTTGGCTGAACGTATAGATGAACTACAACAAATTGAAATGTTTTTCTCCATTGTGTGCCTCAGCACTGGCTCTCCATTTATGATGCCAGTATTCAAATAATGCATGCTAATTTAAACATTAAGCCAAGAAAATGTAAGGCAATATTTCTGTATACTTACACAGAAGTCTAAAGACCCATTCTAAATTGATAATTATGGGTCACTCGGTTCAGATGTGTCTGGTCATAACCTCTCTTCAATAGACTTGCAGGCACAGGCTGTGCTTTGGCCTCCATATCTCCCTAGTGCCAGCCTCAATTTTCTCACTGGGGACTTGAGGGCATGTGGTCCCTTCTGCTGTTGCTCCTTTCTTGCCCTTCACACCTCAGCTTGATTGTATCCTGGAAGGAGGTAGATCACAGTGGTAGACAACATGGGTAAACTAAACCATTCTCCAAGGGTGGTTCCTGGACCAGCAGCATTAGCATCCCCTGGGAATTTGTTAGAGATGGAGATTCTCAGGCCCCACCACATATCAACTGAATCAGACACTCTGAGGACAAAGGCCAGGCTTAGGATTTATTGTTCAGAGAAGGGAATTCTAAACATAGGAGTCCCTAGGAAAACTGGTAAGAGTAAAGCAGGCTGTAGGTTTTTAGGTCCTGAACAGATTATGGAGATAGGGACCCAGTTGCCAGAACTGCCGTATCACAAGGATACTAAGTCCCAGAAGAGGACAATAGTGCAGTCACCAGTATTAGGCTCTGAGCTAGATAGATTGATATGAACTCCCTGGATTCTGCATGACAAATTCCTGGATGGGACTGTAGTTGTAGGTGGGATTCCAGTGGCCCCCAACTGTGAGAAATTGATGGCTTTGGAAGGGCCAGTATGATCTTCCCAGCATAGGTTTGATATTGTTTATAAGGTCCTGGAGGCAGTAGGTAATGTTCTTGCCCCTGCTCCAGTCCCAGCTCAGGAACAGGGAGTGACTTCTGATTGCCTTAGATTTAAAAGAATGATTAAACATCATCTCAGTCTATTATGATTTAAATAGTAAATGGCTGGGTTGGGGAAAGAGGCTGGGCTGCTGATTGAGAAGTAGATATAGCTGCCCCCAGAGTGGAGGTCTTTTTTTTTTGTCTTAATGTGTCACAGCATGTTGCAAAACATCTTTTATGTTTACAACCAAGATAGTAGGATGTAAATCTGAGTTGATTCTTATTGTTTTTAAAGTCAGTGAGAAGTAGTTTTGTCTTTTTTTTTTTGTACCTAAAATGAACCTGAACAAAACAATTAATTTGGGTTGAGAATATACCTCAATTGGTAGAGTGCTTGCCTCACATGCACAAGGCTCTGGGCTCAATCATCAGCACCACAAATAAATAAGTAAAAATAAGTTACAATATACTTTAAAAAATTTTTTTATATTAACTTTATTTTCACTAGATATAAAACTTTATGGGGCTGGGGTTGTGGCTCAGTGGTAGAGCACTTGCCTAGCATGTGTAAGGCACTGGGTTTGATCCTCAGCACCACTTAAAAATAAATAAAATAAAGGTCCATCAACACCTAATAAAAATTTTTAAAAAATTATGGATCTGTTGGAATGATGAAAATATTCTGGAAATGGAGAGTGGTTGTGGTTGTACAACATTGCACATAAACTTACTATCACTGAATTGTACACATAAAAATGGTTACAGTGATCAACTTTGTGTTGTAAATATGTTTGGTCACTTTAAAATTTTTATTTTCTTTTTTAAAGAATTGTGTTATTGGGCTGGGGATGTGGTTCAAGCAGTAGCGCGCTTGCCTGGCATGCGTGGGGCGCTGGGTTCGATCCTCAGCACCACATAAAAATAAAATAAAAATGTTGTGTCCACCGAAAACTAATATTAAAAAATTCTCTTTCTCTCTTTTAAAAAAAATGTGTTTTATATATATATATTGTGTATTTTTTTGCGTGTGTTTGTGGTACTAGCGGTTAAACACAGGGGTGCTTTATTACAGAATCACATCCCCAGCCCTTTTTATTTTTTATTTTGAGACAGGGTCTTGCTATGTTGCTGAGATGTGTGTGCCACCATGCCCAGCATTGCATATATTATCAGAATAAAACAACCAAATGAACATCAGTGATTGAAAGCAATTTTCTGATATTGTTTCAGTGTCATTTAGTTCCTATTTCACAGTTTGTTTTCTTTTTTATGAATACTTGGATCTTGGACAAGCCCCTTAATGGTTTATATTGTATTTTCTGTTCAGTAGCACTTAGATAAGTGCACTATAGGAAAATTCTCAGATTCATGGAGAATGTTATTTTTTTCTCAGAAATGTAAAATACAAGGAATAGCACCACCCATATGTTTAATAAATGTTCAATGCATCTACCAATGGGTCCAAGAATCATATCATATATTTTAAAAACAGTAGGAGCAACTGAAAGAATATGATTTATAAGGAATCTGCATATTGCAAACACACTGAATTTACTTGCATTTGACTTTAGATGATTCACTTGGCCTCTGAGTGTCTCCTTTTGTCTCCTTGGTGTTATACAGGATAGAGATAAGTCATGTGAAAGTGCTTGTAAATCAAGCACTATTATACAAATATTAATTACAAAAATTAGGAAGAGGCTAACATTTTCAGAAATTAGAAGTATGATAGAGAAGAGCAATCAACGTTCATAGGACCAATGAATGCAAATTACTAAAAACATTTTTTTTGAAGGCTCAGTACTTTTAAAAAAAGTTTCCAGCAATTCAAGTCAGCTAGCCAAAGGTAGACAAGTGCATTTTAAGGTCATGAACTCCCTGAGCTTGCCTCTGATATTAGAGGAACAATTCTGGATTTTGTTACTTTCAAAAGCTCTGTACAAATCCAAAGACTTTATATTTAGGGGGGCTGGGAAAACTAGGATCATCTTCATTGGGTTCATTTACTGTTCCTCTGAGTCCCTAAAATGAGTGATTGACTTTCAACTTAGCAGATATGACTTTTTTGGTTGTAATGTACTAGGCAGGGTGCTAGATGGGATACATAGACACCTTTTTGCATGTGATTTTCAGAAATTTTCAATATTAACAGTGGTCTCTTATTTTTTTTCTCTGAAGTTTCAAAAGTTTAGGATATATACATTTTGTGGGCTGGGATGTGACTCAGTGGTAGAGTACTTACCTCACATGCATGAGGCCCTGAGTTCCATTCCTAGTACCACAAAAATATACATACCTGTAATTTATAGCAAATTATTTAAAAAGATAACTTATACAACCAGACTATTTTTCTTTTTTTTATTTTTATTTTTAGTTGTAGATGGACACAATAACTTTGTTTTATTTATTTATTTTTATGTGGAGCTAAGGATCAAACCCAGGGCCTCAACACATGCCAGGCAAGGCCTCTAACACTGAGCCACAACCCCAGCCCCAGACTACTTTTCTTCCTATACTATCATTCTTACCTTTTTGTTTTAATTTTTTCCTCTTATTTCTTTCTTTTTTTTTTTTTCATTCTTACTCTTTACTTGCTTATGTTACTCAGTTTTAATGTGTATGTCCTAAGACTTCCTGTAGTGGTCATGTGCTTAAATGCAGCTCTTCCTGAAAACAGGGAATTCTCTTCCTCACTAGTCATGTATGGAATAGCAATAGATCTTTTCCATTTCATTTCAAGGTCACTGGAGAGAAGTTATATGACTGGGGTTTACGAGGATACATAGTCATAGAAGATTTGTGGAAGGAGAACTTTCAGAAGGTAAGAAACATCATTTTTATTATCTTTCTTTTGGTTTAAATATGTGGTTTCTCTATGGTTTTGTAAAATATTTGATAACCCTGTTGTTTTACTTGCTTTTTCTGTTTGTTTTTAGTTGCATCTCCAGCTCGGACTTTTTAGTGGAGGAACAATACAATTTCGGAGCACTTAGTTATTATCAGCAGGACCAAATCAATGGTGACCATAAAATGCATTCCACTGCAGCCTTAGACCCTAATTTCCACTCTAATCTATTTATTGTTGCTCAAAGTGTAGCACCTTATCCTAAAGTCTTATCAAAACTGGATTCAGAGCTGCATTGTGATACATACCTTTAATTTCAGGAGGCTGAGGCAGAAGGATCTTGAGTTTGAGGCCTGCTTGGGTAATTTAATGAGACCCTGTCTTAAAATAAAATCTTAAAAAGCTAGGGATTTAGCCAAGTAATAGAATCTTGCCTAGCATGTGTGAGGCCCTAGTTTCAATCCATAGTACTGAAGACAAAAAAAGAAAGAAAAAATAATTTGAAAAAAAAATGGATTCAAAGAGAATATACCGTGCTCCCCCAAAAGACATAATTGAAATCCCCACCTTTTTTTTTTTACTTATCATAAACTCTGTTCTTTCCTTTGCCCATACTGTGTCTTTTCATCACCCAGATAAGGGTGTGAGCCATGGTGTGTTAGGGACTAGCCACCAGCTACAGGCCACATTCTTTGTGCCATCTGGTAGATGAACAGCAGAAGGAAGGGTTGTATAATCATAAGGATATGTTACCTCTCATCTCTCCTAGCAGTTATATAGCTAGAATGTGGCCTGTGTTTGCTAGTATGTTCTCCCTTTCTCCTGTTAAAGAAGAATGAGTACACAATAAGGTATCATGTTTCCTCTAAGCATTCAGAGGCACAGCTAGCCAGCTAAGGGAGAATTAGGGTTCTTTCTTTTCTTTTTTCTTTTTTTTTCTTCCCTTTTTTTTTTTTTTTTTTTTTTTGCAGTACTGGGAATGGAACCCAGGGCTTCATGCTGGCTAGGGAAGTGCTCTACCACTAAGCTACCTCACCATCTCTTTTTAAATATTTGTTTTGATAACAGAGTCTTGCTAAATTGCCCATGGCAGCCTCAAATTTACAGTTTTCCTGCCTCAGCCTCCCAAGTAACTGGGATTATAGGCCTGCACCACCACACCTAGCAGAATTAGGGTTCTTTTTTAAAAATAGTTTTTGGTTGTAGATGGACACAATACTTTTATTTTTATGTGATGCTCAGCATCGAACCCAGTGCTTGACATGTGCTAGGCAAGTGCTCTACTATTTAGCCACCTCCCCAGCCCAGAATTAAGGTTCTTTTATTAACATATCTTCTGCATCTTAGATTAAAGAAAATTCATTTAGATTCCAATGATTTGAAATGAAAATACTCTTAAAAATATATGGGACTAGGAGTGTAGTTCAGTAGTAGAGCACTTGCCTACCACGAGGCCCTGAGTTTGATCCCCAGCACTGAAGAAAGAAAACAAAAAAAGTATATATGTATATATAAGTGGCATGGGGATGTAGATCAGTGATAAAAGCACATGTTTAACATGTGCAAAGATTGAATCCCTAGCACAGCTGTCTCAAAATTCAGAATTTTGAGCTAGAACGTGCAAAGTAACATTACAGAGCAAATTATAGACTAAGCTCAGTGGCATACACCTATAATCCTAGCTACTTGAGAGGCTAAGGCAGGAGGATCACAGTTCAAGGCCAGCCTGGGCAATTTATTGAGACCTGTTCTCAAAATAAAATTTAAAAAAGGACTGGAGATATAACTCAGAGGCAAAACACTCCTGGGTTCACATACTCATACACATATACAAATAAAAGTAAATTATAGCATTCATTGTATACATAAATAATCTTCCAGTGAACTTTTTTTTTTTTTTGGTAGCAGGGATTGAACCCAGAGGCACTTAACCACAGAGCCAATATCCTCAGCCCTTTTTATTTTGAGACAGGGTTTCACTAAGTTGCCTAGGGCCTTGCTAAATTGCTGAAGCTGACCTCAAACTTGCCATCCTCCTGCTTCAGCCTCCAGAGTCACTGGGATTACAGGTGTACATCACCATACCCAGCCCAGTGAAGTCTTAAGATTAATTAAGATTAATTTTTACACTTGTAGTTTGTAAAAGAATGAGTCTCTCCCATCCCCCCCCCCTTTTTTTGAACTGTGGGTTGAACCCAGGTGTACTTAACCACTCAGCTACATCCCTATTCCCTTTTATTTTTATTTATGTTTGTTTTGGTATCAGATTGAACCCAGGGGCGCTCAGCTACTGAGCTACATCTCCAGACCTTTTATTTTGAAACTGGATTTTGCTGTTGCTTGGGGCCTCATTGAGTTGCTGAGGCTGGCTTTGAACTTGTGATCCTTCTGCCTCAGCCTCCTGAGTCACTGGACACACACTCAGCCAAATGAAATCCCAAGATTAATTTTTACATTGGTGGTTTCTAAAGGAATGAGGCCTTCTTGCGCCTTTTTTAAGCTAGCTCTCGAGTAGGAAGTTCTATATTAGTATCAAGTGTACTCTGGCAATCCCTTTTAAAAAATAAACACAGTTTTATTTTCATTTCTCTGACATTTTCTTTGGATACTTTCTTTCCTATTTAAAAAAAATTCATTAACAAGTCCACACCAGATTTTTATATGGGAAAGGAAATAAAATGTCAGGAAAACTATCCACAGCCCTAGAAAGAAATGTGGAAAGTGAGACTAAATCAGTCTCAATTCCTAGTGCTGGCTGTGGTGTGACCGCAGACTATGACACACCAAAGCCAGAGGGGATCCCCCAGGAGCCTCTAAGCCTCACTGTAGTGCCTGCAGCTGTGCACGCACATCAAGGCTAAAGTGAGGGCCTCTTGCAAGCAGCTTTCTCTGACTGCTGGGAGAATTCAGCCAGTGCTGGCAGGATTGTGGTTGGAACACAAATTAAACAGGCCAGCATTATGTGGTGATTAATGCTACTCAGATTTCTATGCGAGTCTGCTGGGAGTGGGGTGGTAAAGATTTCTAATTAGCTCAAGATTGGTGTGCATTTTTTTCTTTCCAGTCTTTTCTACCTTTGTCCTCTTCAGAGTCTATGAGAACTTAAAATGTTGTCCTATTTGTTTACCCTGAAGGCATAATTTTCCTGACAGCTGTTTGTTCTCGGTAGAAGGCAATAAAATTTATGTTGAATGGCTTGTTAAACATTTACAAGTTTGAAATGAAAAATATCAGAAAGCCCTAAGAATCGATATACGTAGGTTTCAGAAATTATTTGATAAGGAAGTACCTTTGGGGTTTGGTGACATATCCCCGCCCCCAGTGCCTTGTTGGGTTTCATAGATTTTATGGCTTTTTTATTTTGTTAATGAGAACAAAGATTCAAATTCCCCTGGCACAGGAATATTTGGAGGCCCTGGGCAGAGTACATTTTCTTCATAGAATATCAAGTAATTTAAAAGTGTATGTATGTGTGTGTGTATATATATACACACATACATAATCTATAATCTAGTAAAAGAGATAAAGTGTACAACCAAAATACAAGGCAAAACATGATAAAGTGCCAGAGGAAAGGCTCTTTGAAGGGAGTTAGGGGACACTTCATGAGGGGGGACTTTTGTTTGTTTCTTGGCTTGTTTGGAAGTTGGTTTTCAAGTCAAGTTTAATTATAGTCTCAATGAAGTATTTTCTAATTTATAATTGTTTATTACTCTAATGATATAACAGATATACATCCCTTGGGTTATATGCAAAGAAGCTTGTGGACATTATGTTTAAAACAGGGCCCTAAAATTTTAAATATTATGAATGATGTTTCAGTTCTTAATTGTATTATTTCCCATGTGATCATAGTACTCTCAAGTACCCAAAAACAAGTCTGGCATTATGCTGCTCAGCCACTTCCCTTCTAACTGATTCTAAATGTTTGACCTATGTCTTCTACCAGTAGTTTTGATGAGAATGTCTTTCAGTCTTTCGTTTCAGTCATTGGTCATTTAAGAGATTTCATTTGCTTCAGCTAAAATGGCTTCTGTTCAAACTGTGAAGCAAAAATAGGGGTGTCCAGAAATACTGTCATTGTATGGTCTAAGGTTTGTTTTTTTTATGTTTTCTATTAAAGAATATATAACATGTATATAGGTTAAAATTCAATAATGTAATGACCACACATATGAAAACCATCTATCTACCTTTGAAAATAGGAAATTGCCGATGCCTTCCCAGTCTTCCATGGGGCCCCTCTGTCTTCCCAGGGGCAACAACTATCTGGAATTTTGTAATTTCATTTCCTTGTTTCTCTTTAAACTTTTCTTTTTGTTTAACCACATATGTATATATTCTAAAACACCATGGTTTAGCTTGCTTGTCTTTTGCCTTTATAATATAAATGTACCAAATATGTGTTTGTGTATGCATATATATGTGTGTGTGTGTGTGTGTGTGTGTGTGTGTGTGTGTGTGTGTGGTTTATCTCAAAGGAGCCTTTCTGTATTTATTTGCCTTAACATTCCCTTAACATTATGTTTATGGACTATATATGGCACTAGTTTGTTCATTTCTCACTACTGTAACTTACATAGGGTACTGTACACACATAGGGTATTTCTGGGAAAATACCCCATGTTGATGGCTAGTTGGGTGACTTTCAACATAATGTTTTTACAACATACAGCTGTGAGCATTTCTGTACCTACTTTATGATCTGTGAGTTTTTATAGTCCAGTATTTCTGATTGCTGCTTCCTAGGATGTGCTCATCTTCAGTTTTTCTACATGATGCCAAATGGTTGTTTCCACTTTTTGCCAGTCTGGTGACTTTAAAATAGTTTTTCATTGTGGATGTGTGTGTGTGCACATATGGTATTACTTTATTCCCCATTTTTTATTTTGAAAAAGTTTCAAAACTAGGTCAGTTACAGGACTAGTACAATGAATATGCTGCTCATTTAGATTCACAAATTAGCATTTGTTACATTTGCATAGTGCTCTCATACACGTACTATGTATTCTTTTTTGGAACCATTTGAAAGTTAGTTGTAGATATCATTGTATTTTCCACCTATGTCTAATTCAGCATGTGCTTCCAAACAACATGAAGAGTTACTTATATAATCACAATACCATTATCATACTCAAGAAAGTTAACATTTTGTTGTTGATATATATATTATCTAATATATAGCTTATATTCAAATTTCCCTTGTTGCCTTGTTACTGTCTAGGGTTCTTGGGCTTGTTGTCTCCATTCAGCAAAGAATTAAAGAACAGGATACAGAGATAGCAAATGACAGCAACAGACTTCTCTGAAGAGAAGGGGCCCCAGAGCTTGGGGCCCATAAGAAAAGTTTTGGATTGTTCTTTTTATGGTCTCTCTAATTCTTCTTTTTTTAAAAAATCTTCTCTCCTGTCCATGCTCTTCTCTCTATTGTTCATTGGTGTTCTACATGTCCACTTGTGTATTTTAGTATGTGTATTGGATCGTCCCCTACTTGTGTCCATGAGCACTTTTCACCAACCAGGATGTTGACCTCATTGGAGGACCTTCTTCTTGTTTCTTTGGTCTACACCTGCCCCTGACTTCCTCATTCACCATTTTGTCCTGGCTGCCTATATCCTTCTACATATCCCTCAGCCCCAATAATGGGCTTTCCTAAGCTTTTAAATGTGGGGTAACTAAGTGAATTATTAAAAGGTAGACATCCTTGTAAGCCATTGTCTAAGGCAATAAAAAAAGGAACTTTGCCAGCCCCCCACAATTCCTCCATGTAGCTCATTTCAGGAAGACCTTTCCTTTCCTCCAAAAATCACTGCTCTCCTGACTTTTATTGTAATAGCTTTGTCTTTGTTTAGGACTTTCTTACTTAAGTACCCATCCCTGTCACTTTAGTCTTGCCCATTAGTTTATACTTCTATGCCTTTTAATTAACTTCTTTTCTTTTGAGGTCTTCATCTAAAGGTTTTCCTCCTTTTTTAAAATTTTCATTACAGTTTAATTATTAAAAGAATCTGGTACCCTGGTGCAGTGACTCAAGCTTATAATCCTAGTGACTTGGGAGGCTGAAGCAGGAGGATCAAAAGTTTAAGGCCAGCCTCAGCAACTTAGCGAGACTTTGTCTGAAAATAAAAAAATAAAATAAAAAGGGCTGTGGGTATAGCTCAGTGGTAGCATGCCCCTGGTTGAAACTCTAGTACTGCAAAAAACCAAAACAAAAATTTAAAAAAACATAGCATGTTTGGGGCTGGGGTTGTGGCTCAGTGGTAGAGCACTTGCCTTGAATGTCTGAGGTACTGGGTTCGATTCTCAGCACCATATATAAATAAAAGTTTGTCAACAACTAAAATGAATAAAATAAATCAAATTTTAAAAAAAACATAGCACGTTTAGCCTATAGAGTTTTTAGCAGTTTGGGTTTTGCTGATTATACACTTAAGGTGCAGTTAACATGTTCTCTATATTTCCTGAAAATGGGCAGCTGCATCATGAGGCTGCTTGAGCTGGTTCATTTCTGATCCTTTGGCAAGGCTGTAGGTTTATGTAGGCACATAAGTCTTGTTTTTGGTTTGCCTTTTTGATAACCCAGTACCAAGACTCATTGAATCATGGGGGTTGGAAAATGGTGATGTTCTACTCTATCATTTCATTTTCACATATTAGCTGTAATATTTTGATAAGGAACCCCTTCCTTCCATCTACTGTTTAGTTGCCCAGTTCATAGTTTATATAGGAAAATAGGATAAATACTTGATTTTTTTCTCTTATAAATAATCCAAATTCAAAATAGTGAATCACTTTCCTCTCATCCTCAGAAGGTCACCAATTAGTTTTTTAAGTATCATTATGAATTTGTAGATTTAGAAATATTTGATGATTTCAAATGCTTTGAAATTCTTATCTTTATTAAACTTCAAATTGTCCCATTTTGTAGTGGTAGTTGGCTCTGAGTCCTTTTGAACATGACTCAAATTTTCTGGGATAGTTTCCTCACTACCTGGCATGTCAGAATGTTCCTAATATTTCTCATTGTGGTTTTCATTTACATGTTCTTGGTTACTAATGAGATTGAATATTTTTCCACATATTTATTAGTTTCTTCTTGAAATGCCTGTTTATGTCTTTTGGCCATTATTTTGTATGGGTTGTTTATCCCTTTCTTATTGACCTATAAGGAATTCTTTATTTTTTCCTAGATATCAATATTTTTGACTATATATTTACAGAGGTTTCCTAAATTTGGGGTTTGTCTTTTCAGTTTTCTTCTGATGATAATCAAAAGTTGTTTTATTGATCTTCTGTATTGTGGTTTCACTCTTTTACTCTAGGAGCTTAAAATAAGCATGGATATAATACTTATTGATTGTCCATTGCTAATCTGAAAACTTTTCAGAATAGTCTAGCCTAAGATCTGAGTATCAGAGTTGGAGGCTAGTTGTAGGTGTCAGTCCTTAGTATCACAGATGGCTTTTTTGGAGTTGTTTTATAATGAGCTAAAAACAATGCCATGTCTCAGTAAATGTCATACTTTAGTTCGTCACTAGGCTTTTAAACAATGCAACAAATTACTTTCAAAGAATTCTGGAATGACTGTTAAAGGCCAAGAATAACTAATTATTTAAAGGGCAGGAAAACACATACAGATACATAAACCTGTTCCCAGCATGAAAACTGAGCAGAATTTCTAAAGCTGAGCTTTTAATAGTTTTATTCAGTCCTTTGCTAGCTCAGCAGGAAAATGAAAGGGAAGCAACAACCACCACCCTGAGTAAACATGCCCTGCTTTCTCTTCCTCTATTCCAAATTCCTCAGTTCTCTCAACACACTGGACAGTTTAGCTAAAAGAAAGGTATGTGATCTTAAAATATTTGTATTTGAAATAAACCAGTAATAGGAGGACAAATACTGCATGATTCCACTATTGTGAGGTATCTAAAATTGTAAGCTCATAGAAACAGATAATAGAAAGATATTTACCAGGGCCTGGGGGAGGGAGAAATGGGGAGTTGCTAATCAATGGGTACAATGTTTCAGTCAAACAAGATGAATAAGTTCTAGAGATGTGCTATACAACACTGTGCCTTTAGAGGACAATCCTGTATCATACATTTAAAAGTATATTAAGGGCTGGGGATGAAGCTCAGCAGTAGAGTGCTTGCCCAGCATACATGAGGCCCTGGGTTCAATCTCTAGCACTGCAAAAGAAAAAAAAATCTGCTAAGAGGGTAGATTTCATGTTAAATGTTCTTATTACTATAATTTTTTTTTAAAAGTTAGGACAAATGGTAGGTTCTCCATAAAGCCAAATTTGTTCTGAATTTGTACCTTTCTTATAAATCTAAATTCTAATAAATAAAAGTACTAGGCCATGATTTTTATATATTTTTAAAAAATATCCTTAGTAAAATAAAAAGCTAGAAAATGTGGGGGGTGGAGGGTAATCATCTCTTGAGTAAAGTATATGCTTTTGGTACCAGAGAAGATTAGCTGGCAGAATGTAACATGGCCTGGTGGCTAAGAGGGTAGACTTGAGCAAAAGTACCAGACTCCCTCTAGGCCTCTACGTCATCCTAGCCTTGAAACCTTGGGAAATTACTTTAGCCCTCTGAGAAATAGGGATAGTGTCTCCTGTGCTGTTTTGAGGATTAAAGGAGCTTATCCAGATGAGGAGCATATAAAATGAATGGACTTTAGCACTTGATACCATTAATCACCACTTATATACACTGCATAATTTTGCATTTGTCCGAGAAGATAGTCTGTTGGGAGAAACTGGAATCATATGGCTTATACACCTCAGTCAAGAAGCCTTATATAATTATTTTTGTTTCCTATTGCTTCTGAATAAATGGCTATAAATTTTCAGCCTGAATGTAATACAAATTTATCACCTCAGCTCTGTAGGTCAGAAGTCCAATAATAAATCAAGGTGTCAGCAGGGTCGCATTCCTTTCTGGAGGCCCTAGAGGAGAATTTCCTGCTCATTTATGTTGTTGACAGAATTCAGTTCCTTGCAGCTATAAAATCAAGGTCTGTTTTGCAGGCTGGCAGCCGAGGCTCTCCCAGCTTCTAGAAGCATTGCCTCACAGCCTTCTTCCATTTTTGAGGCTAGCAACAGCAGACCAAGTCCTTTTCAAGCCCCTTCTCTCTGACTCCTTCTTGTGCCTCCTTTGTTAGACCCTACTAACTCTTAAGATTTGAGTGGGCCCACCCAGAGGATTCAAGATAATCTCCCCATTTTTAAGGGCAACTGACTAGCAACCTTAATTCTAAAGCAGCTTCAATTTCCCTTTGTCATGTAAGGTAGTGTGGTCTCAGGTTCTAGAATTAGAGGACACAGACATCTTGCAGAAGTATTGTTCTGCTTACTACATTCCAGTGAACTAGAATTGCTATGTGGTAGATACTTGACCTGGGTACATGCTTTTTGCTCAGGCAGAGTCTATTAATATCCCCATTCTATGAGTGAAGAAACTGCATTTCAGAGGAATTGTTATTGATGAAAATAACTCAACTGGTGGATGAGGGACTAAAATATTTCAGTAGGCTGCTATATCTCAAAGATTTGCCTTGCAAACCCTCTTCATATGGCAGTGTATACTAATTAGAAATCAATATTTTGATTTTTTTAAAAAAGGTTCAGTTTTGTTAACAGAAATTGTTATTCATGTTCATGGATGTAGTAAGAAGATAAATTTAAAAACCAAAACCAGAGGGGCTGGGGTGTGGCTCAGTAATAGAGTACTTGCCTGGCACATGTGAGGCCCTGGGTTCAATCCCCAGCACCACATAAAAATAAATAAAATAAAGGTATTGTATCCAACTACAACTAAAAAATAATTTTTAAAAACCAAAACCAAGTATGTATTAAAATTATATTATATGGAAAATGAATTATAAAATATTTTAAAACAATTTCTGTCTGAAAATGAAAAAAAAAAGATTTGTGGCTTGTGCTAAATCACAAACTGCCGTTTGAAGTCAGAATGTTATTTTCTGTGAGGTCATTGGCAGTCTCTGCCAGGAGAGGTCTGATTTGTAATAGGGTAGGTGGATGGGCTCAATCCGTTTTTAGTAGATATTTGACTCTCATGTTTTATTGTTCTATAAGTAATACATTAACCAAACAAGAAAATTTTCCTAGCAGCAGAGTTGTTTTCCTTAATCAGAAGAATGTTCTGTGTGCTTATTTTCTTATTGTCTAAAAGATTAAAACACTTTAAATTTAGCATATTATTTTTGGAGATTGAGATACTGGGGATAGATAGTAGAATATCAAAGAATATCATTAGACGTATTGGCAAGCATTATGTTAATTGAGACCTAAATGTATTTAACTGAATATAGAATCACATTGTTTTCATGTCAGACCCAGTTGTTAGCCATGGTTCTCTTCCTCACCTTCATAAGCCTCTTTTTATGTCTTCTTCATGAATCACACACCCATACTTTTAAAATAGTCATCAGATCTCCAGGTTCTACCCTGCTCCATTTGTTTATTCACCAAAGATTTTAATACTCTATGCTAGGAGGCCCCAGGGATAGTATGTCCTCATGAAGCTTATAGATTAATGGAGGATTCAAACATGAAGGAAGTAATTTTACAAATCAAGAAGGACATGGTTGCTATGAAAGTGAATAAAAGGGTCTCAGTTGAAAGGCAGGTCATGAAGAAATCCTTGACCCAAAGGACAAATTGCATTTATCCAGGCAAAAATTGAGATTGACCACTCCAATGTATGCAAGGGATACATTGTACAAAAGTCATGTCCAGGAAGGAGGTTGGCAAGTTTGAACAATGGCAAAAAGGCCTTGGGCTGTGGTGTGGTGTGTGTGTACGCGTGTGTGTTCACGTGTGTGCACACGTAGGGGCTAGGGTTGGGAGTGGCTCTGGAGAAGGAAGAGAGAGGACAAGAAAGCAGAGAGGTGCTGGGTCCTGTAGAGCTCTGTTCAGAGCATTAAGTAAATCTGAGTATTATATGTTGAACCATCAAGCAGTGCATATGGCCTTGTTTCCCAGAATTCCATCATCAATTGAATATGGTGTATAGATAAGGTGATAATATAATTTATCATCCGAAGTAGGATACTATTGAGATTGAAAGGGGACACTGTTAATCATGCTGCAACAGTGGATATAAAGCAATACTTATAGACCAGTTCTCAATCACTCCAGGAAGCCACAAAGTTGCTTCGAAACTATACCCTGAAATTACAGGGTCAGTTGGGTGTTCCTGCTTTCTTATGCACCCCCACCCCAGCTTCACCATGAATACCTCTGAAAGAAGGCCCCCAGGAGAACTGTGCAAAGTCCAGACCAAAGGGGCACAGCCCCATTGCATGCTCAGCAGCAGCCTAGAGATTTTCAGACTGCCAGCTCGTGGAAGGAAGCTTGACTATTGTCAAGTAGGTTTTATTCACAAGATTTCAGAATTAAAGTTTTAAAAACATATAGGAAAGAAATTAAGGCCTTAAACATTTAGCATATTAATTTTTCCCACTAGAAACTTTCCTCCACCACTTCTCATGGATGATATGACCTAGTTATGTGTTCCTGGGTGGTGGCCAGGCAGACTGGGTGTGGTCTATTTTTAAACCTTTCAGTTTAAGTGTGTTTGGTGAATTGGCCCCTATGGTGGCTAATGCAGGGACGGAGTACCTACAGGAAGCCCTCCCACAGGTATAAAGCCTTCTCCAGCAATGACAGTGGCATGAAGTAAATCTAAATCTTTCAGTGGTATGAAGTAAATCTAAATCTTTCAGGAAATACAAAATCTTTTCACTATTGATTTGATTTTTTTATAGAATCAACTGTTTGGCTGAATCTGCATAATGGAGATTAATGGAGCTTTATTTACTGCTCTTTGTGCCTAAGTTACTTTCTACAGCAGGGCCCTCAGGGAGCCCTAGTAATCCTTCAGTTTACTGAGAAATGGGTCACTTTGCATTATGATATTTAATGGTCAGTGACTGCAAGTCCGGCTGAGAATTTGGGATCTCATTGTCCTCCTCAGCCCTCTTTGATTTCCTCGAGCCCTTCAAAAAAATGGCTTGATACCCCTCAAGAAAATAATGACACTTAATGTTTGTATTCAGCCAAATACTGAAAAAACACTTTGAGGAGTTTCTCTATTACTTTTCAAACTGCATTAAAGCTTTCACTTTTGTTTTACAAGCCAGGAAATGTGAAGAATTCACCTGGAAATAAGTAGAAAACTCCATGTTCTGCCCATTTTAATCAGGTAAAGAACAAGAAATTTCTGGTTATTTTTGGCATTGTTCAGGCCAGCTGAAATGATTTCTTTTTAATTAATTTAATATATTATAGCAATTTTCACCTTATGTGGAAAACATAGGGCTTATTTTTTCCATCTTTAATTTCTGAGCTTAGGTGCCATGACTTAACTTCATTTGTTCCTGAGGAGCACCTGGGTTTTTTGTTTGTTTGTTTGTTTGTTTTAGGACAATCTAGAACCACAGAGTTGGTTTTTATCTATGAATCTATTGCCTGCCTGCCTTTCTTTCTTTCTTTTTTTTTTTTTTTTTGGCTTGGGATTGAACCTAGGGATGCTTTACCACTGAGGTAGATTCCCAATCCTTTTTTTAGTTTTTATTTTGAGACAGAGTCTGGCTAAGTTGCTGAGATAGCCTTGAACTTGCAATCCTCCTGCTCTAGCCTCTTAAGTCACTGAGATTGTAGGCATGTGCCACAGTGCCCAACTACAAATCCATTTCAAACAGTCAAAAAATGCCCATATTTTTTTAGTTTATTTTTTCAAACAGCCCTTTCTTATAATAAGCATACTTGGATTCACCTAATACTAATTCAGTAAACATTTATTAAGTACATTACTATTGTAGGGAAGCTCAAGATTATGTAGCAATATTAAGTGACATAGGAAGTTCTTTATTCTTTCTTTATTATTAGGCATAATCATTTTCTTTGAAGATTAAATAATCTGAGGCTAGATAAACTTAAGGTTTATCAGATGAAGGCAGAAAATAAGTGTGATTTTTTTATCTTAAGTCCCTATTTTCATTTTTTAATCAATATTTACTTATCAAACACCTGCTAAGTACAAAAACACTATTTATATTATTACTTTGTGTATATATTAAAAAATTTTACAATAGCTCTTATGATATCCTGATAGTTTGATTATATTGAATTTGTAAACAACCTAGAAAATAGTTTAATTATGGTATATTCATAAAGAGGAATATTATTCTGTTTCAAAAATATATGTGTTTGCATGGGAGTATATGTACAATTATTATTCAGTGGAGAAAAGAAAATGGTAATATGTTACATTGTTAGACCATGATACATAAAAAATTTAAGTGTGCATCTTTCAGGTAGTAGGATTATTTTTATATTCTTTACAGCTTTTCTGTATTTTTAATATTTTCTGCAATGAATATGAATTTCCTTTTATAATGAGAAATTTTTTTTGTGTGTATGTGTCTATGTGTGCATGCACATGCGCACACATGTGTGGTTCTGGGGTTTGATCCCCAGGCCTCTACCACTGAGCTATATCTCCAGCCCATATAATCAGAAAATTTCTTAAACTTTTGTATTATATTTATTGAAAATTATGGTTACTATTTAAAATTCATGAGAATGATGAATTTTAGGTTTTTTTTCTTCAAGCTATTTCCATATTTGTAGAGAGCCAGAAAGTCATATAAACTTAAAATTTGAGGGAGTACTGACCCAACCTAAGCCTCAAGCAGAATTCCTTATAACCCTGTGTGTTCTCCCTTTTACACCTCTACTGATAGGAAACACCAGACAGCACAGCTGTCTTTGGACAGTTCTAATGTTTAGGAAGCTATTTCTTTTACTAAGTGAAGTCTCCTCTGACTCCTATGCAATGGTACTAATCCTGCTTTGGGTCGTAGAAAACAAATCCAGTTCCTCTTTCAATTTATATATAGCAGGAAATTAAAGCATGTATCTTTCAGGTAGTGGGATGAATTTTAAGTTTTTTGGGTTTTTTTGTAACTTTCTGTATTTTTAAAATTTTCTGCAAATAGTATGCGTTTTCTTTTATAATCTAATCAGATTTTTTTCCTTTGGGATCAAACCCACAGTTTACACTTGCTAGGCAAATGCTGTACCACTGAGCTGCATCCCCAGTCCCACATAAATATTTTCAAAGCTTTTCTTATTTTTATTCCTTTCCAAGAGGTAATTTTGGTTCATAATTTTAGTATCATTTTGTACTTTTTAGTTTATATATAATATATGTGTATGTGTGTACGTACGCATGTTTATATAAATACATATATATGCATACATGCATGCTTTTGTTTTTTTTGACAAAATGAGATCATAATCATAATTGTATTATGACAAGTAAAGAAATTAACAGTAATTCCTGAGTACCATCTAATACCTAATCAGTGTACAAATTTCCATGATTGTCTCATTAATAAATTTTTGTTTTGGTAGTGGGAATTTTGAATCTAGGGGTACTCTACCACTGAGCTACATCCCCAGCCCTTTTTTATATTTTATTTTGTGACATGGTCTTGCTGAGTTGCTGAGGCTAGCCTCAAACTTTCTGTCTTCCTTCTTTAGCTTCCCAGATCACTGGGATTACAGGCATATGCCACTGCACCTGACTCATTAATAACATTTTTGTAGTTTGTTTGAACCAGGATTCAAAAAAGGTCTGCCCCTTGTGCTTGACTTAAGTCTCTTTTTTAGTTGGTACTGATATTACCCATTAACTTTCTTTTTAAATTCTTTTTAGATATACATGACAGTAGGGTGCATTTTGACATATTCTACATACATGGAGTATAACTTTTAAATTGTGATGGTTCTCTCTGCCTCATTAATCCTTTACCATTTTTTTCATTGAAAACCTGGTTTATTTGTCCTTTAGAATTTACCATGTTCTGGCTGTGATTGAATACATCCATTTACTGTCACTCCATTGTTTCTTGGCTCTTTTCTTTTCTTTATTGTTTAGTTATCAATGGACCTTTATTTTATTTATTTATATGCGGTGCTGAGAATCGAACCCAGTGCCTCACACATGTTAGGCACAACTCTACCACTGAGCCCCAGCCCCAGCCCCTTGGTTCTTTTCTTCTATTTCCCATAAATAGATAATTAGATCCAAAGACTTAACCATATTAGGTTCCATTTTTTGGTAAGAATACTTCATAGATGGTAGTATGTTTAGCTATGTTGAATGAATGAATGACCCTACTTTTTTTTACTTAATATATTATGTACATAGTTTATTGTCATAGTTATAGATCCATCTCATTCCTTCTTTTTTTCTTTTTTGTTTTTATTTTTCTCTTTGGTAATGGGGTTTGAATGCATGCCACTGAGCCCACTTTTTAAAAAATTTAATATCCTCCCTCCCTTTTTTTTTTTTAAATTTTGAGACAGGGTCTCTCTAAGTTGCCGAGGCTGGCTTTGAACTTGCAATCCTCCTGCCTCAGCCTCCTGAATGGCTGGGATTACAGGTGTGTGGCACTGTACCTGGCCTCATTCCCTTTTTATTTATTTAATGATTTCCTAGTCTGGATTACTATTGTGGTCTGCTTAATCCTTGTTAATATAGGTTGTTTCCAGTTTTTAGAGTTTAACAATGTAGTAAATGTATCAAATTCTTAGAGAAGCCAAAAACAGATTAATAAATTGACATAGAAAAGATGTTAGTGGTCTATATGTTTAACTTACAATTTTGGGGGTTTGTATTAAATGATCAAGTGAATATTCACTGGCCTCTAAAATATTGGTTTTGAGGATGTAGTGCAGTGGTAGAGTGCTTGCCTAGCATGTGTATGGTTCAATTCCCAGAATTTCAAAAACAATAAAATATTTATAAATCTCCAGTTACTTCTTTGTATTCATTACATACAAGGAAAAAAACAATCTGGAGAAGACTCAGTTTGGCTTTGACATGTCTTTGAAATCACATGTTTCATTCTGAAAGACAATGATGAGGTGATATGAGGAGAGGTATATATCTAACTGAGGATAATATTCTCTCCTCCAGCAGATACATGGAAATGTAGTTGTTTGATCTTTAGAGGGAGAGAGAGGTATGGTGTGTGCTGTGCCATTTAGGCCTCTACTTCATATTCATCCATTTGTCTGTTTAATTATGCATAGAGACACAGCCAGTTGAGAATCTGAGTGTTCATTTGTGAAATGAGAATAATTACGGTTTTCTCTGGCTCATGATCCTTAAGGTCATGTAATAATAACATAATATTTTATGTGGTTTCATAATTTCAAAATATTAAATTTTAGAGTCATTTTTTTCTGGCACAGTTTGCTTATGTTTTTCTTTTTTTTTCTTTTAGTTGTAGGTAAACAGTGGAAACTCCAGACAGTAAATCAGTATTTCTACAGAAAAATGGCAGAGAAGTCAGTATTGAATATAGTAAACTGGCCTTCTTCTTCAGGAAAATCTATAGTAGGCCTTTTCATTATCTTGGGTAATGCCATACTACAAGTGGACTAAGCTGAAATCCTTTTACCTGGAGATAATGTACAAGCCTTAGAACTCTTATTCTCATGTCACTATTTATGTACATAATTAAAATCCAAATTAAAAAAAAAGGTGTCCTGCTTTCTTTACCGATATCATTGATAGTTTAAGCATATCTTGTATTCATATATATGCATAGTTAGTGTGCGTGGTGCATGTTTCTGTGTGTATGCATGTTGTTTGCTAAAGACAACATTAACTCTTCTTTGGACAGTAGCAGAGAGCAGTCTGCAGAGTTTGATTCCCCAAACCCAAAGGAGGGCCGAGGAGAGGGACTCTAGGTAAGAGACAGTGCTTTAAAAATCAACACAAGGAAATGCTGGGGAGTGATATTGGCCAAATTATATTGTTATATTGTATGGATGTATGAATATGTAACAACAGATTCCATCAATATATGCAATTACAAAACACCAATAAAAAATGTGGAAGAAGAAAAAACCAACACAAGGAACAATAAGTAACACAGTATGCCTGTACTAATTAGAAGACATAACAGAAGAAAACTGTAATAGTAACCCTTGTTGTGACTGTCATCTCCCAGTTTATACAGATCTTCCAGATCTTGAATGGAAGTGAAATTCATAATGAAGTAGTATATGTGCTCTGCCAGTGGATGAATGGGGATGTGGCTATGTGTATCAGCTCTTTGTATAGCTTGTGTCCTCCCACTTTGTGGCCCTTGAATGCACCACAGATGGATTTCTCTGTTCCTAGAGCAAGGATCAGCAGGAGTCTCTTTTTTTGAGTTGTCAACTAGCCAGGAAGGATGGCAAGGGCAATATGAGAGAATTTAAAATTTCCAAATTTTAGACTGTTTTGGAAACTGTAAGCCTTTGATGCTTGTCTTCAGTATAATTCCTAATTGTTGATCTTCCAGAATCGATAATGGTTGGGAAGATAGCCATGCACAAATAGAAATGCATGTATTAGTATTAAATACTTTTAATAGAACCAAAATGGCAGGAACACAGCTGGTATTGTTACTGAATTCAATGAGCTAAAGCAAAGTTGTACATGGGATAATCCTAGTCACCCAGAAATCTTACTTTTTTGTGTTACTGGACAAATCATACAAATATATTAAAGCTGTGCCTAAATTATAAATATGCTTTCTCCATTTGTCTTAGGGTTCTGTCACTCTGCAAAGTGGAAATTCCATGAGTTTCTTCATTGAGGTTGCTTGATCTATAGAATATTAAGAAGAAATGGCCTATACCTCAGCATGCTCTGGAGATGATTAATCAATAGGTATTTGAGTGCCTCCTTAATATACAATATTACTTCTCATTGCTAATCCTTCAGTCACTATTGAAATGTTTTTTTGAAACCTCTTAACTCCTCCATTTGGTGGTGGGGTTAGGTATCACCAAGCTCTACTATTGTTTGATCTGTGTTTAGTACAGCAGAGGAATTATCTACCAACACAGATAGCTTAGTTACCCTTTGAACTATTTTTGATTTATGGATGGTGGCCCAAAGATCTTTTCCTGGTTGTTTGTATTCAAGTGCAGCTTTCTTTTTATATTTAATACTTTCCATGCCTCCTATGTATATTAAACTATAGGGAATATAAAATATGCATATTTGGGGTTGGGAATGGTGGTGCATGCCTGTAATCCTAGTGGCTTGGGAGGCTAAGGCAGAAGGATTGTGAGTTCAAAGCCAGCCTCAACAACTTAGCAAGGCCCTAAGCAATTTAATGAGACCCTGTCTCTAAATAAAATATACAAAAAGGGCTGGGGATATGGTTCAATGGTTAAGTACCCCTGGGTTCAATCCCCAGTACCAAAACAAAAAACAAATGCATATTTGGAGGCTAAGGATGTAGCTCCGTGGGGGAGCATAGACAGCATGCACAAGGCCCTGAGTTCAATGGCCTGAGTAGTGGCCCATATAATGCACCAAAAAAATAAGTACTTAAGTCCCTAAAGTGTTTCTCCAATTCTTTATACTTTCAAAGTGCCATTTTCTCTCTCTCCTCTCTTGCCTTATTCCTGAATTCGGTACATTTGTACTTTATTTGTTTGGGGTGCTAGGGAATGGGCCAAGGTGTGCTTTACACTGGGCTACATCTCCAGCCCTTTTCATTTTTAATTTTTAATTTTTTTTTTTAATTTTTGGTGCCAGGGATTGAACCCAGGGGCACAACAACTGAGCCACATCCCCAGCCCTTTTTTAAATTTTTATTTAGAGACAGGGCCTCACTAAGTTGCCTAGGCCAGCTTTGAAGTCGCAATCCTTCTGCTTCAGCTTTCTGAGCTACTGGGATTACAGGAATGTGCCACCATGCCCATCCCTTTTTATTTTTTTATTTTTAGCCAGGATATCACTGTATTCCTGAGGCTGGCCTCCTGAGTTGCTGGGACTACATGCATGTGTTATCATGCCCAGTTTTATTCTTTTTTTAAGCATTTTTTAAATTTTGGACACAATAACCTTTATATTATTTTTATATGATGCTGAGGATCGAACCCAGTGACTCCCACATGATAGGCAAGCACTCTACCACTGAGCTACAGTCCCAGCCGCCAGCTTTATTCTTGTTATTCTTTTTCTGTGCCAAGATACTTCTATCTACTGTTATACTTCTTATTCCATCTTTTATGGTCATATCTCCTTATAATAAAAACCATGACTCTCCATCTACTTTATCTGCAACATAATCAACATAGTTCTGTAGTTCTATTTGAAGAACTTCAGGGACTCTGGAGGGAATGTTATCTACCTTACAAATTGACTTAAACTCCTCTGAAGAGATAAATGTGGTTTGGTTTGTTCTGTGATGACAGATTCCCAAGAAAGAGTGCTTTGTAAAAAATCAAGATTGGTTCAGGGGCGGCGGTGCATGCCTACAATCCCAGAGGCTTGGGAGGCCGAGTCAGGAGGATTGCAAGTTCAAAGCCAGCTTTAGCAATTTAGCAAGGCCCTAAGCAACTTGGTGAGATCATGTTTCAAAATAAAAGATAAAAATGGCTGGGAATGTAGCTCAGTGGTTAAGCGCCCCTGGGATCGATACCTGATACCAAACAAACAAACAACATCAAGATTTTCCTCTGCTTCAACCAGAGGAAAGAAAGGATTAGGAATACTAAAGAATGCCTTCACCAATCTTACCACCTTTATCACACCTTGAGACAAAAGCTAAGCAGTAGTACATAGCAGAACCCAGAGCCAGTTGAGCTGACTGACAGTACCACCCAGAGTTTAGGGTAGAGGTGTCTAGGCCTGTGGGTCAGCAGCTTTTGTTCCAAGTGCAATGCTGGTACCCAGCCCAGTAGTGGCCCACATAATGCAGAGCACCTAACCCTAATGAATAAATCAATTATGTAAATACCCCAAAGAAAATCCAAAGCATAGGTGAAATGTGTGTTTTGCATATACAGGTGTTAAAAATAGGACTTACTAGAGGTCAAACAGGAAGTCAATGAATGTTAAAATTAGGCCATGTAGTGAGTATTACTGATTTTTATGAGTGTGAAACTATAATTTAGAATCCTTGACTTCTGAGAAAATAGATGGGACTTTTGTTGTCATTGTCATGTTTAATGAATGCACCTTGCACTTATCGTTTGAGAAAAGCTAAATATTTAGAGAACACTTTTCTTTGTGGCCAGCAGTATTCATTCCTATTGTATAAACTGACTAATAAACCATGAGTATGAAAGTTATCAATTTTTAGTTCACCAAGTCTAATGCAAAAACAATTTTGAGGGGATCAGCATTATATTTGTGGAACTAAATTCTCTTTCAAGCTTAATTTTCATTAAAGGCAAATATTTGAAATAATGATTTTGTTCACCGTGGGTTGAAAGAAACTTGGTTAAGGTATTGGTTTTCACTCTGTAAACCTCCTGTCTAATATCCTTCTATTCATGTTTCAGATCAGTAATTAGCCAGCACACAGGAGTAAAGGTACAATCAGGTCAAACTCCAGATGTGACTGAAGTTCAGTCTTATTTATGTTTATGAAATTATGGCCAAGGAAATTTCTGGATGAAAGAAAAGTTTGTTTTTATAAGCAAGCATTTCACTTCACATTTTGTTCCTTTGACATACTGAATAAATCACCTATGTCTCATATTTAGGGGCTTTTATTTTCTTAATCAAGTGTAGTGCTTTGCTGCTGAACTCTGAAAGACAAAAGAATAGCCAAGGGAGTGACTCTTCTCCCTGGCTACCTCAAACTGAAATAACCTTAATCAAAGTCCTTATAGGACTGGTGGAGTAGCTCAGTGGTAGAGTGCTTGCCTAGCAAATATGAGGCTCTTGATTCCATCCCCAGAATCTTAAGAAAGAAGGAAAAAGGAAAAAAAAAAAAAACAACCTTGTAAATCTCCCCCTCCAATGCTGCCCTATTGATGGCATTGTAAGACAGAAGAAAAGGTAAAAGGCAAAGATAGAAAAAAAACTAGGTGCAGTGATGCTCACCTATAATCCCAGGGACTCAGCAGGCTGAGGCAGGAGGAATGCAAATTCAAGGCCAGCCTCAGAAACTTATCGAGGCTCTAAGCAATTTGGGGAGATCTTGACTCAAAATTAAAAAAAATAAAAATAAAAAAAAATTAAAAAGCTGGATGTGTGGCACACATCTATAATCCCAGTGGCTCAGGAGGCTGAGGCAGGAGGATGACAAGTTCAAAACCAGCCTCAGCAATTTAGTGAAGCCTTAAGCAACTTTGAAAATCCTGTCTCAAAATATTAAAAAACGGGCTGGGGATGTTGCTCAGTGGTTAAATGCCCCTTGGTCCATTCCCCAGTACCAATAAATAAATAAACAAACAAATAAATAAGCAATAAATAAGCAAGCTATGGATGTAAATAAATGAATAAATAAATAGGCTGTGGGTGTAGCTCAGTAGTATGCCATCCTTGGATTCAATCCCCAACACCAAATGAATGAATGAGTGAATGATGGAGAAAAATATGGAATTGAAAAACTGCTTCCCACACTCAGAAATAGTCATAGTGAATCCTTCAAGTGCTTAGATGATATAATACTGAGATTTTACTAGGAGTGACCCCAAATTTGTGTATCATCAGGAGAATGATCTTAAATGTTTTGTTCACTACAGGGAAAACATCAGCTTTTAAGTATTAGCCATCTAAATTTATCTTTCATATCTCTTCTAAGTTTTGAGAAAATAGCACTCAGGTAATGGTAGTGTCTGAATTATATATACATTAGTTTCTCCTGGAACCCCAGGAAGATAAGAGGAAATGGGTTTTTAAGATGGCTTTAGCACCTGGGGGAAGGTTGATCAATGGGTATTGAGTTAGAGTTAGATAGGAGCAAGAAATTCTGGTGTGCTATTGTACAGTAGGGTGACTAGAGATAACAGGTACCATATATTTCAAAAAACTAAAAAATAGGAATTTGAATGTTTTCACTATAAAGAAATGGTGAATCAGGTCTGGGGTTGTGGCTCAGTGGTAGAGCACTTACCTAGCATGTGCGAGGCCCTGGGTTTGATTCCCAGCACCACATATAAATAAATAAAAGTCCATTGACAACTAAAAAATATTTTTTTAAATGGTGAATGTTAAAAAAGAAAAATGATAAATACTTGAGGAGATATGTTTACCCTGGCTTAAGCATTAGACACATATATCAGAATGTCACATGGTATCCCATAAATATGTACAACTTTTATGTTTTTATATATCAGTTAAAAATAAATGGGACTTGAGCTGGAATTGTAGCTCAGTGGTGGAACACTTGCCTATCACATTCAATCCTCTGCACCAAATAAAAATAAATAAAGGTATTATTTCCATCTACAACTAAAAATATTTTTTTTAAATAGGGCTTGATGTATAGCTAAATATAGAACTTTATAGTTAACTATAAACTATAGCAGAGTACTTGTCTAGCATGCATGAGGCACTAGGTTTGATCCCCAGCACTGCAAAATAAATAAAAATTAAAGAAAAATGGGAATGGAGAGAGAGATGCCTTCATTACAGGAGGGGTGCCTGTGGACACATGGAACCAAAGTTTACAAAGTAAACATGAGATTCTTAATATTAACTTCTTCACTCAGTAGAGTGTTTGCTTAGCATTTAAGTTTAAATTTTAAAAGATATAATTAGCATACAAGAAAGGGATGGGGAGAGGGAGACTATAGGACTTCTGTGTTTTTGCAACAGACTTAGGAGAACAGTTTGGGGAGAGCTTGACTCAAAATTAAAAAATAAAAATAAAAAAAACCTCAGTGTCCATGTAACATTGATATAATAAAAAATAATGAAAAGATTTAGAAACAGTTTCTACAAAAAGCAAGGAATTTAATCTCCCCCAACTCTTGAACTTCCTGATCACTTTCTAGATTTCTAGTGGCCTCATGGATGTTTCCCCCTTGTTAGTTCACACCTCATCTCCTCCATAGACTATAATTCTGAGGCCAGGGCAAGTGTCTTCTTAGTGTTCCGGCAGTGCTGACCTGATGTAACTGGTGCATATGTTGCCAATGTGTGCTGAGTGAATTATTGACAGTTCACAATTGCATTATGATTCTGTTTCAGTCAGAGCCTTTGGAAGGTATCTGTAGGTATTTGATTTGTTTGATTGCCACAAAGGTCAGGTTTTATGTCCCTTTATTTCTGACTTCAAATCTGAAAACAGGAGGTTGGCTTAGGTGCATCTTCAAAAGCCTTCTTATTCTGCAATTTCACCCCTGAAATTTATTAAGCATCTACTGAATACATGGTCTAGATGATCTGTTAGCATGGGCAGGGTAGAGAAATACCATTCACAGTTCAGATTTGAAGAAAAAGTTAAGTGCATGAAACAATCAGAATAATTACAGGGCAGCAACATCATAATGTACAAATTAAATATCAATGATAGGTAATGGTTTCATGCATTGATCTTGTGAGAAAAAAGCACCCAAGGATGTTTGTCTAAGACCTGAATATAATATATCTAGGCAAGAGTTTTAAATTTGGGGGGCACAATAACTTTTTTTAGGTAAGGGAAATTAATCAGAGGAAACAAGCCTGGTAAAACAGGGGATGTTGACTTGGATGGATGATTTACTGAGTTAGGATTTATGTCATGCTCTTTGTATTTTTCCTTGGGAGTACCTTTTGTCCCCCGCAAGTCTAGCAAGGGTGAGCCCAGAGATGAGCTTTTGGGGCACCTTTGATATATTCCTATAATTCAATCATGAATATTCATTAATGTTATGTATATAGAAAATAATTTCTAGGGCTGGGGATGTGGCTCAAGCGGTGGCACGCTCGCCTGGCATGCATGCGGCCCAGGTTCTATCCTCAGCACCACATACAAACAAAGATGTTGTGTCCGCCGATAACTAAAAAATAAATATTAAAAAATTCTCTCTCTCTCTCTCTCTCTCTCTCTCTCTCTCTCTCTCTCTCTCTCTCTCTCTTTAAAAAAAAAAAAGAAAAGAATTTCTTGCTGGCCATGTTGGCCTGTAATCCCAGTGACTTGGGAGGCCAAAGCATGAGGATTGCAAGTTTGAGGCCAGCCTCAGCAACTTAGCAAGACCCTAAGCGGTTTAGCGAGACCCTGTCTCCAAGTCAAATATAAAAAAGGCTGGGAATGTGACTTAGTGGTAAGCACCCCACCCCTGGGTTCATTTCCTGGAACCCAAAATAAAAAATAAAATAATCTCTTATTACTTTCATATATTGATAGGAATTGGAATGTCTGGTTAAGAATCCCATTGCTTGAGAGCCAACATGTCCTACTTTAATTAACAGGGATGTTTAACTTAGAATTAATATTGATTTGCATAATATAGTATGCCACTGTCCTTTAAAAGAAGTTATACAAGTGACAAACATATGTCTTAGTAACTTACACATGCCATTGGACAATATTTGCTGAAGTGTTATACTTAAATTTTTGTTCCTAGATAAGAAAAAGTTCAGCTCTCTGAAATGATACTAAATTCAGAATATTAACAAAACTAAATTTGCATGTTTCCTTAAGTAAACCTAAAATTTGAGCTTACATGAGAGCATGGCCTCTGTGCAGAAGAGATATACTTCACACAGCAGTCTTGAGCCTGCCATCTTTAGAACAGTCTGCTGGCAGGGTTGGCCCTTAGGAAATTACTTCCCAACAGTTCCTATGCTTATAAGGCTGGGGTGCCAAACTCTGCTATATCAGGTAACATAGATTGTGCAAATGGCATGAGTTATGGCCAACACCTGATTTTATTCTGGGACATTAGGTAGTTGCTATGCAGAGGGTGACTATTGTGCCAGCCCCAGTAAAATCCTTGAGTACTGAATCTCTAATATGCTTTGCTGGGCAGAAATAGTGCACCTGTGTAGCTCCAGTTTTGCTGCTGGAGATGGGGACACATTGAATATGTCCCCTTCCAGGCCAGGAGGGAGAAAACATAGTAATCCTGTGTTTTTTTCCCTTGCTGGACCTGTCATATATCCTTTGCGACAATAAACCTAAGCCATGAGTACAAGTACATACTGGATCCTGTGAGATATTTTAGTGAATCTGGAGGATCCCCCCCCAAAACAGCCTGTTAAGATGGTATTTGTTTTATGTTGTTCCATCTTCCCCTCCACTTTACAGGAAAAACAAATAAAAGTCCTATTATATTTACATTAAATATTTTCAGGTCACAAGACATTAAAAAAGTTTTTAGTCATCTTCCTCGAGCAAAAAGTAAATAGTTTATGAAAGCCACAGAAAACTCTAAGCTCTCTTGTTTAGACCAAATTAGTGATTAGGGTGTTTTGTTGTTGTTGTTTTGGGGTCCCCCCCCCGATTCTCACAGTAGAGTCTTTCTTCCCTCATGCTATGGCAGCAAGCTGTTTGGGCTGGTTCATAAGTAAATACGTCATAGATTGCACTCCATTCAAAAGTGACATCTTTATGAAAGCATTTATTTGTCCTACAGAGAGCCCTGGCTCATTTCAAATATTGTTCTCAACTGAGATCAGAATGCTGAAGAGTACACATTGTACATTTTGTTTTAAACACAATAGTTCGTTTCTTTTTTTGATAGTGCCATGGTATTTCCCTGGGGAAGCACTACCAATAGGTAAGACTTGTAGAAGTCTGTGTGGGATCATATACCTAAATGACAGAACTAATAAGACTATCAGAAGACACCATAGGAGTAAATCTTGGTAAAAGTAAATTTGGACCTTGGGTTGGGCAATGGTTTCTTAGATACAACACCAAAAGCACAACAAACTAACCATGAAGAAAAAAGTCAACCCATAGAATATGTGAAAATAAATATTTGTAAGTCATATATCTGATAAGAGATTTGTATCCAGAATATATAAAGAACTTTTACAACTCAACAGTTATATATATATATATATATATATATATATATATATATATATATATGAAACTGGACAAAGGATTTAAACATTTTTCAAAAGAATTTACATAAGTGACAAACACATGAAAACATATTTACCATCATTAGTATTAGTCATCAGGAAAATAGGCATAAAAACCACAATGAAATACCCAACTGTTGACGATAATGTGGAGTAAACGGTCTGGTAGTTCCTCAAAATGTTAAGCATAGAGCTATGTGACTCAGCAGAGCCAGTCCTAGGTATATACTGATAAATGAAACCTATGTCTACACAAAAACTTACATATAAATGTCCATAACAGTATTATTCATAATAGCCAAATAGTGGAAATAATTAAAGGTCTATCATCTGGTGTATTGATAGACAAAACATTTCCATACAATGCAATATTATCCAGCCATAAAAGGAACCAAGTATTGATACATGCTACATTGGTGACACTTAAAAACATGCTAAGTGAAAGCCAGTCACAAAAGAGCACATGTTGTATGATCCCATGTATTTTAAATGTCTAGAATGGGCAAATCCATAGGGGCAAAAAGCAGATTAATAGTTGCTTAGGACTCTAGGGGTGGGAGCTTATCAATGGGAGTTCAGCCAAAGAAACTGATCAAGTAGGAGATACATACGAGAAGTTTATTGCAAGGACTTGGCTTAGGCAATTGTGGGGCTGGCTAAGTGAGTCTGAAATAGTCAGAAGAGGCAAGTGAATTCTTAGGCTGAAGCTATAGTCCACAGGCAGAATTTTCTTCTTCAGGAAAACCTCAGTTCTGCTCTTAATGACCCTTTTCTCTGATTGAATCAGGCCCGCTTAACTGAAGTCAACTGATCATGGACTTTAATCATACCTACAAGGCAACCTTCACAATAGCACCTAGATTAGTGTTTGAACACCTGGGAACTGCAGTCAAGTTGACGCATGAACTGACCATGGGGAGTGACTTCCAGTGGGATTTCTTTTGGGGGTGATGGTTGCACAACTCTGTACTGAAAAATATTATGTTTTACACTTAATTTATATGTGTGAATTATATGGTATATGAATTATATCTTAATTAATACATTTTTAAAAGACTATGTACAGGGGCTGGGGCTGGGGCTTAGTGGTAGTGCACTTGCCTGGCATGTTTGAGGCACGGGGTTAGATTCTCAGCACCACATATATATAAATAAAATAAAGGTCGATCAACAACTAAAAAATATTTTCTTAAAAAAGACTATGAGCTGGTGGGACTGCAAATTGGTGCATTGAATATGGAAAGCAGTATGGAGATTCCTTGGAAATCTGGGAATGGAACCACCATTTGACCCAGCTATCCCTCTCCTTGGTCTTACCCAAAGGACTTAAAATCATCATACTACAGGGACACAGCCACATCAATGTTTATAGCAGCACAATTCACAATGGCTAAACTGTGGAACCAACCTAGATGCCCTTCAGTAGATAAATGGATAAAGAAAATGTGGCATATATACACAATGGAATATTACGCAGCAATACAAGAAAATAAAATCATGGCATTTGAAGATAAATGGATGGAGTTAGAGAAGATAATGCTAGGTGAAGTTAGCCAATCCCCAAAAAACAAATGCTGAATGTATTCTCTAATATAAGGAGGCTGATTCATAGTGGGGTAGGGAGTAGGAGCATGGGAGGAATAGATACACTTTAGATAGGGCAGAAGGATGGGAGAGGAAGGGAGGGGGCATGGGGTAATTAATGATGGTGGAATGTGATGGACATCATTATCCAAAACATGTATGAAGACATGAATTGGTGTGAATATACTTTATAAACAACCAGAGATATGAAAAAATGTGCTCTATATGTGTAGTAAGAATTGTAATGCATTCTGCTGTCATATATTAAGAAAAATCAATTTAAAAAAAGCTTGGAGGAAAAGGGTGAACAGTGTGAATAGTTTCCCTTTATGAACCTAGGTGCCTGAGCTAGGCAGGGCAAAGAAATCCACTGAGCAAAAGGTCAATTGCGTCTGGAAAGGAATCAACTCATTCCTTTAAGATACTGACATTTCCCTACCATTTCCCTTACCTACACCCCTTTTAAAGTTAATCTGTGTAAAATTCTGTACTTGACATTGGAATTCCAGATAAAACATTAACACCCTTATGCAGAAGAAAAGATTTCAGGTTTCTGATTTGCACATCAAAGTGGTAATAAATAAGTTATGAAAGAAAAAAAAGACTATGCGACTATGAGCATATGCTGGGCGCGATGGTGCATGACTATAATCCCAATGGCTCAGGAAGCTGAGATAGAAGGATCACAAGTTCTAGGGCAGCCTCAGTTACTTAGCGGGACCTTGTCTCAAAAAATTAAAAGTAAAAAGAAAAGGCTGGGGATGTAGCTCAGTAGTAAAGTGCTCCTGGGTTAGATCCCAGTACCAAATTAAAAAATATTAAAAGACTGCATATTTGTAGATTCATGTTCATAGCAGAACTACTCACGATAGCCAAGAGGTGGAATTAACCCATATGTCCATCATCAGATAATTGGATGGACAACATGGTATGGCCATACAATGGAGTATTATTCAGTCTTTAAAAGAAAGGGGTATCCTTGGGGCTGGGGATGTGGCTCAAGCGGTAGCGCGCTCGCCTGGCATGCGTGCGGCCTGGGTTCAATCCTCAGCACCACATACAAACAAAGATGTTGTGTCCGCCGAAAACTAAAAAAAAAAAAAATATATTAAAATTCTCTCTCTCTCTCTCTCTCTCTCTCTCTCTGTCTGTCTCTCTCTCTCTCTCTCCACCTTTAACAAAAAAGAAAGGGAATCAGGGCTGGGTTTGTGGCTCAGTGGTAGAGTGCTCACCTAGCATGGGTGGGGCACTGGGTTCAATCCTCAGCACCACATAAAAATAAATAAATAAAGGTATTGTGTCCACCTAAAACTAAAAAATAAATATTAAAAAAAGGGAATCATGCCACATACTACAGTATGGATAAACTCTGAAGACACTAAGTGAAATCAGCCAGTCACATAAATTCTGCAAAATTCCATTTATGTGAGGTAAAGTAGTCAGATTCACAAAACCAGAAAGTAAAATGATGTTTTACTAGGGGTTAGGGGATGGGACAAAGGAGAATTATTTTTCATTAGTCATAGAGTTTCAGCAAGATAAAGTTTTAGAGATCTGTTGCACAACAATGTAAATATACTTAAGTAACATATTCCCTTAAAAATGGTTAGAAGTGCATGCTTAATATGAACAGAGCCCTGGGTTTTATGCCCAGCACACAAAAAAAGTTGATGGTAAAATTTATGTTAAGCTGGGCATGATGGCACACACCCATAATCCCAGCCACTTGGGAGGCTAAGGCAGGAGGATTGCAAGTTCAAGCCAGCTTCACCAATTTAGCGAGACCCTAAGTGCCCCTGCTACCAAAAACAAAAAACTTAAGTGGTTTTTTACCACATTTTTTAAAAAGCCAGAAAAACCAAAGGCTGTGTGTCCTACATTGCCTGAGCAGCTCCCTGGTTGTCTGAACTCTGCCTTGACACCATTTTCTGGCCTATACAGGATTGTATATAGTGTCTAAAATGAAAATGAAGGATTGCCTCAAAGTTTAATCAAAATGTACTCTGGGAGTTTGGGTGGTACTGGCTCAGTTGTTTATCTCTGTGGCTTATTTCATTAACCTATTTCTAGGAAGTTGATGATAGAGATGATGAATTTGATAGGATAAAAATTTGAGGTAGAGTAGCATACATTTTTTCCAACTGACTCAGATAGTTGCTAAAAGCAACTAAAAATAGAATCTTGATGGACAAAAAAGTGACTGCTTGAATGCTTCTCTGAGTTTGGTGGGCACCAAGAGGTCCTATTAAGGGGACCTATCAGAGCCCAGACACATGATGCCCACCCGCCTGTGTGTCCTGAGTTATTCTCTGACTTTCTGGCTCAGCTCAAACCATGAATAAGGAAAGTAGCCCCCAGCTGAAGTGTTGAACCAGGAAGTATTCATCCCCCTTGCAAGTCCCACTTCCTCATTTATACCCCTTTCCTCCCAGAGCATCTGTTGCCACTTTGTCACAGTAGACAAATTCACCCACAGGGATGGGCAACACACAGGTCACAGCCTTATTCCTTCCTTATACTTGTTGTTCTTTTTTGCTAGGAATGCTCTCAGTTACTTTAGTGTCTTCATCTCAGAATTATTAATAGGATTAAATAAAATTATTTTGGGGGCTGGGGTTGTGGCTCAGTGGTAGAGCATTTGCCTGGTATGTGCGAGGCACTGGGTTTGATCCTCAGCACCACATAAAAATGGGTAAAAAAAATAAAGGTATAAAAATGTTGTATCTGTTTAAAAAAAAAGAAATTATTTTGTGTGAATCTAGATGATGCTCAATAGATGTTAGCTCCTTTCTTTCCTACTCAGAATTTTGAATTCCCAGGCACACAGGCATTCTCCTCACCCCACCCTTCTCCATTTATCTGTTTTATTTCCCAGGAGTTCTTCTTCTTCTCAGATTGTAATACTCCAGAAACTTCTCTTGGTCTTGAATGTCCATTTGTACTTGTCTCAACTTGGGAGAGGGTGCTACTGCTACTGGTATCTTGTGGGTAGAAGCCAGGGATGCTGCCAAACATCCTACAATGCTCAGGACACACCCATAACAAAGAATTATCCATCTTGAAATGTCAATGGGGGTGTGGGGAGGAGTGAGCCCTGGACCTTTGCAAGGCTAGTTCCTTGTCATCTAGGTCTTGACCTAAACTGACCTTTTGCTGGGTGGGTTCTGAACAGCATAAAATACTTTTATTTTTCTGGTAGTGCTTTCACTATATATTTTATTTATTTGTCTATTTTTAAAAAATGTTTCTGTTAGTACATTATGTTGCACACAATGGAGGGATTCATTTTTACATATTTGTACATACATATAATATAATTTGCTGCATTTTAATCCACAGTATTTCCACTTTCTCTTTCCTACTACCTCCCCCTGTTCTCTTTCCTCTAATTGGTCTTCCTTCTATTTATTGTTTTTGTTCTTTGTTTTTTTTATTTTTTTAAATTTAATTTTATTTTTTTTTTCATTTTTTTATTAGTTGTTCAAAACATTACAAAGCTCTTGACATATCATATTTCATACATTTGATTCAAGCAGATTATGAACTCCCATTTTTACCCTGTATACATATTGCATTGAACCCAGGAACTTAACCACTGAGCCACATCCCCAGCCCTTTTTAAGTTTTATTTAGAGTCAGGGTCTTGCTAAGTTGCTTAGGGCCTCATTAAGTTGCTGAGGCTGGCTTTGAACTCATGATCCTCCTGCCTCAGCTTCTCAAGTCACTGGGATCACAGGTGTGTGCCACCACACCCCGCTTATTTATTGTTTTTTAATTGTCACTTTATAGATACTCATAAAGGTGAAATTCACTGTGGTATATTCATATATGTACATAGCATAATTTGGTCAATTTCTGTGCACAGTTCATCCCTTTCCCTGCCCCTCCTCCTTCCTCCTTAATCCCTTTTCTCTACTCCACTGCTCTTCTATTTTCATGGGATTCCCCTTTTTTTAATTTTCTTATTTCTCTCTAGTTCCACATATGAGAAAATATTTGACCTTTGACTTTCTGAGTCTAGCTTATTTCACTCAGCATGTGTTCTCCCATTTCCATCTATTTACCAGCAAATGTCTTAATTTCATTCTTCTTTATGGTTGAGTAACCCTGTTGTATATATTACCACATATTCTTTATCCATTCACCTATTGACAGGCTCCTAGGCTGGTTCCATTACTTTGCTGTTGTGAATTGTGCTGCTATGAACATTGACATGCCTGTATGTCTATAGTATTCTATCTTTTATGTATACCAACTCCCCCTACACTGTGTACAATACACTATTGAGTAATAAAAATTCCCAAAGTTAGGGCTGGGGTTGTGGCTCAGTGGTAAGAGTGCTTGCCTAGCATGTGTGAGGCCCTGGGTTCGGTCCTCAGCACCACATAAAAATAAGTAAATAAAATAAAGGTGTTGTGTTCATCTACAACTAAAAAATATTTAAAAGAAAAAAAATCCCCAAAGTCTGCAAAGATTAGAGACCTTGTTCCTCATTGCCACATCCCCAGGTTCTTGAATAGAGCTTGGGACCTAGTGAGATGACATAAAGATCTGATGGATCAATGAATGAAAAGGAGTTAACTTCCTGTAGCAATTCAGCCTCCTACCTGCCCCCAGGCTATGCCAGCTTCTCATTTCCCTCTCAGTCCCAGAAGCCTCTGGCTCTTCCCTGCCTCCCCAGCTCCTCCAGAGAGAGGAGTAGAATGAATCCTTTGGGGGATCCATTGAGGGAAGCAGACCTGCAGGACTGAGATAAGACTTGGAAGTGAAGGAGAGGAAGAAATCTTGGGAAATAAAAAAAGCTAAATAGAGAATGGTGGGCTGGGAAAAGTCCACGTTCCTGGGAATCCAATATTTTGAGTGGGAAAGAAAAGAACTAACATCTATTAAGAATCATCTAGAGGGGCTGGGGTTATGGCTACAGTGGTAGAGTGCTCATCTAGCACCTGTGAGGCCCTGGGTTCAATCCTCAGCACCACATAAAAATAAATAAAATAAAGGTACTGTGTCCAACTACTTCTAAAACATAAATATTAAAAAATAGAATCATCTAGAGGGCTCAGCGGTAGAGCGCTTGCTTAGCACATGTGAGGTGCTGGGTTCGATCCTCAGCACCACATAAAAATAATAAAATAAAGGCATTGTGTCCAACTACAACTAAAATAAAAGAATCATCTGGACGTGGGGCAAAGTAATTTCATTTAATCCTATTAATAACTCTGAGGTGAAGATACTAAAGTCTGGCAAGATTTAGTGCCTTATCTAAGGCCACACAACTGGGAAGTGCCAGAGTTGAGATTAAATGTGTGATTCCAAAGCCCAAGCTTTTCCCAGTGAGCCAACTGGCTTGTTTTTCCCATGTTGCTAAATCTTTTGGAGAAGACTGAATAAGGTAGTCCCTGTCCTCAAAACAGTATCTAATCTGGTGTGAGGGGAGGCGGGGAGGCAGACAAGCACACAAATTAACACATTAAAGTTGTAGTTTGTGTGACCCCTTTACCAGATTGGAGGTACAAGTATCAGTTTCCTGTAATCAAACTAATTGCTCAATATGCACATACTCAAATTAGTAGGCAGTCTAGTATTATGCTTGCTTTCTCTCTCAGCTCCCCAACCCAATTGTATTTAAAAACCCTTGTGGTTTACTAGGTCTGAATCAGTTCTAAATGAAAGATAGCCACATAACCATTACCACCTGGCACTACTGAACATTAATCATTGCAAGGGCTGGAGTAGTGGCCCAAGGTTACCATTTTTATACTCCTATAGCTGTATTCTCATGGACTCAGCCATTATCCTAAAGGGGATCCCAATGCACACTCAGATGGTTCCAGTCACAGGCACATGTTACCAAATGTGCTGGGACCTAAAATGGCCACAGCAACATTTCTGGTTCCATTGTTCTTACAGAACCTTCCTACCAAAAAGTGGGGTCTAATTCCACTCCCTTTATATACAGGCAGACCTTGGTGACTTCCTTTGAATTGATTATATGGAGCAAAAGTGACATTGCGAGTTGGGGATATAGCTCAGTTGGTAGAGTGTTTGCCTCACATGCACAAGGCCCTGGGTTCAATCCCTAGCACCACACACACACACACACACACACACACAAAGTGACATTGCCTGCTTTTTGAGGTAAAGTCATAATCTTTCACCTGTTTGTGTGTGTGGTGCCTGCCCCTCTCCCCCCTCTTAATATACTCATGCTCAAAACCCAGCCTCCATGTGGTGAGGAAAGCCAGGCCACACAGGAGGCTATATGCAGACATTCCACCCGCAGCTGGAATTGCCCATTGGACATGTGACTGAGCCTTCCAGCAATTGTAGCCCCCAGCCTTCAGGTCTTCTAGCTGAGGCATTGTGAGAATTGAGAACTGTCCCTGCCACACCATAATGAAATTGATGGCTCACAGAATCCTTGAGCATAATAAGTGGTTGTTTGTATGCCTCCAGGTTTGGGGATAATTTGTTGTTATCCTTTCAGCTGTGAGAGTTTGGGCTCCGCTATCGAGATTACAAGCTCAGGTACCCCTAGCTTCATTGTTTTTCAAGACCTGATCAAAGATCAACCTTTGTACATCATTCTGATGATTCCTAGGGAGACTTTATCTGCTTCTCTGTTTTATTATAGCATTTGTCACCTTGTATTAAAATTACTTTTATCTGCCTCCCAGATCAGCTATGAACTCTTAGAGGACAGCACACATTATATTACCTCATTACCTCTCTTGATGTGTGACAAGACTAATAGCTCCTTAGGTACAAACCACAGAATCAAAATTCAACACCCCCTACAGTATACTTTCAGTAGCTTCATTTATGTGTGTGTCTGTATGTATACAGACACACACACACATATTTAGAATACTCAAATTCAGAGACAGAAAGTGAAATGGTGATTTTCAGGGGTTGAGAGTAAAGGGGGATGGAGAATTGTTGAATGGGTTCAGAATTTTGGTTTGGGAAGATGAAAAGTTTCTGGAGGTGAATGGTGGTGATGTGAATATACTTAGTATCATAGAACTGTACTCTTAAAAGTGGTTAATATAGTAAATTTTATGTGAATTTTATCATGTTAAAAAAACCAAACCAGGGGCTGGGATTGTGGCTCAGCAGTAGCGTGCTCGCCTAGCACGTGCGGGTCGCTGGGTTCAATCCTTGGCACCACATAAAAATAAAATAAAGGTATTGTATCCAACTATAACTAAAACATAATATTTTTTAAAAACAAACCAAATGTATAATGAAAGAGAAAATAAAATATGTGTTATAGAGTTAAAATGAAAAAAAAAGCCTCGCTAGTCACAGTGGTGCACACCTGTAATCCCAGTGACTCAGGAGGCTGAGACAGGAGGATCACAGGTTCGAGGTCAACCTCAGCAATTTAGTGACACCCTAAGCAACCTGGGGATAACCTGTCTCAAAATAAAGGGCTCAGGGTATAGCTCAGTTGTAAAATAATACCCTTGGGTTCAATCCCCAGTGTCAAAAAAAAAAAAAAGTTTCTCTTTTACTTTTGCCTTTGTGTTTTCTGGTGCTAGGGAATTAATCCAGGGCCTTGCCTATGCTAGGCATACCCTCTAACACTGAGCTATATCTTTAGCCCCTCAATTCATTTTTTTTTTTGGTACTGGGGATCAAACTGAGGGGTGCCTTGCCACATAGCCACATTCCCAACCCTTTGAATTTCTATTTTGAGACAGGGTCTCACTAAGTTGCCCAAGCTGCCCTTGAATTTGCAATCCTCCTACCTCATCCTCCCAAGTTACTGAGATTATAGGCATGTGCCACCATACTTAATATCCCAATTCTTATATTGTCATTTCTGAAATCACCAAGAAGTTGTGAGAATGTTGGGGGATCTCATGAAAATTTGAAGAGAATTAATCAGAGTAGCAGAAAGGGACTAAGGGAACGGAGGAGGAGAGGAAAAGGGAGGTAGTGGGGAATGAAATTGACCAAATTATATTGTTATATGCATGTACAAATATGTGAGAACAAATTCCACTACTATGTATAATTAAAATGCACTAACAAAAAACAGGGGAAAAAAGAAGCTATAAGACCCATAACAAACTCAGTCCTGGAACAAAGTATAAAGATGCCTTCTAGGTGCTAGGGTTGTGGCTCAGCGATAGATCACTAGCCTAGCACATGAAAGTTGCTGGGTTCAAGCCTCAGCACTACATAAAAATATAAGATATTTTTAAAAAAGATGCCTTCTAGATGGTTTCATTTCTTCCTTGGGAGACTTCTGTGAAAATAAGAGAAGACACATGCACAGGACGTGAACCAACATCATGTGCTGCTGCTCACAGCCTTCATGTTGAAAGTTCAGCCCATGATCCTCCCCCCATGCCCCTCTCTGTGGCTTCCTGAAGCCTTGGCTCTGCCAGCACATTCCAACTCAGCAGAACTCATGAGACACAAGTCTCACTCTCAACATGCTTTTCATGATAATCCTGGATTTAGTAACACCTGTTCTGAAATGCAATGCCAAAGGTGCCTGACCATCTGGTTTGAAGGAAAGAATGCTGAAGCAGAGCTGGAAGACCTGGATTCATGTCCCAGGTCTGCACTTCACTGACTCTGTGGCCTTGACAAATTATTTTACTTCTATGTTCCATTGTCACACACACCCAAAATACCCCCATGTATTCCATCTCTTACAAATGCATTCTGAATTGTACACTTGGAGAATGCCTGCATGCCTACCTTTCCACCCAGGTTAAGACTATTATTCATTCTCTTACTATTAATTAATTCAATTGGATTACAAGGGAGTGTTGGACAATTTTGCCATATGGAAAATTCAGGCTTAGATGAGTTTGAAAGTGAGAAGTAGACAGGGCAAGAGTAATCTTTGGCAAGCACCATAGCACTACACTGGCTTCTAGAATCAGAGGAGAAGAGTCAGGAGCCAGGAGACTGCCAGTTGGGTTAAACTCCCTAAACAATTATCCAGGAAAATATCAAGAAAGCAGCCCAAGCTGGAATGCCTGGTAGATAGAGGACTGGTTTACCCTTTATACAGTTTAGGCTGGTTTGAATTATTTTCTATCACTTGGCACCACTGGTCCTGATTAGGTATTTCCCACAAGATGGAAGTTACTGCTCATAGGAATATAGGGTGTTTTCTTTGCCTTCCATTGTCACCAGTTCCCATTTTAATCTGCAAGTGAATTAAAACAGCAAGACAATTTTTGCAGATTTTAACTGCAAAATTTACCAAATTTGGGCCTTCCTTCACTTGTTCAGTACTGCTTCTGATGTAAGGCATATTTGTAACACTTATCCTATCTGCTGATGTCCTTAAAAGAGCTGTGACCCCCTCACAGAGGGGAAATCTCGGTCATATCTTATGGGGAAAGAAAGGAGGTCATGACATTTTAGGCAACACTGAGAATCCAGAAAAATGGAATGCAGTATGAGTATCTATTGTTTCAAACTGAAGGGAGCTGTTTCCCTGAAAGGGAAAAAGTTTGCTTTACTACTAAGAATAGCATAAAAGAAACATCAGCCCAGTGCCTTTAGCTGAGAAATGAATTTTCATTAGAGTCACAGTTATTGTCTATTGTTCCCATTGGTTGTTCTAGTTGGGCTGAGATCTGATTTTCACTTCAATTCTCACAGTTGTCATTATTACTTCCCTTTGTGTAACTTTTGGGAAAAAGTTCAATGTGAATCAGATTTTGTTTTTAGCTCCCACCAAAGAGAGACTTTTTTTTTAATACAATGAAAGCAAATACAATTAGATCAAAATACTTACGTCACAATGGAGTAACTTTTAGGAGTGTTGGTGAGTCCTCTGCCTTTCATTGTTTCATAATTTGCAATTACATGACTCTTCCCGTCCCTAACTTAGATGGGGTGCACCTGCTGCCCAAACCCTTTGACTTCCTTTAATGCAGGCTTCCTCTTTTTTCCATGATATTTGCAAACCTGAAATTTATTACTGGATGTTTCCCAGTAAAGGGAGCGTGCAAACCTCTCAAACATCAAAGGAACACCACTTCACCACTCCCAGTTTTTTGTTTTGTCCTTAGAGGCTAAGTTTGGAACTTCAACTTTTCTCAGAGATTCCAAGTGACCAAATAGCCTTCCCAAATTTTCACTCTTAAATTCCCCAGATTCTATTTCTGATGTTTAAAACCAATATATATATTACTGTGGTTAATCACATAACAAAAAATTTACCTTTTTTGGTACTGGAGATTTATTTTTAATTTTTTTTTTTTTTAGTTTTCAATGGACCTTTATTTGAGTTATTTATATGCAGTGCTGAGAATCGAACCCAGTGCCTCACATGCTAGGTAAGCACTCTACCACTGAGCTACACCCTCAGCCATTTTTATTTTTTGTTTTGAGTCAGGTCTCACTTAGGGCCTAGTTGCTGAGGCTGACTTTGAACTTGAGATCCTCCTTCCTCAGCCTCCCAAGTGGCAGGGATTACAGGCATTTGCCACTGTACCTGGCCCATCTATACACTTTTTTTGGAGGGGGGGTACCAGCAATTGAACCCAGGGGTGCTTAACCACTAAGCTACATCCCCAGCCCTTTTAAAAAATATTATTTAGAGACAGTATCTCGCTGAGTTGCTTAGGGCCTTGCTAAATTCCTGAGGCTGGGTTTGAACTCATGATCCTCCTGCCTGAGCCTCCCCAGCAGCTGAGATTACAGGTGTACACCACTATGCCCAGCTCTATCTATACATTTTTTAAGTGTATAGTTCAGTATTGTTCAGGCAGTATTTGTCTTTTTCATCTGGCATATTTTATTTAACATCATATTCTCAAGGTTCACTCATGTTGTAGCATGGGTTAGGAATTCCTTCCTTTTTAAAGCAGCATAACATTCATAGTACAGATATACCACATTGTGTTTATCCATTCATACAGCAATGGACATTTGGGGTTGTTTCCTCCTCTTGGCTTGTAAATTGTGCCACTATGAACATTGCTGTGCAGATGTCTCTTTGAGACTCTGCTTTCAACTCTTCTGGCTACATACCTAGAAGTGGAATTTCTAGATAATATGGTAGTTGTATTTTTATTTTTTTTGAGGAACCCCTATGCTATTTTCTTCTTTCAGTTTTAACCTAGATATGTAAATTATAATATTTACAGATTAAGAAGCGTATGTCAAGGAACCAGTAATGTTTTGGGCAGACAAGTAGAAACCAAGTGTGGAGCAGAATCTAAATTTAAAAATGAAGTTAGAGCAATGTTACAGCAGTGAGGCTTTTATTTTGAGATTTGGGCTCTTCAAAATTTAACTTCATTTTCAATCTGTGATTCTCACTTCCTTATAGTGTGTTTGGCCTCTTCTCATTAAGCTTCATTTCCTCCACTAGAATGAATTTTCAGAGATAATGAGGAGTCAGAGATCCACTTTTTCCTTTCTCCAAGCTTTCTTTACTTATTAGGCAGGTAAAATAAAACTAGATAGAAATCAAAGTCCTGAATGCTCACCTTACATTGTTTTTTGTTTTTTGGTGGTGGTTGTTGTTTTGAGGGGTTGCTGAGGATTGAATCTAGTGTCTCTTGCATGCTAAGCACTTTACCCCTGAGCTACACCCCAGTCAACATCATTTTCTGGGAGGGATTCTTGAGCTGAAACCTAGAGCCTCATGCATACTAGACAAGTGCTTTACTCACTCAGCTACATCTTCATCCTAACATATTTTTATGGCTGAAATTATGTGCAATTTTTTCCAGATCTTGCTATCAAAAAGTTTCACATCAAGCAGCGTTATGCTACATCATTTTTTAAAATTTTGTAGTTGTAGATGGACAGAATGCCTTTATTTTATTTATTTTTTTGTAGTGCTAAGGATCAAATCCAGTGCCTCACACATGCTAGACAAGCTACAGCCCCAGCCCACTGTGCTACATCTTCACACCAAAATACTCTGATTATTTGTCAGAACACACAAAGGGGGTCCAATTTCTTAAAGTATATTTTTGAACATTTTCTTTGTCCAAATGCTTAGCCTAAATGATGGAGGTGAGCAAACCCAGCACGTCGGATATCAGCCATGGACATTTCCTATGTACCACTTTTCCCAAACATCTGAAAGAATGGGAAGATTAAACAGTGTTATTTGATACCCACATTTCTGGAATTTCTGAGGATACATCTGTGGTAGAGGAAAGGTACTAGACTAAAGAGGATAGAATAAGGGCTGTGAACACTGCCTACCTCAAGAAATTCCTGGTCAACATGGTGGCACACACCTGTAATCCCAGCTACTTTGGAGACTGAGGCAGGAAGATGGAAACTTTGAGGCCAGACTCAGTAACTTAACGAGACTGTCTCAAAATAAAAAAATATAAGGGGCTGGGGATGTTGCTCAGTGGTAAAGCACTCCTGGGTTCCACGAAAAGGTGGATGGGGGTGGTAGGGATGTAGCTCTCAGTGATAGAGTGCTTGACTAGCGAGTGTGAAGCCCTGGGTTCAATCTCCAGCACTGCCCCCCCCCCCCAAAAAAAATCCTTTTTCCAAGCACTTGCTTTTCTTTTGTAGCAATCCAGAATACAATGGTTCTTAGCATAACTGCACAAGCAAATCACTTGGGGTGATATTTTTTTCTAATTCCTGTATCCAGGTAGCACCCCAAAAGCAATGACATGAGCATTGTTAGGAAGTGGGACCCAGGCATCAGTATATTTGGAAAGTACCCCAAGGTTAAGAATAGCTATGCCTCAGATTAAAAGATTGCTACTGATTTCTGTACCCTATCATAACGATTTTAAATTTACCATTTTTATTAAAGAACAATACATAAACTTTGATTTCAAAGGTGAAGTGTCACATAATCCATGTCATTTATGCTCCAATAAGCATAAGAGAAAAGATTCCTCAAGTATCATTCTCTCTACAAGAAATAAACAAATAGATAAAAATATGCACTACAGGGCTGGGGCTGTAGTTCAGTGGTAGAGTGTTCACCTCATATGTGGAAGGCACTGGGTTTGATCCTCAGCACCACATAAAAATAAAAATAAAAGTATTGTGTCCATCTACAACTAAATATACACACACACACACACACACACACACACACTACAGGGCTGGGGCTGTGGCTCAGTGGTAGAGCGCTTGCCTTGCACGCATGAGGCACTGAATTCGATCCTCAGCATCACATAAAAAATTAATAAAAATAAAGATATTGTGTCCATCTATAACTAAGAAGATATTTTAAAAATATGCACTACAAATCAGTGTGTCCCCAAATTAATTTCCATGAACAAAATCATTTTTCCATTTTATGACTGTTTGATACCACTGTGGCTTATGTATTTTTTACTATTTTATAGAACTCTATACTTTTCAAAGAGCTGCAGGTTTGCTCTTCCTTGGGGTATCTGTTTATTGGTTCCCACGCAGTTTTGTTTCTAGTGGTTCTACTGAGTATTGAATGCTTGTGACTCATTGGAATGTTTACCTTTTAATTCTTTTTAACAGTCTACCTCCTGGTCTCCTTCTACCTTTGATGTTAACTGGCTAATGTTGTAGTTCATTTCCTGTTGTTTGCAACTTTGGAATTAAATGCACACATGAAGTCAAAGCAAATGAAAGGCCCAGGTCAGTTGTCCTGTTTAGGGCTGCAGCTGTGGTTTTGGAAGGTCCCAGTTCAACAACTGGCTTGTCCTCTCTCCTCTTACCTCCCCCATCCTCCCCACCTCCACCCTGCAATAGAGGCGTATCCTTCGAAGTCAGGGTTATTAAGGTTGGCCTAGTGTTGTCTGTGCCAGTAGTTAGCTTTTCCTGGGCTGAATCATGTATTTTGCTTGGAAAATGTATTTGACAAAATTCAAGTGGAGAATTTGTCTCCATTTATGTAGCATGTAAGGTCCTATCCTTGAATGTCCTTTAACTCCTGAGATTTCAGATATAATAATATGGTACAAGTTTGCTTGTTGATTGCTGGGGGTGGAATGAACAGGAGGTATTATGGGCAATTGTTTTCTTATGTGGCATTTGGAGTCAGAGATACTTGGTTTCAATTTATAACTTAGTTCAAACATCCAAGATCATAAAGTTGAACCTTACAAGTTGGTTGTACAGATTGAATAAGATAAAGTTAAGTTATGCAAGTAAATATTTGTTCCTTAATTAGCCACCTATGTAATCACAAATTAGAAAAACATTCTGGTTTTATTAGACTTTTCAGCATTATAAAATAATAGAATTGACCAAGTTTCACCTGATACCCTACTACGTGCCAGGCTTGTGCTATACAAGTTATGAGAAAGGAAAAAAAAAAAAAAACATCTGCTAGCAAGCTGTTTAGGACTCAGACAGGAAGAAAGTTACACCCATGTGATCTATTGAGTAATATGAGGCAATCTATAAGCAGGGGCTACATTCTGAACTGGAATGTTCCCTTTGCCTGGGGTGGAGCCTTGAGTTGATGGTTAAAGGACTGAGAACACAGTAGGAATTTGTGGAGTGAGAAATATCACAAACTGCTCAGTGCTTGTCTCTGATTCTCACAGGTCTTGGCTGTGCAGGGAAATCACAACTCTCTTTCCCTTTTTTAGGGTTCCAGCTTGGTCTGAGAATTGAGTTGACATAAAATAGATTAACAGGAGAAGAGTATAGAAGACACAAGGTTTTTTTTTTTTTTTTAATCTACAAATTCAATAGAAGTTTTACTTGACACAGAAGCCCTCATAAGGAAACAAAGCCCCAAAGAAATTGCAAAAATGTATGTATTTTTGTATTAGGTTGAACAAAGGCAATTGTAGAAAAGTAATTAAATTATGTGGGAATGCTAAAGAAAGGTAATTATTTTAACAAAGTCTGTTTGTACAGATTTTTCCCAGCTTTGACTCCCAGAGGAAGAATGTTTTTTTTCTCCTGATACAGAGGGTGTTTTCATGTGGGTGGTCTATCTCCTGTGTTCAAAAAGAAAAAGGGAGGTTAGAATGTTCTTCTTTCATCTGCTGTTTTTCAGGTGCCTTTAGCTCAAAGTAATCCTTATATCAAAATGGCATATAAAGGGGTGTTATATTCTTCCAAGCATTTTACATCAGGGGTACCCTCCAGGCAAGGAAGATGGCAGCCAATGGCCCCAGGCTATAGCTTCTAGCTGAGCTGTGGTGGTCCAGTGCACCCATCCCTGACCCAAGTCTGCGGGTTGTGGGGGTCACTGAGTGACAGAGAACATTATTATTGCTCATCTTATTAGAACACCAGGCTGATGGTACAGGAGTTCTACAAATCAACAAAAGAAAGGAAAAGGAAGAGTGGGCTAGGCAAAGGTTCTAGCCACTACATGTCATGATACTTGGAATTTTATTTGCTTTCCAGGCAGGAAACTAGAAATCCAAAATGTCCCAGAAAAACAAAACAAAATACAGGAACCAAGCAACCCATAATATAGTCCCCCTGTATTACCTACAGGATTCTGCATTAATGTTACTGTCACACCAACCCCTATATAGATACTTCAAAAAAATGTTCATTATGTTGCTCATCTTTTTCCCCTTGTGCTCAGGGCATTTTCTCTATAATTTCTTATGACACATTTTGTTTTTTTCCTGCTTTTTCTCCTTGCCTTGTCTGTAAGTCATGCGATTCTATTTTGAAATATTCTCTTTTTCTCCTCATCTTCCTTATCTGTTAGACTTTTTACAATGTCTTGTTTTGGACTTTTCTTTTTTGCAGTACTGAGAAGTGAACCCAGGGACACTGAGATACATCCACAGTCCCTTTTTATTTTATTTTATTTTATTTTTATTTTGAGAAAGGGTCTTGCTAAGTTGCTGAGGCTGGCCTTGAACTTGTAATCCTTGTCTCAGCCTTCCCAATAGCTGGAATTACAGATGTGTGTCACTGTGCCTAGCTTGTTTTGGACTTTTTCTAAAAGAAGTCACTAATAATGAATAACTCTTCTGAAAGTTGTTAGGATGTTGTATGCAATGTATGCTGAGAAAAATAGGGCCATCACCCTGATAGTTACACCAGACTTCACTGTTGGAGTACAGTGGGGAGTGCAATAATGATATGATTCCATTTTACAAATAGGAAAAAGTTAGGTATGAATCCAATAGCATCACCAGAACAGCTTTAAAAAGAAGACTTCTATATAAACTTATTAAAAGATAAGTTTTTAGTCAGAAGAAATAATCCCATTCTCAACATTTAAATGATCCTGAAAAATATACAATTCCTTGAATATACATGTGTATATTTTATATTCTGTTTATTTTCAGTATCAAACAGTAAAGGCAAAGGTTTATCTAAGTTCTGACAATACTTCCTTAACAGGAAATGAAACTGCCGATGTTTCATAAAGCAGACAAAGTACCTAATTTGATGAAGACATCATGCTGATTCACCATACAAAAACTGTCTTAAATGTCATCAACTGAATATTTATGTATACTTTTAAAATTAAATTACTTTCAAAAATCAAATTGCTTTATAGACAAAGTAATGTAATGGTGTAATCCACATTCAAAATGTATTTTAAGAATTTCTGACTTACATCCTGATTATAAAATATGCAAGTAACAATCATTTGATATTTTTGAGCTGGGGCAGTTGGAGTGGGAAGTGGAAAGAGAAGCACTGGAAAATTTTGACAACAAAGTAATGTCTGGCTATATGTACTACTTTTTACTTTTTGAGAGTTGGCATTTTTAACTGTTTTTTTTTCTTTAATTCAAATAGAAAGTTGCATGCTTTACCCAGTGTCAACGGTTTGGGTGGTATTTGTTTTGTTTTTAAAATAAGTACTTGGTGGGGGCTGGGGTTGTGACTCAGTGGTAGAGTGCTTGCCTAGCATGTATGAGGCACTGGGTTCCATGCTCAGCACCACATAAAAAGATTTAAAAAATATTGTGTCCATCTATGACTGAAAATAAATAAATAGGTACTTGGTTAGCTGATTATTTGGTTTACCTCATAGTCTTAAATTGTAGTTTATAATTCTTGCAATGTATGCTTTATCACTTTGCTCACTTTATACTGCTGACTCTCTCTATTAGAGAAACTGGAAAATATTAGAATACCCAGACTCCCTCATAATCAAATTATGTCTCCTGATGCATTTCAGCTAACCATCAATGTAGGTGGAAATGCTTGGAGATTACTTTCTTCAGAATTTTTTTTTTTTTAAAAAAGGTCAAACTATTTGAGGAAAAGCTTTTTATTTTATTTTATTTATTTTTTTAAACTCTGTGCTTTCCACTTTTCCCCATGTAGAAAATTGACACAATGGGGCTGAGGGTGTGGCTAAGTTGTAGAACACTTGCCTGGCGCATCCAAGTCCCCTTGATTCAATGTCCACCAAAAAGCAAGAAGAGATGAAGGAATGAAGAAATGAAGGAAGGAAGGAAGGAAGGAAGGATAGAAGAAAGGAAGGAAGGAAGAAAGGAACAAAGAAAGAAAGGAAGGAAGGAAGGAAGGGAAAGGAAAGAGAAGGAAGGGAGGGAGGGAGGGAGGGAGGGGGAAAGAAAAGAAAATGGATGCATTGCTTGTAGGTGCAGGAAGTGACATTAAGCTCAGAGTTGAGGAAGAGTAGGAGTTAATTAAGTGCAGAGAATTGAGATCTTCAAAGAGGAGTGTTGCTGTCCCAAGAAATTATACCTAATAAAGAATGATTGAAGGGCTAGATATCTGATGTGTTTTATCTTTGAGTCATCAAAAGCTGTTCCGTGGATGAGGGGGTATTCCATCTCCAGCAGGCAGAATTAAGGACACAATTGTGTGAATGGAAACAACAGGGACAGCTTTCAACTCTAAGCTTGCTGAACTTTTTAACAAATACAGCTTTCAAACAATGCTTTGAGCTACTGTGTAGATAGTAATTTCCCCACCACTGAATGTGTCCAAGCAGATTCAGACTGATGCCTGCCTGCCCAGGAACAATAGAAATTGGAATCTTATGTTAATGTAGTAATCGTTCTATTTCAGTTTCACTCAACTAGTTTTGCTCACGTATGCCATAAAAGAATTTTGAGCAACTTTGTACCCTCTCATATATTTTGTCTACTTAAAAGTTCATTTTGAGCCGAGTATAGTGGCACATACCTCTAATCCCAGAGGCTCAGGAGGCCGAGACAGGAGAATCTCTAGTTCAAAGCCAGCCTCAGCAACAGGTGAGGCACTAAGCAACTCAGTGAGATCCTGTCTCTAAATAAAATACAAAATAGGGCTGGGGATGTTGCTCAGTGGTTGAGTACCCCTGAGCTCAATCCTCAGTACCAAACAACAACAAAAAAGTTAATTTTGGAGTTTGGGGTATAGCTCAGTGGTAGGGTACATGTTTAGTATGCATGTGAGGCCCTGGGTTTAATCCTTAGCACAAAAACAAGCAAACAAATAAAAACATCTCATTTTAAAGTTTTTCCCTCGCATATTTCAAATTGACATTTATAAAATTATAGGTTAAATGGGTGCAAAGAATATAATTTCTGGAGTACTGTATATTATACAGATATTTTGGGACACTTAGGGATTGAACCCAGGACCTTGCACATGCCTAGGCAAGAGCTACACCCTCGCTCCATTAAAATGTTTTTTAAGGTTTTTGAGACAGGGTCTCAGTAAATTTCCCAGGCAGGCCTTGAACTTATGATCCTACTGCCTCATCCTTTTGAGTAGCTGGGGTTACAGGCCACCACACTAGCTAAATATATTCATTTTTTAAAAAATATTTTAAATTATACATGGGCACAAAATCTTTATTTTGTTTATTTAATTATTTATTTTTTTAGAGAGAGTGAGAGACAGAGAGAGAACTTTTTTTTTAATATTTATTTTTTAGTTTTCGGCGGACACAACATCTTTGTTTGTATGTGGTGCTGAGGATCGAACCCGAGACGCACGCATGCCAGGCGACTGCGCTACCGCTTGAGCCACATCCCCAGCCCCAATGTTTATTTATTTTTATGTGGTGCTGAGGATTAAACCCAGGGTCTCACATGTGCGAGGTGAGCACTCTACCGTTTTTCCACAACCCCAGTCCCTAAATATATTCTTATTGCTTCAAAATCTTGGCCCAGCTTATTTATCTCATTCTGTTCCTGGAAAATGCCTACTGTATAACCTAATGAGAAACCCAGTTTCCACTATCAGACCAATCAACCAGGAGCTGCTGGGCATAGTGATAGAATTCCTGCTTAGCATACATGGCCCCGGGTTTGATCACCAGCAAAACACACACACACACACACACAAAAGGGTTGGGGACATAGCTCAGTGGTAGGATGGTTACCTGGCATGCATGAGGCCCTAGGTTCAATCCCTAACACACCCTTCCAAATAAACAACAACAAAAATAAACCAAACCAATCAACCAAATCAAACTAACTTTAAAAAAGAAATTGTGCAAAATATTAGCCCTCTTCCTACTCGTCAAAGAATGGTGAGCCTAAAAGTAACATGATTCCTGCCTTCCTGGATCTTGTGCTCTAGTGGGAAAGATTGATCTTAATCAAATAATTTTACAAGTAAACAGGAAGCCACAACTGGGAAAAGTGCAATGAAGGAGGTATTAGTAGAAGGTACAATAGGAAAAGGTGGATGGGTGGTCTGGGATGTCTCCCTGAGAAAGTAGTGTTTAAGCAGAGAGCCATGAGGAGGGTTGAGGAAGAGTAAGCATTATTTAGGTGAAGGGGAATGAAAATATTCAAAGAAAATCAGACTTTGTTTTTCAATTCAAATAAATCTCACTCCTAGATAAAGCAGTTTGTCACTTGGATAAAATAAGTTGCTATTCCCTTCAAAAAAAATTTTTTTTTAACCAGAGCTCTCTTTTCAGATCTTGAGAAAGAAGTGTCCCAAATCTAGGCCAGGATAGAACTTCTGTATCTAATGTAATTTGTAGTCTCTCTAGGGAGGTAATCAACAAATCCTGATAAAACACTTGAGTAACATTTTTCTGCAAAGTTATGGTTACCTCCCAGCTGACTGACTGCTGACATCCTGTACCAATAGTTCACTTATTGTAATCCTTGTATCTCCAGCAGGACAGAGATCTTTGAATTGGCCTGTTCAGGAGCCACTTTGTGGAGTTTGAAAAAAAACCTTGAACCCTGTGTGGTAGCATACCTGTAATCCCAGCTACTCAGGAGATTGAGACAGGAGAATTGCTTAAGCCTAGGAGTTAGAGACCAGCCTGGAGAATATCAGGAGACCCTGTCTCGAAACATAAACAAACCCTGGTTCATGCTCCTGTGCAATCTCGTTAAAGTCTAGGAGAACTCTTCCCTAGGAACTGTACACTCCTGACATATTCTTAGGTTTAGTTCCTGTGGATTTTTACACCTTGAGGTAGCACACTATGCTAAGATTCAGGGTGGGCAAGAGGTCCACTTTTCTTTAGTCAAGTGACAGAAGGTGAGAAGACAAGAGGAATTGAGCATGACTTCTTCACCTCAGGAGCATTTTCAGGCAAATTGTTCCCAAAAAGAATAGATATGGAAGGAAGTTGAGGTTTAGAACCCGAGTCCCTTAGAACTTAATTCTAAGTTGAAAATTTTGTATACCTCAAGTGGCAAATATTTCCCAGTTTGACTTTGCTGAACTAGATGGCTTCTACATACTGGGGCAGAGACTTATATAAATGACTCTAAAGTGATTTAGAAATCATGTCAAATGATTACTCTGAGGGCTATTGGATTCTACATTCCCTGGGGGCAGCCTCCTACCTCTTTTTGTGTTTCCCTTGTTGGGGCTCAGAAAACAATTCGCCAAAGTAAGGCACTTTGGCATGCTGAGTTGTTTGAACTGAAGGACCTTAGAAGGGCTTCAAGCAAAAATCTCTTTCTGCGCCCTTCTTGCCCTTCTTTCTCACGCTGCTCCCCTTTCTCCCTTAAGACAGGCCACAGAAGCTAGAAATCCCCCTCCCCAGGGTGGGTCATAGAAACCAGAACCTCCATCCCCCAAATCTAGCCAGAAACCTAGAAATATTGCTCTAAATTTTTCCCACCTTTCTGTGTTAGAGCTGGCCATGAAAACATTCTCTGACCTATGTTGTCTGCTGGTAAATCACAAGACTCATTCCAGAAGGGATCTTGCTCTATACTCAGGAGGAAAGAATGCTACAAGGAAAGGTCGAGAAACAATAAGAACAAACAGGGCTTGCTGGGTTCCCGGTCTCACTCTATTACCATTATTTCATTCTCTTTTTGTCCATTCACTGTTCTACGTGGCTATTCTTGCTTCATCAAATCTAAGCCTAAAAATAGGCAGTTTTCCCTGGGTCTTTAGGTCTTTAGTTTTTCAAGGCTCATGTACATGTAAAACTGATTAAATAAATTGGTTATGCTTTTCTCTTGTTAACCTGTCTCCTATTATAGGGGTATCAGCTGTGATCCTAATGATGGATGAGGAAAGGTGAAACCCCAAGACCACTCTTCTCAATGGCTCCTTTGAGGAAGATAGGGTAATTATTATTCAGTGGTTATTGTTCCAGAAAGATCATATGGTGCTCATTAAAAATAGAATCTTAAAAGGCAGGTCTTGATGCAGTAGATCAGAAAGAAACAAACTGTTCTGAATTTGCCCCTCCCCCAAGGGTTTGTTTTAAAAGGAAAATCTCAAATAATTATTGCCTAAACCAAAAGATTATATATATATATTTCATTGGAAGGAAGGCATATTCTTTAAAACAATACTTTTTATTTTGTCTTTTTATCACTTGCAAATGTCAACTTCATATTTTCACTTCCTCTCTTGGACCAAATCTTAGGAAGATATCATTCTTTCCTACAAGTAATTGGCAGGAAATACCTAGGGTTTAAAAGGTACACTCTGCTTTTTCCCACCGAGTTGCAGTTGGAAAGAATAATAAACTGCATGAAATTCAAACCTAGGACAATACACCCAGAAAAATACTAACACAATAACCTGGGTTGCAAAACTTGTTTAGCAAGTTTCAGCTGGGGGTTAATTAAAACCTGCTTAGAAACCTCTTAAAAGACAGCCTGGAATGTAAACCACATATATGCCACCTAGATTCTTCCTTCAGGAGCTTTCTTCTCCCCACTTTCCTGGATTTTGGTGGGAACTTTCCCCCAGAATTCCATGTGGTCTGACTGAGACCATAGTGTCTGTGACTGTGACACAACCCTTTGCCTCCCATCTCAGGAAAGAAAGGAGCAAGAGTACAGTGGGTAGAGCCTCTCAGTACTTGAAAACAACTGCGTTCCTTTTACCTCCTTAAGTGATTTGGCCCCCCTGGGAGGTGGGGTGGGTTTGGGGTGAGAATAGGGGAGTGAAGAGTTGTAAAAAGTTTCCCCAGTAGTTCAAGTTTTAAGTCTCTATGTTTTTTTTTTTAAAGTTTTTTTAGTTGTAGATGGACACAATACCTTTATTTTTAAGTGATGCCAAGAATCGAACTCAGCGCCTCACATGTGCTAAGCAGGCACTCTACCACTGAGCTATAGCCCCAGCCCCTCTATGTTCTTTTTTGTTTGTTTGTTTTAGTTTGCTGCTGAGGATTGAACCCAAGATCTTGTACATAGTCCACCACTGAGCTACACCCCAGTATCTAACTTTCCATGTTTTAAGATAAAGAGGAGTTAAGTGACATTGTTTTGCACAGGACAAGAGACCAAAGTGAGATCAAAGGCAAAACAGGAAAAGGTAGAAATGCAGCCTGACATTTGACATGCCTGTAAAAGAATATTGAACTGGTGAAATATTCTCTAACCTTAGCTGTACATTCCCTCAGAAGTTCCTCAGGTTACCGCTATTATTTCTTTTGTCCAGGCTTGTTCAGAGTGATTGTCAGTTAACACCCCGTTGGTGGATAAGAATCTGCGAGATGTGCAGGAAACAAGGCCTGGTATAATTATAACATAATGCCATAACAACATTGCTCAAGACTACCTCAGTACAACATGCCAGAGTACATAATGACCATCACGCTGACAGGCATTTGGATGACGATTAGTGCTGGATCTCATCTGGGAATCAGGCTGCAAGCCAGAGAAACTGGAAAATGATTTTTGTTTTTTAACTCCTTGGAGGCTCATGTGGAAAATTTAGGAGAGCAAAATTTTTGTTTCTAGTAAGTGAACTCAGGTATAGTTAAAGGAAGAGAAAATGAAATGGGATAGTTCCTGAGCCATTTGCCTTGCCTTGAAGCTGGTCTTTCATGGAAAAGCTGAATTTTTCCTGCAGAGCTGGCTGAGAAGTGTTGTGGTAGGGAGCTAACACTAGGAAGCCCACATTCCTCCTTGGTTCCTCTAAGTTCATCTAAGTGCAGGCAAAACCTTTTCAGGTTTCAAAGAAATAGTCTCAGTCCTAAAGTGTCAGTATTTTTTAATGACAAAAGGCCACTAAGTAAGGGCTGGGGTTGTGGCTCAGTGGTAGAGCTCTCACCTAGCATGTGCAAGGTGCTGGGTTCGATCCTCAGCACCACATAAATAAATAAAATAAAGCTATTGTGTCTAACTACAACTTAAAAAACATATATATATTTAATATATAATATATATTATATATACTATATATTACATAAAATATATAATATATAATATTTCTAATAAGTAAATAAAATAAAGCTATTGTGTCTAACTACAACTTAAAACACACACACACACACACACATATATATATATATATATATATATATATATATATATTTTTTTTTTAAAAGGCCACTAAGTATGGTTAAACTAGACAGTGAAATGTGGTTTGTGAGGTGTATGTGGAGCCCCACTGTCCCATTCATAAAATTAATTGCCTCACTCCCTACATGCTACTTTCCCTATATACAACAGAAAGGCTTTATTTTAAGGATTAAATGACATAATCCATGTATACCACGTGGGAAGTAGAAAGTGCCCTATAATTATTAGATTTTGTTTTCCAATTAAATTGTGGCTTTCAAAATGGGTGTCTATTACAAATAAACAATGCTATTGGAGTTGATTTCTAGTTTTCAGTTCTCCCCCTAAAACTGGGGCTGCTTTATTCCATTTATTTAATGAATGTTTATTAAGAAGCCACTGTGTGTCATACAAAGAACAAGGCCCTGAGGATACCAAGTTTATGGGATATAGTCCTTGCTCCTGGGATGTTTATAGTCAGGGGAGGTAAATATTTTTGCTTACACTTTTGCCAAAAGCATTATTAAATAATTCAGTCTGAGATCAAATATAGATCAACCATTTAGAGAAGTGGCAGTAGGGTGATAGAAAAGCACACTTTGTTGAGACCACACCTGGTTGATAGCCCAGACTTATACCCCCTGCAGTGGATCCAGGTTGATTAGTTTCCAAGCTTCTACTTACTTATCTTCAAAATGGGCCAGATTCAGTGGTGCTCTGAAGCTAGTTCCTATTAGCTTGAGACAGTCTTCAGGAATTTTGCAATGATTATTAAAACCATTGGTACAGCTGGGGATGTGGCTCAGTGGCTCAGTGGCAGAGCACTTGCCTAGCATGTGTGAGGCTCTGGGTTCAATCCCCAGCACCACACAAAAAACTAAACAAATAAAGGCATGCTGTCCATCTACAACTATAAAAAATTTAAAAAAAAACTATTGGTACAAACTTGGTAGAAGTATTTAGGCTGTAAAAATCAGCAAATTCTACAAATCGAGGCTATTCCCATCCCTAACTGGTTTGCCAGCACACCACTGGAACATCCTACATATCATTATGGGCATTAATGAAATAAAATCAGTGTCTGACACACAGTAGATGTTCAATCTAGTGTTACCATAAATATGTCATAAAATATATTTATAATGTACATTTTGCAATTCATATTCATAATCTCAGTCATCACAGCTCTGAAGTAGTTTATTTTTAGTCCCAAAAATGAAGTTTATTTTTATTTTCATCAACAAAAGAGAGCCAGGATCTAATTCAAGTTTCCTTTGACTTCAAGTCAAATGTTCACTAGATCCAAACTGCCTCTAGACCATGTCTCTCTACTGACAAAGCATTGTTGTTATTGATTTAGCTGTTTTGAAACTACTTTTTTGTTGTTATTGATTTTCTGGATGAAAGAAAGCAGTTAAAAAACGAGGTGGAAGAGAGCTCTGACCCACAGCTGGTGGAACCCTCCCTCAGCAAAGCCTGAAGTGAGCACTACCACTCGGGCCCCATTTAAAAGGATCTCCCTGCTGTGCCCATGTCATTATCAAAACAGAGAGCTGTGAACACCACCTGCTCTCAATAAATGTTGTTTCCCTTGGGAACCTCTGAGGCTCAGAATTACCTAGTCATTGATGTCAGGTCTGAGGAAGGAAATGTACAAGATGAATCTGGAACAATTTAACAGCAGGAAGCTAACAAAGGCTTCTGGGGTCGCATCCAAAGGACTCTGAAGCCAACTTGAAGAAGTTCTCACTGGACCATTAGGGAAATCTGAGCTTCAATAAGAAAAATAATGGCAATGAATTAAGACACAAGAAATGTTAAAAGTCCGTATGTTAATAATGATACTTGAAAGGGGAAAAAAAGCCTCATTGGAAGATGCTGAGGAACCCAATTCATTTTTTGAAAACTAGTAAATAAAAGGGAAGAATAAATCATGTCTTTTCTGGGTGAGCTGTACCTCAGGGTAAAAAAATATAAGATGAGGGAAAGTTCTCTTTATACAAGTATCCTAGATCATTAATGACAAAGGCTAGAAACAGAATATCACCATTTTGCAACTTCTAATGAATAAATGGACCTAGAAAGAGATGCCAGCCATCATCTCTTGGTGGAAAAAAATCACCTTTCAAATATTTTTTTTTGCCAAAAAATCAAATCTGAATCTGATCAAGTCTTACTTCTGATAAACTTAGGCACTTTTTTTCAGTGCTAGAAATCAAACATAGGGTGTTGTTCATTCTAAGCATTCACTCTATTATTGAGGTACATCTGCATCCCCTGGCACTTTTTAAAAAATTCAATATTTTTTAGTTGTAGATGGACATAATACCTTTATTTTATTCATTTATTTTTATGTGGTACTGAGGATTGAACTCAGCACTCTACCTGAGCTACAACCCCAGCCCATACCTTTTTAAAAACAAATAAACAAACAGAAGCAGGCAGTATTGCAAAATGGTTATGACAATGTTTCTCAAACTTGAGTAACTTGAATTAAAATAATTAGAATTCCCAGAGACCCCAGTAGTGATTGAAATTATATTACTATAAACATATAACTAAGCTGGGTGTGGTGACACACCTGTAATCCCAGCCACTTGGGAGGCTGAGGCAGGAGAATCACAATTTCTAAGCCAGTCTCAGCAACTCAGTAAGACCATAAGCAACTGAATTCGACCCTGTCTCAAAATAAAAAGGGCTGGGGATGTAGCTCAGTGGCTAAAGTGCACCCTGGGTTAAATCCCCAGTACTCTGTTCCCTAAGAAAAGCATCCAAGTAGATAAGAATATATTACGCTTACTGCTGATATAATATAAAGCCAATATTTATTTACAAATCAAATACAAACAAAATTACCAAACTAATAAAATTCAAATGAACAACAATGATTTGATGGGAAGGGAATGGTTTTATTAAAATGAACTTGCTGGTTACCAAGAAACGTGGTACTGAAAGCTGGGGTCAATGTTTTTGGTTTTAGCATGGTATGGTGTGGAATAACACAATTCTCCCAGACATTTTTCTCCAAAAACTCTTCAGAAGGCTCTCCTTCATGAAGTGTGCTGGGACTCACTTGGTCTTTGCTTAGCAAGAGTTCACCGTTAACTGCGGGTTGCCAAGGTGATCAGTTTGAACACAAACTGAAATGGTTATATTTCATTTGTGACTAGGGTTCAGTTACAAGCTAATTGTCCAGATCAGTGAGTCTCAATCCCGGATTCAATTTGGTATGTACAGGAAACTATAAGTAAATTTGAAGTCTCTCAGGGTGGGGCATTGGCATTTTTTTAAAGCTTTTTAATGTTCAGCCAATGCTGAGAACCACTGACTTTGATGATCCAGAAAATAATTATACTGATTATTGTTCAGTTTGTAATCCAAAAGAAACACCAAATTCAATCATTCTTGTAGAGACTGTGAAGGCCTCAGAGAATATGGCAGGAACCCCCAGAGGATTGAGAAATTGGTTTGGAGCCTGGTTCCCTGGCCTAGTTGTGTGGCTTTGGACAACTTAAATTCCCTGAGGTTTAGTTTCTCAATATAAAAAGAAACTAATAAACTGGGTGTGGTGGTACATGCCTCTAGGCCCAGCTACTTGGGAAGCTGAGGCAAGAACATTGCTTGAGCCCAGGAGTTTGAGATTAGTCAGGTCAATGTAGTGAGACCCTATCTCAAAAAAAAAAAAAAAAGAAAAGAAAGAAAAAATGATAATAGTTATAGCAGTATCTACCTCATAGGGTGGTTGTAAGACTTAGATGAGATAATAATGTATATAAAGAGTTGAACTTAATGCCTGGTTCCTGGTAAGTACTTAATAAACATTAGCTATCATCGTTAGCTATTATGTTGATAACCATCTGGAAACTACTGAAACATTTTTTCTGGGCAGATGTGAACCACAAAAAAGAAAGAGCTGATGGGGAAATAGGGTGCTGGGAGAATATTATGAGGAAGGGCATTTGATGGCCTTTGATAGGTGGGACAACAACGGCAATGAAGATGGGAATGGGTTCCATAACAGTGTGGGCTGTCTGTCAGTCTGAACTGTGGGTAACAGCTGACTGGCTTGAAGCCCAGGCTGGAAACACAAAGGAAAGGGGTGGGAATGAAGCACAAGGTCACCTGAGGTGACAACTCACAGAAAGAGACATGAAAGCAAGAAAACAAACATGGCCCCAGTCAAGCAAACAGGATTCTAGGAGCAGACAAAGCCATCTGCAGATTCTGATAGAGAAGCCATGCCTATCCTAGTCAGGGAGGAAGCTGCTTCATTTCTAGCAGGAGGTGGTGGTTGGTTTCCCAGGGTACCATCAGCGCTATTAGTAGATGCTGAGCAGCCACTTGCCTCAAGGAGCAGTGATAAGTGTCATCTGTTCTAAGCCCTGCTGGGTACCCAGTGAAAAGGAGACTCCTAAGAAAAGGTAGCATGGGTCTAAGGTGTGAATAAATCATTAGGTTGATCAGGATTGTTTCTTCTATATTTCTGTGAAAAGGACTCTACTTTCTTTCTCTAGAAAAGATTACCTCATGGAATCTATGCAATTGATAATTGATGGTCCTGGACTCTAGTTGGACAATGACAGGCCATGGCTGTACTTTCAACCCTGTAATCAGATAAGTAGCAGATGTCTTAAGTCTGTGTGGACAAACTCAGCTATTTCTTGCTTTTATAGCATCAGAACTTGACTTTTTAAGTCTTTTAGGGGCATCATAAACTTAGCAAATAACAGTTGTTTTAAAAAACAAACCCAGAAATATCCTGATGTTAATAATTGACAAGTCCTTAGGCCTGAAATACTATTCCTCCCAAATGATGGTCAGGTATAATGTTTTAGTAAATTACTAATTTTTAAGTTACTTTTACAGGGGCGTTGCTTACATGGACTTTTTTTTTTTTTAATTTTCCAGGTCTATCGTTGTTTGTTATTTTATTTTCAATAATTTCCCCATGTTTTCTTACTTGTCTGGTGATTTCAAGTTGTACACTTTTGCTTTATAGTTCAGTTTTTAAAGAGGCGTCTTTGTAAATGAGTTGAACCTTCTTTGGACTGATGTGGGGTTTCAGCATTTAAATTTTTTTTTTCAAAATATTTATTGTTTAGTTATTGGCAGACACAACATCTTTGTTTGTATGTGGTGCTGAGGATCGAACCCGGGCCGCACACATGCCAGTCGAGCGCGCTACCGCTTGAGCCACAACCCCAGCCCTCAGCATTTAAATTTTACACTCAGGGGATTTCTCTGAAATGGATACAAAAGCCTCATAAAAGCTTTCCTCCTGATAACACTGGGCCTTAAAGGTTAAGCTCTAAGATGGATGAGAAAACAAAGAATTATATTGTAAATAGCTTGGTTAACTTATTCATATAGTTAACCAAAGTCAGCATGTAGTTGTTTTCCTCTGAGAGTCCCAGTTTCCAAAACAAAATCTTCAAAATATCTTACAAGGCTCTTTATGTTAGTTACCTTTTTATTTTTGCCAGCATTTCCCTCATAGTTACTTGCTATCTTAGCAGGCTCCTGGTAGAGAATTGACTTTGTAACCCTATTTTCATGGCATGGTTTTTGAGCCACCAACAAATCCCAAAGCTGTATTAAATGCCACCCAGGGTTACCCTTTTACATATGACTGCCTTCTAATTTAGGAAGCCATAAGAGATACTGATATAAAGGAATGCAAGACAAAATCCCTTTCCACTGGAGAGCCCAGGATTTATTTCAAAGAGAACACAGAAATAGAGTATTGTTTTTCAGGTTTCCTACAACTTCTTTTGGAAAACTATAATCTTGAGTATTATTCTACAGTGGTTCTTATCAACTATCATTTTCATTATTGTGGGGTTTCATTATAGTGGGTTTGGGAATGTATGTCAATGTAATGACTAATAAAAGGAGTCCACATGTCTAAGGAGAAAACTTTTTGCCTTTTATTTCATTTTCAGTTCTTGAGAAAGCATTTGTTTACTTCATTTTCCTGGTAACTTGAAAGGCTCCTATTGTTTCTCTAGTATAGAAGCCCATTATGTTAACACAGTACCACAAACTTACCCTCCAAATAAGATGCTAATTTATCTGATTTGTCCAAGTCCAGCTTTGCAAATTTTCATTCGCAAACTTCCTGTAGAAATGTTAAAATTTTTGCTCATAACAAAGTGACCTAGTTGCTTTACCTTCACAAGTTATCTTTTTTTTTAAAAAAATTAATACCTTTATTTTATTTATTTATGTGGTGCTGAGGATCAAACCTAGTGACCCATGCATGCAAGGCAAGCACTCTACCACTAAGCCACAACCCCAGCCCACAAAGTGTTTTGTTAGGAGTTGGGGCTATAGCTAGGTGGTAGAGTCCTTCCCTAGCACACAGAACCCTGGGTTTAATCCCAGCGTCTTATTGGTAGGTAGGGAATGGTGTTGGTATTTTTTCTTATTTTCAGTGTTTCATAATATCAAATCCATGTTTTCCTTGTGTAACAGTGGCCTGACTGATTATGGGCTTCAGTTTTTAACCTGGTTTCTCAGCTCTTAAAAATTTTGTCAGATGAAGTATATGGTGTCATCAACATAGTAAAATATTGTTACATGCTTTGGAATTCAACTAGCTTCATTCCAGACTTTGATGTTGGTCATTTAAAAAAATTATAGTTGTAGATGGACAGAATGCCTATGTTTGTTTATTTTTATGTGGTGCTAAGGATTGAACCCAGTGCCCCCCACATGCTAGGCTAGTGTTCTTCCACTGAGCCACAACCCCAGTCCCGGCCATTTTTATTTCACACTTTATAGCAACAAAAAATGTATAAGGATTAGTAAAAGTGCTTACACCAAGCAATTAAATCAAAGAGTAGTTTATTAAAAAAGAATCAAAACAGAAACTCTAAGTACCAGTGTGTACATTGTACACATTTAAATGACTCACAAGAATGAAGTTTTTTTCATATATATTAAGATCACACCACCTCACTGTTTATCAAAAGATGTTCAAGGAGAAATCTGACTCCGAACTGCAGATGATTGCCATTTTAAACAGACCACATTTCAAACATGCAACAACGCCACTGGTAATAAAGCTTTGGAATGGTGCTCATTCTATTATTTTACTACAAATAGGATAGAAAGCAAGATAAGTTGAGAATTTATTCTAAAATAGAATGGAGGTTGTCATCATCTACACCAGCACTCCTCACTCCTCTGCTGCCATTTTTATCAAGTACTCCTTGTCAATCTTAAAGAGTCTCCATCCTTCTTCACTGGACAGATCAGAAGCACCTCTTCTTTTGTAGAAGTTGATAGATGGTTCATTCCATTCTGCTACCAAGAAGTGCATGCTGCTGCAGCGACGCTTCATGGCAACCTATTATAAGGGAGAGAAAACACAAACTCCGTGACATCTCACCTGCTATCCAAAACTTGATTTTGATTCAGTCACTACAACAATCTTGTAACCCTTACAAATTGGAAACCCCAAACTAGGACATACCTGGCTTAGATTCTTCAAAATTTCTGATCCTATACCAAAGCCTAAAAGAAAGAGAAGAATAATTTTAAAAGTCATTGTAAGGACTTACTGCCCTAATTTCTCCTTAGACACTTTCCCCTAAATTCAACCTTACCTCTATAATCACTCATCACGAAGAAGTCTTCAAGATACAGTAATTTTCCAATCCATGGGTCATAGGTAAAATAGTACATGGCAAAACCAACGATGCTGTGTCCTGTAATAAGAATATCACATGAGATGTGGAGAAGAAAAATAATCCATTAAAGCTGTAGTGGCAGAATCAGAAGCCTATCATAGGTTTCAAAGAAATATACATGCATGTACTATGGAAACAAGTAGCCACTGAACTGGACTGTCTCCTGACTTTTATGCTAGCGCAGTCCAGGCCACTGTTGGATGATCTCACTGTTCTCAGACATGTATTTGCAAAAAGCACACATTATGAAAGCTAGTTGAAGCCAGTCTACAACCAGATTGGCTACTCTGCAGTCTGATGCACCTCACTCAGGAAGTGAGAATGCTTTCATTACTTGCCAGAGCAAAAGTGCTATGGTCTTAAACTAAACACACACATTATTCACATCCTAATGATATACTGGTATGTGACTTGGGAATAAGTTGGGTTTACACGGCAGTTCAGAATAGTAAATATTTGTAGTTTACCAACTCTTGCTTCCTTGTCAGAACATCAGGCCAAAAGTATGATGTTTAATTTCAGAACTTGCCTTCCAATTTATATATTTTCAATTTGCTCTCCCCAGTTTTTAAGCCAGAAGAAGCAGCAGTGCCCAGAAACAGGTATTATGTAATATTCCTATGCCTCTTAAAAAAAACAAAACCAAAACCAAAAAATACCTTGTCCCTTATGTTTTCTGCTCATTTCTTCTGGCTTGGGGAACGGATGCCAGGAAAAAAAAAAAAAACAACTTGAGAAAGCACCCACCCACCCAACTTCCCCTTTCAGCTGTCTTCTGACCAGTCAACAGGGGCCAGCAAAAAAAAAAAAAAAGCTTGTGACTCCCTCATAAGGGGTGTCTATAATTCCAAATGGAGGCAAAGGTTTCAAATTAAACTTTCTAGCCATTTTATATTTCTTTGCAAACAGACAGGAAGCGAGTAAAGAGCTTCTGATCTACCGTGTTTTAAGTGTGTGATAATAGGACCTTACCTCATTTATCATGATCATCTAGTTTATTGTGTAAAGGATCTTTTAGTTACCTCCCCGCCCATCCATGTACACGGAAGGGCCATGTACATGGCGAAGCTAGAGACTGTAACCTGAAGATTGGGACAAATTAAAGAAAAAAATGTGATTTAACACAATTATAAAAAAGGTTATATTAGGGTCAAACAAGAACCATTTTATGAAACTGAATTACAACAAATGACATTATACCTAACTCTTCCGGGTCTCCACAGCACTTTGATACTTACTTAAACAGCTCCTTTAACCTGCCCTATTATAAAGTACAGCACATCAATTTTCTTTCCTCAGTAATTTGAATACTGGCTGGCTATTATTTCCGGTCAACTTCTCAGTACTTTCAGCCTGTGTAGTCAAGGGTTCTACACAACAGACACTACATTTCATGCAACACTTGGTCTCTCTGGCTTCTGGATTGGGTGAGGGGTTACCTTCCGGAGTCCAGTGTTCCTTGGGCACTTCTGCAACCAGGCAGTGGTAGAAGGGGTGCTCTCCGAAACCATCCTCTAGCAGATCTGCAAGAAGGGTCAGCAGAGACAGTGTGGGCCTCTGGAGGTGACAGGTACCGAACGCTTGTCCCATCCCCCGCCACTGTTGCATTACCTTTTTCAGTTAATATTACTTGGTCTTCCATGTATTCATATTTAGCCAGTTCCTGGGGTGATGTACATAGAAGAAAGAGAAACAGAAAGGAAAATAAGGCCCCAGTACCACCAGCTCAGAGGGAAGGAACGGGCAGGCACAGCTAAGTGGTTGCGGGAATCCTGCCCCGCTCAAGAAGCCGAAGGGGAAAGGGGAACCGGCGCCGACTTCCCCAGAAACGGAGCTGTTCCAACCCACTGCCCCAGGACGAACTCAGGCCTCCCACTACCTTGATCAGCCGCAGGATGTCACTACAGTCGGCAGCGGTGGCAGGGCGGATCACGAATTTAGCCATTTTCGTCTTTTGCTTTTCTTCCCTTTGCGGACTAGGCCCCTGTACTTGAACAGCAGGAGGAGGTGGTTCCTCATTCGTCTCCCGGGAGCGTCCTCTTTTCAGTCAGGCTGGCACCATGACCCGACGAACCTCGACAAGTGATAAAAATCCTTCAGCACAGTTGCAACTGCAAGCAGCGCAACGGAGCAGTGGTGAGACCCTACTTTTTAGAGCGAAGAAGCCCCGCCCCGGTCTGTGAGACAGAGGCAGCTCATCCAATGAAGTCGCGACCCCTCGGCGCACCGCCCTCATATCCGGACACCGCCCTTTTCCGGCGCCCGTGAGAATCGGAAGCGCGAGCACGGGTGGGGGTGGTGAGGTCCGCGCTGGGATTCTCTAGTAGCGCCTTCTAGTGGCGCTTCTCGGAGCCTTCCCGGAAACCCAAGCTGGTTGTTCGGGAGACCCCGAGTGACCATTGTAAAATGTAAAGGAGAATTCCCTTTGTGGCATGCCCTGGCCTCTTTGTTGGTGGGAGAAGAATCCGAGCAGCTGTGAGTCCCGAAGTCACTTGTTTTTTTCCACTTTTTCTGGAATTTTCCAGAGGTAACCTAAAGTGTGATGATGTCATCTCGCTGGTGACTAAAGGAATGTGTGCTTGTGTATGGTGTTTTCTAAAATTACATAAGGTAATCTCTTTGGCTTTCTCAATAATTTCTTTCCCTTATACTTGTAATTTTTAGAGTTGAAATGTTTTCTTTGGGGCTGGGGCTGTAGCTCAGTGGTAGAGTGCTCGCTTAGCATGTGCGAGGCACTGGGTTCGACCCTCAGCACCACATAAAAATAAATAAATAAAGGTATTGGGTCCATCTACAACTAAATTTAAAAAATAAACAAATTAAAGGTATTGTGTCCATCTACAACTAAAAAAGAAATCTTTAAAAAATATTTTCTTTATCTTTTTTCCTTCTTATTTCCTTAAATTTCTCATCCTCCTGTGGCAACACTGCCCTCTGGCTCAGGTACATTCTCCATAATTTTCTTTAGAGATGGTCTGCTTTTTTTGTTTTGTTTTGTTTTTCTCCTAGGGACTGAACCCAGAGGCACTCAACTACTTAGCTACATCTCAGCCCTTTTTTAATTTTTATTTTGAGACAGGGTCTTGATAAGTTGCTTAGGGCCTTGCTAAATTGCTAAGGCTGGCCTTGAACTTTCCATCCTCCTGTTTCAGCCTCCCAAGCTGCTGGGATTATAGGGGTGTACCACTGTGCCAGGTCCAAAGGTTTGCTTTGTTAAACTGTTTCAGTTTGCTTATCTAAGTGAGTTTTTAATTCATCTTAAAATTTTTTGAAGGATTTATTTTATTGCTTATAGGTCTTTGGGGTTTGGAAGGTTTTTTTTCTTCATAATATGTGACCATCTCCTGGCTTCCATTGCCAGTTATAGTCCCATCCTCCGTGTTTCTCTTATTTCCTTTAACCTTCTGCTTTTGAAATAATGATATATTTACAGGATGTGTGATGATGTTATCACTCTGATGACTAAAAGAATACATGCTTGTGTATTATATTTCCTAGGATTTTTGAAGGTAAGCTCTTTGAATTCCTCAATATTTTTTAAATGCCCTGAGATAGAAATATTTGGCAACAGTTGGATTAGAGTATAGTCTGGATTATACATGCTGGAACAAGTATTCAAGCCTATGAGGAATGACATTTATTTTACACCCACTTTTCCATACAGATCCTGCTGAGGGCCTGCTTTGATGTCCTACCTGGGTTCCTTGATAGATCAAATGATGATTTTTGCTGTGAGAGAAAACATAACAGGGGCCTGGAGCATTTGCATTCTGTAGAAGGAAGGGTTGAACTATCACCAAATGACCACCCCTAATATTGAATGAGTGACTCTGCCTTTGCTCGCAATATCTTGCATGTAGAAAAGAAAGTAGAAGTATATTCTTTGTTACCCTCCCTACCCTCCTGGGATTCCATGCACAGTGGGTCAACATGGAAGTTTATGAAATATCTTTTTCAAATATCTTTAAAAATAGCATTGGTTCTCATCTACCTGTGTTACTCCTGACACCATGGGCTACATACACCTCAGACTATACCTCGTGTGTGACTATAAGCCCTTTCCTCCTCTGCTTCTGTCTAAAATGCCAGAGCACTTAAGAGAGTTTGTTGTATTTACTGATAGCAGTAAATCAGACCTCCATGAATAAGCACTAACTAATGATAGCTGCCTAGTTGAAGCAAAAACAGAAGCATTTTTAATTTGAGTTGCTTAATTTTTTAGAATAGTGATTATAGCTAGCATTTGAAAAACTTTTATTTGATTAAAGGGTCAACAGATCAACAAGTATTTGTTGAGTCTTGTGTGAGGTACTTGGGTGTTATAAAGGATTACCAAGCTTTGCCACCAGCCCTCAAGGTATAAAGTTTACTTTTAGAGATGTGTTTATAGTTTACTACAACAGAATTTAATCTTTGTGAGAAAGAGAACAGAATAGGGGGAGAATAGGAGTAAGAAAAATTGCTGAGGCAGTGTGGCCTATGTGTTTTGCATTAATTGTCTCATTTGATCCTTACAACTGTCTTCTTGTGGGTAATGGTAGTTCTGTCTTTACAGTTGGGAAAAACTGAGACCCACAGGGGTTACAAAATTGTCAAAGCTAGGAAGTGATAGAATGATAAATATTGATGACTTAAGACTGGTTTTATTGGCCAATGCTCAGAGAGCCATTGCTCTCTATTATGAACACTTTTTATTTCAAGGTTCCACAAAGGTCAAGGCCCAAAAGGTTCTTCTCACTAAGACTATGCCATTAGAAGTCAGTTATTTGAAAACAGATTGGTTTATACAATCTCTTTTATATTGATTATTTACTGCCACATTACATATTATCATGAATTCAGTGGCTTAAAATAACACACCCTTATCTTAGTCTTTGTGGGTCAGGAGTCCAGTCATGACTGAGTGGCTCTTCTACTCAATGTGTCAGCTCTTCTATGTTATTATGAGGAGAACTCTTACTTCCAAATTCACTCAAGTTGTTGATATTGACAGAATTCACTTTTTTTCCAGTACTGGGGATTTAATCCAGAGTTTGGTACATGCTAGGCAAGAACTCTATCACTGAGATACATGCCCTGCACTTTATATTTTTTTATTTTGAGACAGGGTCTTGCTAAGTTACCCAGGCTAGCCTCAAATCTGCTATCCTTCTGCCTCAGCCTCCCTACTCACTGGGGTTACAAACATGAGCCAACACACCAGGTGACAGAATTCATTTCTTGACTGAGGACCTTGGCTTCTTTGTTGAGACCACTTGTAGTTTATAGAGGCTGCCTGTATTTCCTTGCCACATAGCCTTACCCAGAAATGCCATTTATAAGCTAGCAAGATATAATCTAATTTTTTATTGTGGTAGAAAATACATAACAAAGTTATCTTCTTAACCTATTTTCCCCAGTAGCGGGGATTGAACCTTGGAATATTCTACTTCTGAGCTACATCCCCAACTCTTCATGTGGCTCCGCCCACATGACCCAGCCAGTCCGCCTCAAGAGCAGGAGGATTGTGGGAGGTGGAGAGAGGCTTGTGTGGGAGAGAGAGGCTTGTAGGAAGCCGGTGGTGGCAGTTGGGGCTCTGAGGGTTTTTCCTGAGAGGCTGTTTTGTTTGGCGTGTGTGGTTCTAAAAATAAAGTTAGTTTCTTTTGACAAGTGGCTCCTGATTGTGCCCAGCCAGACTGTGATTACAGGAATGAGCCACTGTGTCCAGCTCATTTTAACCATTTTAAAGTATATAGTATAGTAGTGTTAACTATTGTTTTAATCATATTTTTTATTGCTGTGACCAAAAGACCTGACAAGAACAATGTAGAGGAGGAACAGAGTTTATTTTGGCTCCAAGGTTTCAGATGTTCAGTCAATGGTCAACCAACTCCATAACTCTGGGCCCAACGTGAGGTAGAACTTCATGGTGGAAGGGCAAGAAGGAGGAAAGCAGCTCAGACCATAGCAACAGGAAGCAGAGAAATAATTCCATTCATAGGAACAAATATAAACCCCAAAGGCATGCCCCCAGTGACTTACCTCCTCCAGCCATACCCTATCTGCCTACTGTTACCCTCCAGTTAATCCATACCAGTGGATTAATCCACTGATTTAGGCTATAACTCTCCTAATCTAAACATTTCACCTCTAAACTTTCTTGCATTGTCTCACACATGAACTTTTGGAGAACACCTCATATCTAAACCATAACAACTATATATACATTGTTGTGTAACAGCTCTCCGGAACATTCTTATCTTGCAGAACTGAAACTATATCCAGGAACAATGGCACCCATTTTTCCTCCCTCCAGCTTTTGGTAGCTACATTCTACTTTCTATTACAACTGAACCTCTGTATCTAGGAACAATGGCTCCCCATTTTCCCTTCTTCCAACTTCTGGTAGCTACATTCTACTTTCTGTTTCTAGGAGTTTGAACTACTTTCCTCCTGTAAACGGAATCATGCAGAATTTCTTTTGGAAATTGATTTATTTCATGTCCTTCTTTAAGGTTTGTGCATGTTGTAGCATGGGACAAATTTTCCTTCCTTTTTAAGGTTTAATAATATTCTATTGTGTATATGTGCCACATTTTCTTTATCCACTGGACCATCAACGGACATTTGACTATGTGATGTTGCTGTGAACATGGGAATGCAATTATTCTCAAGATCCTGTTTTCAATTTTTTTTACGGGGGGTGGTGGTGGTGGTGGTAGTGGTGTTACTGGAGATTGAACCCAAGGCACTTAAACAGTGGGCCATACCAGCAGCCCTTTTTATTTTTTATTTTGAGAAGGATCTTGCTAAGTTTCTGAGGCTGTCCTCAAACTTAAAATCCTTCTGCTTTAGCCTCTTGGGTTGAGTTGCTGGTGTACTACCCTGCCCTACTCAATTGTTGTTGTTTTGTTTTTGTGGTACAAGAGATTCAACCCAGGGTCTCATGCATGCTAGGCAAGCACTCTACCACTGAGTCAGTTCTCTTTGATGTTTACCTAGAAATGTCATTGCGGGATCACATGGTAGTTCAATTTTTATTTTATTTTATTTTATTTTTTTGCAGATTCTCCATACTGTTTTCTATAATGGCTGCACCATTTTATATTCCCATGAAGAGTACACAAAGATTTCAATTTCTCCCCATTCTCACCAGCACTTGTCATTTTGTTTTTATTTTCTTTTTGCCTACAGCTATATGGTATGCAAATATTTTCTTTTATTCCATAAGTTGCCTTTTCACTCTGTTGATTGTTTCTTTTGATATGCAGAAGTCTTTAAGTTTGATGTAGTCCAGTTTGTCTACTTTTATTGCTTTTATCTGCCAAATAGAGTCTTACATAATGTACCATAATTCTGAGAATGACATCCTATCACCTAACACCATATTCTATTAGAAGCAAGTCACACATCTCACCCACACTGAATGGGAGAGGACCACACAAAGACATGAGCACCAGGAGGCAGCACCATGGAGGCTACCATGGAGGCCACCATGGAGTCTGTCTGCCATACTTTTAAAGGGTAATAAAAGCCAACTTATAATTCAGCATTTAACAAATACTTATTAAAGTCTATCAGAAATTGGCTGAAGAATACTGAAATAAATATGGTATATGCTATGGCTTGAATATGATTTGCCCCCCCCCAAACTCATGCAGGAGTTGAATTGCCAAAATCTTATGTTAATGCCATTAAGAAGATGGAAACTTAATCTGATGGTGGTGTTTACAAGTGGGGCCTTTAGAAAATTATCAGATTATATTAGGTCATTAGAGTGGAGCCTCCATGATTGAATCCTGGTGAACTGCATAAGAAGAGGGAGAGAAACTGCACAAACTCATAGATACATATGCATTCCTGCCACAGTGTAATGTAGCCAAGGGGGATCCTTGCTAGAACCTGGTGTTTGGACTTTCAGTCTCTACAACTGTGAGCTAAATAAATATTTTTTATAAATAAAGTAGCCTTTCTTAGGTATTTCATTATAGTGATTAAAAAATGGACTCATACAGGGGCTGGGGTTGTGGCTCAGTGGTAGAGCACTTGCATAACATGTGTGAGGCACTGGGTTTGATCCTCAGTACCACATACAAAAATAAATAAACAAAATAAAGGTATTGTGTCCATCTACAACTAAAAAAAATAGACTCATACAACATTATACCAGTTGTCTGGGGATGTACGTTTAATATTACAAGCCCATAAGTTTCTAGTTATGGCTAGAAGGTATTCAGCCTCCTGGAGCAAAAGAACAGGTGCAGTCAGAACTGAGATACAGTTTGTAACCCATTCAATGTGACCTACCTCCTCTAAGCTGTCCTTCCCCCCTCTCTTTCTGTGTAGTGTCCTAAGGGAAGACTACTGCTCATCAATCAGTTCAGGAATCAAGGCTCTAACTCCTCATAAGTGCTTAAGAATGCAGTCAACCATCCTTAGGCCTCCTAAAAGGACCAGTTCTTTGAATCTGGTTATGGAGGCTACTCAGTAAGAAGATCATAGAAAATAATTGCCTGTGAATCTCTGAATATAAGACACCCCCACTTTTCCCTATGGCCTCTGGGTACATGCAATAGATTTTAAAGTTCAAAATCCAGCTTACCAATCTTTGTACCATTTGCAAACTGGCAATTAAGTACTAACAGAGAATACAGGAAAATAGAGGATACTTCAAAGAAGGAAATGCTAGAGAGTAAACTCCACCCAGCCCCTTGTTCTGGCTCTGATGTGAGTGATGTTTGGCAGAGTTGGCTGACTACCCTGGAGGCTACTGCCTGAGAATTCCTCCTGGAGGTGGAGAATGTGCAGGTGAGTCACTCTGCTTGGAAAGATGATAGAAGGGTGCAGGAAGATCAAAAAGGGACACAGGACCCTAAGATTGAGAGATTTGTAATACATTTTAAGATCTCTCAAAGATTAATTATAGATGAGTGCTATAACAGAGGAAGAAAGATGTACAACTAGCATTTCTTTTATTTTTTAGTTTTTGCTGTGGGTGCTAGGGATCAAATTCAGGATCTCATGCCTGCTAGATAATACTCTACCACTGAGCCACAACCCCCAGACTCTAGCAACTAGCATTTCTTATCATGAATCATATTATAGTTTGTATTTGGAATATCCCCCCAAAGCTCATGTGCTGGGCAATGCAGCAGTGTTCAAAGGCGAAAAGATTGGATCATGAGGGTTCTGACCTCATCAGTGGATTAATCCATTGATGAATTAATAATTTGAATGGATTTACTTGGAGGTGGTGAAAACTATAGGCAGATGGGACATGGTTGGAGGAAGTAGGTAATTGGGAGCATGGCCTTAGAGACTATCTGTCCCTGGTCCTTTCCTCTCTCTTTCTGTCTTTCCTGGCTGCCATGAGTTGAGAACTTACCCCCACCATACCCTTCCACCCTGATGTTTCTGCCTTGGAGCCAGTTAATCATAGACTGAATCCCCTGGAACCATGAGCCAAAACAAATCTTTGCTTCTCTAAGTTGTTCTTGTCAGGTATTTTGATTACAGTGATGAAAAGCTAACACAGTGGTATGCTTTTCTTGGCACTTTACAGATGAAATTTCATTTAGTTTTAATTTCCATATATTATTACTTACTTTTAAATATATATCCAATTTTCTCATCTAGATTGTATTAAACTAAAATATGTGTTGCTCTATTCCAAAAAATTAATTGTACATTTAATACTATAGTCAGGAAAAATTAGGAGTAAAATCAGCCATTTAAATAAAGCTGATCTGGATGAATATAATCTGGAAGCATAAAGGATTTTTTCCTTCCAATGCGCTCAACCTCTACTGTTGAGATTTCTATCATCCTAGCATAGAAAGTTGGTGATTCTCTAATCCACAATCGTTATTGACTACTTAAAACTGAAACCTAGAGTGGATAAAGTACTAGTCCAAGATTACTCAGCTGACAGGGGCAGAATCGCAAATATGACTGAGGTCTCCTAACTTAGTCAAGACATCTTTTACTATATCACTGTGCAATTACAGCCTGCATAGATATTCTGGCAAAAAATGATAAATGTAAAAATAGACATTGTATTAAATACCATCCTAAGACTGGAGCTCATGCAAAAAATTGTAAATAATCAAAACATTTGGTCTACTTTTCACAAATTAAATTTTATGAGTACATGCCTTATTTACTGTTATTATTATTCATGATGCTGAGGATTGAACCTAAGGTCTTGTGTGTACCATTGAGCTATGCCCCTCGCCCCACACATGCCTTGTTTTAATTACAATAGGGAATACTTTTGACAGTTCCAGTCTTTCCAGCTTCTTCCTGTCTTATGTCCCCAACTGCAACCCAAGAATTAAACTGATAAGTAGGCAACATTGATCAGAAATGCCTGCAGATCAAGATAAGCAGACAATCAGCTTACTAGGAGATGCCTGCCACCTAGTGAGGCTGCAGGAAGCTGCGTGTGTCCACACTCTTTCACAGAAGGAGAATAGAGCCCCTAGGGCTTTCTGCTTAAGGGAAATTATTCTCTGAACATCTAGTTGGTGAATCTGGTTACCACAATACTATTATTCTTTTTGAGATGAGAGCCACCTCCATACTTTGAAAACGGTCCACAGTTCTTCATTTATGTTCTTTCCTCATAGATAGAATACACACTCATCATCTCACTGGGAGTATGGATTTTTCAATCAAAGCAAGTGACAAGAGCATGCCAATTTTCTGTCATGAGGCAAAAGAGTAGTGGACTCAGTAAGTACTTTTAGAAGGTGAGATGAGTATATTTATGTGGCAGAAAAAGCAAGGATTTTTTTTTCCAGCAATAGCACCCCCAATTGAACTTGGGGGTGCTATACCACTGAGCTACACCCCTAGCTCTTTTTATTTTTTTATTTTGAGATAGGGTCTTGCTAAGTTGCTCCAGCTGGCCTTGAACTTGCTATCCTCCTGCCTCAGTCTCCCAAGTAACTGGGATTATAGGCATGTGCCACGACATGTGGTTTATTCGTCTTTTTTTTTAAATACATAACATTAGGATTAGGATTCATTTTTATATAATTATAAAAGCATGGAATATAATCTGCTCAAATTCAGTTCCCAGTACTTCCCCTTTCCCTCTCCTCCTCCCTTGCCCCTGTTCCCTTCCCTCTACTCACTCTATTGATCTTTCTGTTATTTACTTTTAGTTGTTTATTTATTTATTTATTTATCAGGCATTATGTGAACAAGATCCAATCCAGACCATATTTACTTGGGCTGGGGTTGTAGCCTAGAGGTAGAGTGCTTGCTTTATATCCTGTAAGCCCTGAGTTTAATCCCCAGTGCTGCAAAAAAAGAAAAAAAAGTCTCAGAACACATGACCTAGGGCAAATTGTTTACAGCCATGTCTCACTTGAAAAGTGGGCTTCATCCATAATCTGATTAATATCCACCACAAACCACAGTTGCAGATTTTTTTGGTTCCAGGGATTGAACCCAGGGGTGCTTAACCACAGATCCATGTCCCCAGCCCTTTTTAAAATTTTTGAGACAAGTTTCACTGAGTTGCTTAGTGCCTCACTAATTTGCCAAGGCTGCGTTGGACTTGCAGTCCTCCTGCTTCAGCCTCTGGAGCTACTGGGATTACGGGCATGTGCTACCATACCTGGCTACAGTTGCAGATTTTTTTTAAAGAAAAAGGTTTAAGGAAAGATGAAGTAGGAGGAAATGTCAAAAAGACTATGGTGTTGAACCTATTAGTTAACATAACTTTTATCCTTTTTACAGATTTTTTTTTGTTGTACCAGATAGGGAGAAATTGTGCAGTTATTATGGTGCAGCACAGTAGATAGCACAATTTCTCAAATTTTCTTTCATTATCTAGTCTCTTAAGTCATGGTTAAAAACAAAAAGTAATTTAAGAGCTGTGCTATTGGTTAAGCATGCTTCATTTACCTTCAGTAATATATATTAATGAAATACAATTCTCAAAATGTTCCACATTCAGTGAAAACTGTAAACCAATAATGACCAAGAAGCTCAGTGAACCCAAAGCAGCATAAGAAAACACAAAGAACACCACACCAAAGCTGGGCATGATGGTGCATGCCTGTAATCTCAGTGATTTCGGAGACTGATGCAGGAGCATTGTAAGTTTCAGGCCAGCCTCAGCAGCTTAGCAAGACCCTGTTACATGGTAAAATTTTTAAAAAAAGGCTGGGGGTATAGCTCAGTGGTTGAATGCCACTGGGTTAAACCACAAAACAAACAAAACAACAGGTGGGACAAAAAACACTACTCTTATTACTGCTATCTTACAACCTATCAGGTTAAAAATCACCAAAGGAAAAACCTAAAATATCATGTAATTACCAGTTAATTGAAATGAGATAAACTAAAACATGATAATCAGACTCCCACAAATGAAATTCTCTAGCTTTTGTTGATGATAAAATCAGCCACTTCTAACTAATCCAGCAAATGTAATCAGTTCTTTTTATCATGATAACAGATGAAATGTGGAAAGATCTGAAAGAGGTAACAGATCAAGCAAAGGAGGAGCACTGGGAAAGGACCTGAAGTACTGTGCTATCACAGTTGGGGCAGTTGCATGATTTGGGAAGAGAAACTGGAAATGAGTATAATTAGGACACTCTCTGAAAATGAAACTTAAAATCAACAGATAATGTATCAAACAAGGATATTCAAAATGTATTCCAAGCCAGTTAATATTTGACTTTAAACAGTATTAACGTACCTAAAAAGAGAAGGTATAAACTGGGTATGGTTGCTCATGTCTCTAATCCCAGTGATTTGGGAGGCTGAGGCAGGAAGATGGCAACTTGGAGGCCAGCCTCAGCAACTTAGTGAGGCCATAAGCAATTTGGCAAGACCTGTCTCAGAATAAAAAATAAAAAGCACTGAGGTTATCGTTCAGTTGTAAAGTGTCCCTGGGTTCAATCCTCAGGAGAGAGAGAGAGAGAGACAGAGACAGAGACAGAGAGAGATACACACACACACACACACACACACATTGGGGAGGGGAGAGAAGGTATACTCTCTTACAATGAACTTGTCAAGTTAGAAAGGCTTTTGTTTGCTTTTTTTTTAAATATTTTTCTTTAGTTGTAGATGGCCACAATGACTTTATTTTATTTATTTATTTTTATGTGGTGCTGAAAATCAAACCCAGTGCCTCATATATGCTAGGCAAGCGCTCTATCACTGAGCCACAACCTCAGACCAGCTTTTGTCTTTTTTAAAAATTAAAAAAAAAGTTTTAAATTTGTTCTTTTTATTTATGTATAGTAGAATGTATTTTGATGTATACATACATTGAATTTAACTTTCCACTTTTGTGGTTGTACATGAAGTGGAGTTACACTGGTCGTGTATTCATATATGAAAGTTATGTTGTCTGATTCATTCTACTGTCTTCCCCCACCCATTGTGAGTCAGCATCTGTGTATCAGAGAGAACAGTTGGCCTTTGTTTTTTGGGATTGGTTTATTTCACTTAGCAGGAATGCTTTTGATTATAGCTAACAGAATACCCTACTTACAGTGAGAAGCCCGGAGGTAGCCAGTTCCAGGGCTTGTTTAGTGATTAATTGTGTTCTTAAGGATTTGGGCTTTTTAAACCCTTCAACTCTGCTAGCCATCCTCAACTCATCTCATGATCATAGGAGAGCTGGGATAACTCCAAGCATCAGGTCCTCACACCAGCACATTACAGGAAGGTATGATCAAGAGCAAAAATCTTTCTCCTAATGAGGCTGTGTCCCCACACCACCCTCCACAGTGTTGCAGATCAAATTCAGGGCCTCATGCTTGCTAGGCAAGTGCTTGAGCACTGAACTACATCCCCAATTCAGTGCTCTGTCTTTATTTGGGAAGCAATTTCCTGGAATGCCTTGGAAGTCTTCTCTCATCTCATTAGATAGTTGTAGGTAGTATGACTATGCATGGCTGCAAAGAAGATTTGGAAAATGACTATCCGATAATGGTGAAGGGAGATGCTATGTTTGGTCAAGAGTGATTATGATACTTTTAAGTTGGGCACATTACTACCCAGAACACAATTGGGTTTCTGTTAGGAAGGAATTAGAAGGAAGTGGTTCTAGGGCAGGCAACTAAAGATGTCTCCTAGGTCCGACCTGGAAAACATAGAATAAAAGAACCCCAGTGACCAAAATTGGCACCACTCAATCCAGCACTGTCTTGGAGAAATTCTCTGATGCAAGAACTCTAGTAGTTTATTTTTTTCCTCTTCCTCCTCCTCCTCCTCCTCTTTTTGTGCTGGGAATTGAACCCATGGCTTCATGCATGCTAAATAAGTATTCTAACTCTGAGTTATATTCCCAACCCTCAGTAGTTCAACCTTAAAATGAGTATATGTATATTATGGAGATGAACGTCATTATCTTTTATTTATTCATTCATTTAACAGATTATTATTGTGTCAGGTGTTATAGTCTCTGCAATTACAGCAGTTGAAAAATCAGACAAACATCTTTGCCATTGTGGTCCTTAAATTCTTGTGAATATATCTCAGCTAAATGTAATGAATTCCATGCTCAATAGTAAATTTCTGGGTTATAATTGTGCTCCTCAGGGCTGGGGATGTGGCTCAAGCGGTAGCGCGCTCACCTGGCATGTGTGCGGCCCGGGTTCGATCCTCAGCACCACATACAAAAAAAACAAAAGATGTTGTGTCCGCCGATAACTAAAAAATAAATATTAAATAAAAATAATTGTGCTGTTCATAGTCCCCCCTTGTTTCAAAATAAGAAATAAATAGGGTTGGTATTTGGTCCAGTGGTAAAGTACTCCTGGGTTCAATCCCCATTACCACATGCATGTGCACTTGTGTTGTGCATGCATGTCCACATACAAAAAAGGAAAATAAATTGATATTCTGATATCACATATCAGTCTTTTGGCTGATATGAACCCTCCTAGGGATACAGATTCTCCTTGAGTGAAGAGACAAATCAGGTTTCTGACTGGCATTTCTGAAAGCCATTGCTGAACCATAGTAAACTAAATAAGGCATTTCACAATTCAGCGAAGCCATTGTGGGAGACAAAAAGTCACACAACTTTCTGAAATTAACAAACCAATTGTGTGAATGAGTCTTTCCCCTATTTGGAGTGTTTGTACTTTTTCATAGTTGTGAAAAGGCTACAAGATGGAGATATTAAATGATAATATTTGAAATCTATCCAAGAAAGGAGTACTGACTTTGAAACTGATTTGTGCATTGCATTATGAACTAATTTGATTAAAAAATCATTGCGGGGGGGGGGGGTGGGCTCGGGTTGTGGTTCAGCGGTAGAACGCTTACCTAGCACATGCAAGCTGCTGGGTTCAATCCTCAGCATCACATAAAAATAAATAAATAAAATAAAGATATTGTGTCCAACTACAACTAAAAAATAAATATTAAAAAAAAATCAGTGATCCAACATGGCGGCGAGAGGGGAGGCAGCGCTTTCAGTACCTCCTCAACAACAGGGTCACAGAGACGCATGGATACGCTTAGATTTGACCTGCTGAGAAACTCCTAGCAAAATTCCACTAAAGAGAGATCGGCCCGGAATCGGTAGGATTTTTGGAGGTGACAGTCTGCGCTAGACGAGTGAATCTCCGCCACGCAGCGCAGAGGTCCAGACCCGCCAGCCGCTGCCCGCGCGACTCGGCGACTGTCGGCTGCCTGCACACGGCCCCCGCGTCAGGGCGGATAGCCTCCGAGGCGCAGCGCAGCAGGAGCGGTGCAGGGACTCTAGGAAGAGGTCTCTCGCCAAGCCTTCATGAAATAGAGAACCGGGGAGCTGAAACCAACCAGAGACAGACCAGTCCCACCCCTCCCTTCGGACACTCCAGCAAGGAGCCTGGGGCCCGCCATAGCAGAGTGGTGACATCACCAGAGTTCCGCCGACAGAATTCCTTCCCAGCGGAATCCACATTAGCAGGTGTGTGACTCCCACCCCCTCCAGATACAAGCAGCCAGGAAACCACCGGGGGCGTGTCTGTAGGGAAGCAGAGGGGATTCCAGATTCCCACCTCCCCTTAACACCAGCAGCGACACCCAAGATCTTAGCCGCCAGTTTCTGGGGGCGTGCCCACCAAGGGGGTCCGGAAAAATTAAACTGTTGGTTCCCAGATCACCCCACCACAGCACTGGGGCTTAGATGAATGACAGAGAGGGTGTTCATCGTTCGGGATATAGGACACGCGGTGGGGCTGCAAGTGTAATCAGATCCTTGGGGAACTGCCTCTGGTGAACAGGACCTGGCTGGCTGGCTGGGAGGAGGAACAGGGGGAGGGGCCGGATAAGTGAAAGGGCTCTGGACTAACAGGATTGAGAGACTCCCAGGAGCCACCGTACAGGGATTTCTGTCAGCACATAGAGGACAGAAGCTTGGCTCAGAGGGCACAGCTCCGCCTATTGGAAGAGAAGAAAATGGGATTCAGCCATAGAACAGGGGATGCCAGCATGGCAGAGATCTGATGTCATCGGAGAGCGGCCGAGGAGAGAACTTCATCGGTGCCAGCGGTGACGGAAACAGTTGGTCCCCTGGTAGGGAGGGTGAGTCACAGATACCCGAGTCTCTCTCGCTTTGTCGTCGAGCCAGAGGGGAGGAGCGGGGCCGCCGCCCGCGCCCGCAAGGTAGGCAGACCTGCGACCAACCTGCAGATCAGGCCCAGCGGTCTGCAGGCGTGGTAGGAGGGGCAGGGCAGAGCCGCCGCCCACGCCGGCAAGGTAAGCAGACCTGCGACAGACCGGCGGATCAGGCCCAGCGGCCTGCCAGCGTGGTACACACTTCACCCCAACTGGAGTAGGGGCAGAGCAGAGCCTTCGCCCGCGCCCAGATCAGGCCCAGCGGCCCGCCTGTGTGGTGGTCAAGTGACCCCAATTGGAGTGGGGGCGGAGCGGAACTGACACCCATGCCCGCAAGGTGGGCAGACCTGCGACCAACCTGCAGATCAGGCCTAGCGGTCCCCGGGCGTGGTAGGAGGGGAAGGGCAGAGCCTTCGTCCCCACCTGCAAGGTAGGCAGACCTGCGACAGAACAGCGGATCAGGCCCAGGGGTCCGCGGGCGTGGTAGACACCTCACACCAATTGGAGGAGGGGCAGAGCAGAGCCCCTGCCCGCACCTGCAAGGGAGACTTTTCAACTATACAAGAGCAATATAAATATATAGGGGGGGAAAATTTCAAAAACACAACAGTTTCACCAAGAAGAAAGAAACGCAAGCAGTATGAAAAGACAAGGAAAGAAAGGACTACAAGCAATGCAGGTCAGCTCAACTTTAGAAGAGGTAACAGCTGCAGCAGATGGAATGTCAGATAAAGAATTCAGGATATATATGCTTCAGATGATCTGGAGTATCAAGGAAGAAATTAGACAGCAAAATCAGACAATGAAAGATCACTTCGACAAGGAATTACACAAACAAATCCAGGAAGCAAAGGATCAACTATACAGGGAGATAGAGGTTATAAAAAACAAACAAACAGAAATCCTAGAAATGCAGGAAGCAATAAACCAACTTAAAAACTCAATTGAGAGTACTACCAGCAGAGTAGAACACTTAGAAGATAGAACATCAGACAATGAAGACAAAGTATTTCAACTTGAAAAGAACATAGACAGCTCAGCAAGACTGTTAAGAAACCATGAGCAGAACATCCAAGAAATATGGGATAACATTAAGAGACCAAACTTAAGAGTCATTGGGATACAGGAAGGTATAGAACTCCATACCAAAGGAATGAGCAATTTATTCAATGAAATAATACAAGAAAACTTCCCAGACTTGAAGAATGAGACAGAATCCCAAATTCTAGAAGCCTACAGGACGCCGAATGTGCAAAATTATAAGAGATCCACACCTAGACACATTATAATGAAGATGCCCAACATACAGAATAAGGAGAGAATTTTAAAAGCTACAAGAGAAAGGAAGCAGATTACATTTAGGGGCAAGCCAATCAGGATAACAGCTGATCTTTCAACACAGACTCTGAAAGCTAGAAGATCCTGGAATAACATATTTCAAACACTGAAAGAAAATGGGTTCCAACCAAGAATTGTGTATCCAGCGAAATTAAGCTTCAGGATGGAAGATGAAATTAAAACCTTCCACGACAAACAAAAGTTAAAAGAATATGCAGCTAGAAAACCATCTCTTCAAAACATCCTCGGCAAAACATTACAGGAAGAGGAAATGGAAAATAACAATGAAAACCAACAGTGGGAGGTAGGACAGTAAGGGGGGGGGGATAATCAAAGAGGAAAACAAACCATGTTTAGTAACATAAATAAACAAATATGGCTGGAACAACAACCCATATCTCAATAATAACCCTAAATGTTAATGGCTTAAACGCACCAATTAAGAGACACAGGCTAGTAGAATGGATCTCAAAACAAGACCCAACAATATGCTGCCTACAGGAGACGCATTTGATAGGAAAAGACATACATAGGCTGAAGGTGAAAGGTTGGGAAAAATCATATCACTCATATGGACTTCGGAAACAAGCAGGAATGTCCATACTCATATCAAATAAAATAGATTTCAAGCCAAAGTTAATCAAAAGGGATAAAGAGGGACACTACATACTGCTTAAGGGAACCATACACCAACAAGACATAACAATCATAAATATATATGCCCCAAACAATGGTGCAGCTATGTTCATCAAACAAACTCTTCTCAAGTTCAAGAGTCTAATAGACCACCATACAATAATCATGGGAGACTTCAACACACCTCTCTCGCCACTGGACAGATCTTCCAAACAAAAGTTGAATAAGGAAACCATAGAACTCAATAACACAATTAATAACCTAGACTTAATTGACATATATAGAATATACCACCCAACATCAAGCAGTTACACTTTTTTCTCAGCAGCACATGGATCCTTCTCAAAAATAGATCATATATTATGTCACAGGGCAACTCTTAGACAATATAAAGGAGTAGAGATAATACCATGCATCCTATCTGATCATAATGGAATGAAACTGAAAATCAATGATAAAAGAAGGAAGGAAAAAGCATACATCACTTGGAGAATGAACAATAGGTTACTGAATGATCAATGGGTTATAGAAGACATCAAGGAGGAAATTAAAAAATTCTTAGAGATTAATTAAAACACAGACACAACATATCGGAATCTATGGGACACATTGAAAGCAGTTCTAAGAGGAAAATTCATTGCTTGGAGTTCATTCCTTAAAAAAGAAAAAAACAACAAATAAATGATCTCATACTTCATCTCAAAATCCTAGAAAAAGAAGAGCAAAACAACAGCAAAAGAAGTAGAAGGCAAGAAATAATTAAAATCAGAGCTGAAATTAATGAAATCGAAACAAAAGAAACAATTGAAAAAATTGACAAAACTAAAAGTTGGTTCTTTGAAAAAATAAACAAAATTGACAGACCCTTAGCCATGCTAGCGAAGAGAAGAAGAGAGAGAACTCAGATTACTAGCATACGGGATGAAAAAGGCAATATCACAATAGACACTTCAGAAATACAGAAGATAATCAAAAATTATTTTGAATCCTTATACTCCAATAAATTAGAAGATAGTGAAGGCATCAATAAATTTATTAAGTCATATGATCTGCCCAGATTGAGTCAGGAGGATATAGACAACCTAAACAGACCAATATCAATTGAGGAAATAGAAGAAACCATCAAAAGACTACCAACTAAGAAAAGCCCAGGACCGGATGGGTATACAGCAGAATTTTACAAAACCTTTAAAGAGGAACTAATACCAATAATTTTCAAGCTACTTCAGGAAATAGAAAAAGAGGGAGAACTTCCAAATTCATTCTACGAGGCCAACATCACCCTGATACCTAAACCAGACAAAGACACTTCAAAGAAAGAAAACTACAGACCAATATCTCTAATGAACCTAGATGCAAAAATCCTCAATAAAATTCTGGCGAATCGGATACAAAAACATATCCAAAAAATTGTGCACCATGATCAAGTAGGATTCATCCCTGGGATGCAAGGCTGGTTCAATATACGGAAATCAATAAATGTTATTCACCACATCAATAGACTTAAAAATAAGAACCATATGATCATCTCGATAGATGCAGAAAAAGCACTCGACAAAGTACAGCATCCCTTTATGTTCAAAACTCTAGAAAAACTAGGGATAACAGGAACATACCTCAATATTGTAAAAGCAATCTATGCTAAGCCTCAGGCTAGCATCATTCTGAATGGAGAAAAATTGAAGGCATTCCCTCTAAAATCTGGAACAAGACAGGGATGCCCTCTCTCACCACTTCTGTTCAACATAGTTCTCGAAACACTGGCCAGAGCAATTAGACAGACGAAAGAAATTAAAGGCATAAAAATAGGAAAAGAAGAACTTAAATTATCACTATTTGCAGATGATATGATTCTATACCTAGCAGACCCAAAAGGCTCTACAAAGAAACTATTAGAGCTAATAAATGAATTCAGCAAAGTGGCAGGATATAAAATCAACATGCATAAATCAAAGGCATTCCTGTATATCAGCGACAAATCCTCTGAAATGGAAATGAGGACAACCACTCCATTCACAATATCTTCAAAAAAAAAAATAAAATACTTGGGAATCAACCTAACAAAAGAGGTGAAAGACTTATACAATGAAAACTACAGAACCCTAAAGAGAGAAATAGAAGAAGATCTTAGAAGATGGAAAAATATACCCTGTTCCTGGATAGGCAGAATTAACATCATCAAAATGGCGATATTACCAAAAGTTCTCTATAGGTTTAATGCAATGCCAATCAAAATCCCAACGGCATTTCTTGTAGAAATAGAGAAAGCAATCATGAAATTCATATGGAAAAATAAAAGACCCAGAATAGCAAAAACAATGCTAAGCAGGAAGTGTGAATCAGGCGGTATAGTGATACCAGACTTCAAACTATACTACAGAGCAATAGTAACAAAAACAGCATGGTACTGGTACCAAAACAGGCGGGTGGACCAATGGTACAGAATAGAGGACACAGAAACCAATCCACAAAATTACAACTATCTTATATTTGATAAAGGGGCTAAAAGCATGCAATGGAGGAAGGATAGCATCTTCAACAAATGGTGCTGGGAAAACTGGAAATCCATATGCAACAAAATGAAACTGAATCCCTTTCTCTCGCCATGCACAAAAGTGAATTCAAAATGGATCAAGGAGCTTGATATCAAATCAGAGACACACCGTCTGATAGAAGAAAAAGTTGGCTACAATCTACATACTGTGGGGTCGGGCTCCAAATTCCTCAATAGGACACCCATAGCACAAAAGTTAATAACTAGAATCAACAAATGGGACTTACTCAAACTAAAAAGTTTTTTCTCAGCTAAAGAAACAATAAGAGAGGTAAATAGAGAGCCTACATCCTGGGAACAAATCTTTACTCCTCACACTTCAGACAGAGCTCTAATATCCAGAGTATACAAAGAACTCCAAAAATTAGACAATAAGATAACAAACAACCCAATCAACAAATGGGCCAAGGACCTGAACAGACACTTCTCAGAGGAGGACATACAATCAATCAACAAGTACATGAAAAAATGCTCACCATCTCTAGCAGTCAGAGAAATGCAAATCAAAACCACCCTAAGATACCATCTCACTCCAGTAAGATTGGCAGCCATTATGAAGTCAAACAACAACAAGTGCTGGCGAGGATGTGGGGAAAAGGGTACACTTGTACATTGCTGGTGGGACTGCAAGTTGGTGCAGCCAATTTGGAAAGCAGTATGGAGATTTCTTGGAAAGCTGGGAATGGAGCCACCATTTGACCCAGCTATTCCCCTTCTTGGTCTATTCCCTAAAGACCTAAAAAGAGCATGCTACAGGTTCACTGCTACATCGATGTTCATAGCAGCTCAATTCACAATAGCAAGACTGTGGAACCAACCTAGATGCCCTTCAATAGACAAATGGATAAAAAAAATGTGGCATTTATACACAATGGAGTATTACTCTGCATTAAAAAATGACAAAATCATAGAATTTGCAGGGAAATGGATGGCATTAGAGCAGATTATGCTAAGTGAAGCTAGCCAATCCCTAAAAAACAAATGCCAAATGTCTTCTTTGATATAAGGAGAGTAACTAAGAACAGAGTAGGGACGAATAGCATGAGAAGAAGATTAACATTGAACAGAGATGAGAGGTGGGAGGGAAAGGGAGAGAAAAGGGAAATTGCATGGAAATGGAAGGAGACCTTCAGGGTTATACAAAAGAACATACAAGAGGAAATGAGGGGAAAGGGAAAAATAATACAAGGGGGAGAAATGAAGGTCAGTAGAGGGGGTAGAGAGAGAAGAGGGGTGGGGAGGGGAGGGGAGGGGGGATAGTAGAGGATAGGAAAGGTAGCAGAACACGACAGTCACTAGTATGGCAATATGTAAATCAATGGATGTGTAATTGATGTGATTCTGCAATCTGTATATGAGCTAAAAATGGGAGTTCATAACCCACTTGAAGCAAAGTGTGAAAGATGATATATCAAGAACTATGTAATGTTTTGAACAACCAACAATAAAAAAAAAATCATTCCCAGGGCTGAGCATGTTGCTTAGTAGTAAAGCACTTGCTTAGAATGTGTTAGGAGGCCCTGGGTTCATCCTCAGCACTGCAAAATAGCAACAACAATAATAATAACAATACATAAAAATAAAATAATTTTTCAGAGAATTCAGGGTTAAAAAGATTCCTATTGATGGATGATTAGATTGACTTTTTTTTTTTTTGCTATTTCAGAGAACACCGTATGAACTTTCTTGCAAAAACAGAATAGTTCCTTATTTACTAATTTGAGATAGAAAAGAGACCTATATTAGGAAAATTAAAATGCAGACACAGTTTTTTGTTTGTTTTCAGTGCTGTGAAATCTAACCCAGGGTCTCCTATGGGCTAGGCAAGGGCTCTACCACTGAGCTACAACCCCAGCCTCAGACATAGGGTTTTAAAATGACAATTTTCAAGATATTTTGTTTGTAATATGTTGGGGAGCTATTTGATGATAACCCATCAATTAAATGAGCACCATAGGTTATTCATTACTTTATAATTTACCAAAGTAAAATAAATGTAGAATGCATTTGTTCATATATAGAGACAAGTCAAAAGGGAGATATATTGACTGAAGGCTTGCAAAGAGCTAAATATATACATGAGAGGGGAACTTAAGGATTTAAGTTTGAGGTCCCATGATCATTTAGTTTTCTAGATGATGTCTCATTTCTCAGTTTGGTACCCCTACTTTACAGAATCCTCTTGTTCCAGCAGTTATTGTTATTATTATTATTTTTTCACAGTTCTGTGCATTATAATTTTTATTATACATATGAGCACAGTTTTTCATATCTCTGTATATAAAGTATGTTCATGCCAATTTATGCCTTTATACATGCACTTCTTTTTTTGCATTACAATTCTTAATACACATATATACCACAATTTTTCATATCTCTGCCATTTTTTATTTTGTGACAAGGTCTTTCTAAGTGCTGAGGCTAGCCTGGAAGTTATTGTTATTATACATGGCTAGGGTCATGAGCCAACTTCCCCAGATCTACCCTTATCATACTTTTCTTCACAGCAAGTCTGGGGTACAAAACTGTACCTGATGGTGGGGAAGGACACAACTAACTGCAGTCTGATAATAGCTATTTGGGAAATGCTTGCTAGCCATCACTTGCTGGCCATATTGACTTGGAAAAGTTACTCAATGTCTCTAAATCATGATTTCCTTATCTACAAAATGGAAATAATAGGAATACTGATCTCCTATGGTTTTTGTAAGGATTAAATAAATTAATTCATCAATAAGTGCTCAGTAAACAATACTTTCTCTACTACTATTTCCTCATTTGTTCAACATATCTTTATTATGTATTTGCAACACATTAAGCAATGAGCTAAGCACTGAACATATGGTAGTTATCACTGTTGCTATTTAGTTATTTGGTCAATTCATATTGTGTAATTATGGTGTATTAGATACTGTGCCAGGAATCATGGTAGACCTTTAGAGACTGGGTAAACTCTTTGGTTCTACCAGCAGGATTCTCTTCTCCCTCCTGAGTTCTTCTAACCTCTTTAGTGAAACCTTTCTTTGGGCTGGAGGTATAACTCAGTAATAAAGTGCTTGCCTAGTATGTGGGAGGTCATGGGTTCAATCCCTAGCACCAACCAACCAACCAACAAACAAAACCCCAGAACCCGACAACAACAACAACAACAACAACAACAAAATCGTCTTCAATGAAAGAGATCACTGTTGGATGCCTTCCTACACCATGCCAAATTCTGGCTGACTAAAAGCTAGAAGGGAGGTTTTCAAAATTTGAGAATACTTTGCCCCCACATAGGTAAGTTGGAGATAAGCTGCTCATGATGGGGGCTTATTAATTTTTCTTCCTTTCAAAAAAACCTTTTCTAATATGAATGAAAGTTTTGTAGAAGTACTAGGGGAAAATTCTGCTGTATGGAAAAATATAGATGCAATATAGATCAAATGGTCCATTGCAAACTTACCATCAGAAAGGAGAAAAGGCTAGGGGACTTGTCTTTTTCCAGTGCATAGGGGTAAACCCAGATCTTGGGCTTCTTCTATCCTTGGCCTTCAACAAGGCATCAGTCATCCAGTTCTTTCTTGATGAGAGTCTAGGAAGTAGGAAAAGGGTGAGGATTTCCTTGGGCTTTAATCCTGCAAGTAAGTTGAAGAGAGAAGGAAATAAAGAGGCTTTTTATAGTCTTCCTTCAGAGAGGGTAAGCTTCAAAAACTCAGGTCTTTCCCACTACCAGTACTCATGCTGTCTCATGCATTATAATGCTACAGAGTTACTGTCTCTTTCTCTACTAAATGCCCTCTTCTGTTAACAACTGAACAGTAGGAGGCAGCAGAAAACATCCTCCGGGTTTGTTTATTTGTTTGTTTGTTTTGGTACTGCGGATTGAAACCAGAGGTGTTTTACCACTTAACTACCCTGAGCTGCAACCCTAACCCTTTTTATTTTTTATTTTGAGGCAGGGTCTCTCTAAGTTGCCCAGGTGGGCCAGAAACTTGTGATCCTCCCTCTTGCCTCAGTCTCCAGAGTAGCTGGAATTAGGAGTGTGTACTCCTGTGCCTGGATGAAAACAACGCTTTATAGCAGTAAGAAAAATAAGTTACTTTAAAAATTTGTTTTTAGTTGTTTGTAGAACTTTAATTTATTTATTTATATGTGCAGAGAATCAAACCCAGTGCCTCAAACATGCTAGGCATAATCCCAGCCTGTGAAGTTACTTTTAATTTTAAAACATCTTGAAGAGTTTAGATTAATGCCCAGATAATAGATCAATACATTAAATTTAGAATTCTCTGGAAGGTGGCTTTTGAGGTTGACATAACAGATGATGTTTTCCCATATAATAAATCATCCTTGTGTCACTGTGATGGAGCCAATTTTCAATTGGATGGACCATGGATATGATTTATAACGTGGATCCTTTTGTTTCCATATCATTCTCTTATGGAATGTTCTTTAAGCCCAGGTCAGCTGGAATTTGAATGCTATATTTAAACCAAACTAGCCCTTGAAGATGGAACCATTGCTTACCATTCTTCTCTCCATTATTAGTCTGCTCAAAATCTTGTTTCTATCACCCAACAAAATAAATAAATATTGAGAACTAACTATGTGCCCAGAAGTAAAGTTTAGAAAATAATTCCTATCTTCAAGAAGCTTATAATATCAGTGGAGTACTAAAATAGACACAATTATTGAAGAGGGCTGGGGCTGTAGCTCAGTGGCAGAATTCTTGCCTAGCATGTGTGAGGCACTGGGTTCGATTCTTAGCACTACATAAAAAAAATAAATAAAATAAAGGCATGCTGTCCATTTACAACTATAAAGAATTTTTAAAAATTACTGAAGAAATAACACAAAGTAAAGAATAATTAAATGAATTTTCAGGTACAGACTTTGTGAAATAGAAATTTAGAGAAAATATAAGCTAATTATAAGCTAATAATGATTATAGGAATCAGGAAATCCTCTTAGAGGTAGAGTTTTAGTTGGGCCCTGAAAATCCATGAAGTGAGGAAGGTAATCAATAAAGGGAGCACAGCATGACCAGATTAGAGAGAAAAAAACAGGATGTTCAGAGCCTTGGTTTCCTCATCTGTGAAATGATTCAGGAAGCCAGATATGAGCCCTTCTGTGGCAGGGAGTGTTGTTTTGTATTTATTTATTTACTTTTTGTGGTGTTGGGGATTGAAATAAGGGGGGCTGTACCGCTGAGCTATATTCCTAGCCCTTTTTATTCTTTATTTTGAGATAGGGTCTTGCTAAGTTGCCCATAGTGGCCTCAAACTTGCAATCCTCCTGCCTCAGCCTCCCAAATCACTGGGGTTACAGGTATGTACCACTATACCTGGCTGTTTTCACTCTTTCTTTTATGTATGTATGTATGTGTTGGGGATGGAACCCAGGGCCTTGTGCATATTAGGCAAATACTTTACTACTGAGCTGCATGCCCCATCTGCTTTTACTCTTAGAACTCCAGTGTCTAGCAGAATTTCTCACCCAAAATAGGCACTTGATATGTGTGTTTTGGCTTGTACAAACATGGTATATGGAAGAGATAGTTTGAGAACTATGTTACCCGGAGACAAAGTTCATGTCAGAAAGCAATAAATCTCCCTTTGTGAATTGGGATTCATCTCAGAACTATCCTGAGTAAGGCATGCTAAGTTCTAGAGTGTGGAACTAAGTTCTCTGAGTGAAGCAGACTTCTCTTGCTTATGGAGCTCACTTCCACTGAGAACACAAAGCTCTAGTTGCCTCCAACACAAGATCCATCTGTGTTGGCAGTGATAGTGACATTGCATAGGAGATAGACAACTGAACCATGTGTACCTTTAATGAAAGTGACAGATTTTAATTAGGCTGGTATCTAGGGGTATGATAATGTGAGATATAGAGACAAATAATTTTTTTGAAAACTTTCCTGGTTTATTTATAAAGGGTTTAGTTATGAAACTGGAAAATTCAATTTAGATAATTTGGTTTCATTTTCCCTAAGGGAAGAAATTTAGCAAATATCGTCACCTTCTCTCTATGTCTTTCCAGGCCACTATCCTGCCTCCTCACCAAGACTCCTCCCATACTTACTGGTAGAAAGAATTGTTTGCTGCTGCTTCCGAGATTGTATTGCACATGTCACTGGAACAGTTATTACAATGCATTCAGTTCCATTTCTGTTTTTTTTTCTCTCCAGATGATGAATTCCTAGAAGTTAGGAACTCTCCCTGTTTGTTTATTTATTTTTTTTTATGTTCACCTGTCTACTGGTCTTCTTAATCTTTTCTAATTGTCAAACATAAGAGAGACAGAAATGCACTAAGTATAAATAAGGAACTTATCAATGTGTTCTAAATTGAGAAGACACTTAAGAAGTAAAGTTTTTCACATAAAAACTAGATTTCTGGCTTTTCTTGAAACATTGGCAGTTCTAACTCACTGGGCACAACTTCCCACACAGCTGGGAACCAACACCTGCTACCTGCTATCCACATGGCCTAAAGCTTAGCTCACTTTCCTCATCTGTGTTATCACCACCTCCATCCTTGTCTTACCCTCATCCACACACCTACTGCCTGAGAAGTGCTCAAAGTGATGCCCTGGAGTTGGTCCAACATCCCCTCTCTCTTTGGCTAACATGCCCAGGGACCTGTTCCATGAACTGTACCTGTTTGATATGTGTAGGCTCAGCACCCAGCATAGTACCTAGCACATAGGTGCTCAATAAATGAATTCAATGGAATTGAATAATACATTGGTTTTCTTGATTATTTTTAAAGAAGTGAAGATAGAGTTCATTAGAAAAATTCTTAAATTCATTAACTTTATTTTCTGTAGCTCAGATTATAAGAGCCTCTTGGTCAAATAAAAACCATCCATAAACTGGTTTGCAGATGATTCTGAAAAGAAGCTAAGAAAAGAGGGATGAGAAAGGAAGTTGACTCCTTGTGGGAGAGGATAATAATTTGAAAGAAAATGGAGAACTAAAGACATCTGGAGCTCGAGGTGTAGCTTAGTGGTAGAGTGCTTGCCTAGCATGCACAAAGTCCTGGGTTTGATTCCCAGCCCCACAACATACAAAAAAAGACAGATTTGACTGAATTTCAATAAGACCAGGTGTTGCCAGCTGGCCCGGCTGGCAACTAAGAAACCACACAAACACAGAAATACCTTTTTCAGGGGTCAGGGACGGGGCTTGGAGACCTCAGCTCCCACGCTGGAGGGCAAGGGGAGCAAGGAAGGCAAGAGGCAAGAGAGCGAGCACACCCTAAACCCCTGTTTTTATTTAGGGGAAAGACTTTAGATAGGAAATTCCACCCAAATAAGGCAAGGGATTGTGTTACAGCAAACACAGCGGGTGTAGCCCAGTCCCATTGGGTGATATCCAACTCCAGAGCTGTACTTCCTTGCAGAAGGAAGGCGAGGCCCACCTGCCTAGCACTGCATTCGATGCCAGTTCCACACCCTCATTACTCAAGGCTAAGGGTTCATGCCCAGCTCCTGTTCAGGGTGGCCCCTGACAATCAGGCATAGAATCATAACCCTGAGGAAAACAAACTCAAGGTATGTAAACCTAAAATGTTGAGAAGTAGTATTTCTGAAGCAAAGTTCTAGGAGTCACTGGGAAGATTTTCCTGGTGCTAGAAAATACACTAGTGATTATCTAGTTGAATACTCTTATATGGATATATAAATTATAGCACAGATTCAAGTTTTAAATATAGTTTGCAATTATGGTGTTGAGGTAAAAATATAAAATAACTTCTTTCTAATATGACATATTGGTTAGGACTTGGAAACCAGGCATGGCAACATATTCAAGTTATAGATGAGAAGAATGACTCAAAATCATGTACATGAATATTCATAGCAGTGTTGATAATAGCTCAAAAGTGGAAACAACTTAAGTGTCTATTGACTAATGAATGGATAAAAATGCAATATATCCATACTATGGAATATTATTCAACTATAAAAAAATGAGGGGCTAGGGATACAGCTCAGTTGGTAGAGTGCTTGCCTTGTATGCATGAGGCCCTGGGTTCAATCCCCAGTACCACCAAAAAAAAAAAAAAATGAGGTAACAACACATGCTAAATATGGAAGACCCTTGCAAACATTATCTGAAAGAACAACCATGAAAGTTCACACATATTGTATAATTTGCCACCACACCCAGCCAATCCTGTAATATTTATTTTGGGGGCTTAACTACATTAGCCATCCATTGAAATATAAAAATTCAACAAGAACCCCCCTTTTAAAAATAAAAACTATTAAGAGTCTCTTTTGGTGGTATTTGTAAAATTTGTTTAAGTTGTCAATGGACCTTTATTTTATTTATTTATATGCAGTGCTGAGAATTGAACCCAGTGCCTCACACATGCTTGGCAAGCACTCTACCACTGGGCTACAACCCTAGCCACTAGTGGTGTTCTTTTATGAGTTTGCTGAAGCCAAATGTAACCACTCCTACCACCTTGGAAAATGCATTGCTTTTAACCAAAAGGCCTGGTACCCCTTGTGCTTTGGGACTAATACACTCCTTGGCAATGGAGGGTTCCAGCTTTGGTGCTTTCAACTGTTAGTATTTACCTTGTTTCCTGACTTCTTCTTGCCCAGTGCTTATATATCTAAGCCCTGGATTAAGACAGAAATGGACATGAAGGGCTAAGGCTAAAACTCTGGCAGGAGGTGACACATGGAGTTGCAGTCCCTTCCCTGATGAAATCCAATAAATTCTGGTGTGTGCAGGGATAGGGGTGGGGGAGTCAGATAAATCTTTTAACTGAATTGGAAGGCTATCACTCAAAATGAACTCTTGTCTCTTGACTAACTCCCATCTCTTGGGCTCCTGGCCTCACTGGTCAGCCCAACATGTGAATTAGGGCCAAGCTTAGAGTGGGTCAAGTGAGTCATTCACTTCAGTTACAAAATGTAAGGGGGGTATGCACACAATAAAATGGTAAGATAAATAATATTTCAGTGCAATTTTTTAAATCATATTTTGTATTCAAGGCATATATGTTGCTCACCTTACCCTATTTCCAGCCCTACTTGACCAACTGCCTCTTTGTGAGGTCAGCTATAGCCTGGGCTTCAGATATCAGAACAATCAGGGTTGGGTCTCTCAAGTGACAAGGAAGGTGAGGAGTTAAGCATGAAATAGAGGATTGGCATGGGAGGGTATAGAACAATCTGCCCTGTTCTGTACTTGTGTTGAAACATTTACCCAATGTTTGTTATTGTTCTCATTACAACGGCAGTCATATCTTCCCCCCAGACACATGGAATAGAGTCAGCCAGTATCTTATACTTGTGTGTGTGGAATAAATGTCGATAACAGCCTTTGTGGACTGTTACCTGGGTTTAGGGATGAAAACCACACTGTAATTGAAGAAATTAGCAATATTTAGCCTGAAGTCAAGAAGATGGAGGGGAAGCCCAGTACTGTGGCACATGACATAATCCCAGGACTCGAGAGGCTGAGGCCAGAGGATTGCAAATTCAAGGCCAACCTCAGCAATTTAGTGAGATCTTTTCTCAAAATGAAAAATTAAAAAAAAGGACAGGAAATTTAGTTTAGTGGTAAAGTACCCCTGGGTTCAATCTCCAGGACAAAAAGAAGAAGGAAAAGTAACAAGGCAAGGATTAAAAAACAAACAAACCATAAAGAGCTGTACAATAGAGTGGAATTAGACTTGTTCTGTGTCATGTCAAGGGCAGCTACCAGGAAGCAAATATAAAAAATATTTTTTGGTACTAGGGATTGAACCCTGGGGTGCTTAACCACTGAGCCACATCCCCAGCCCTTTTTTAAAATTTTGAGACAGGGTCTCATTATTGCTGAGGCTGGCTTTGAACTCATGATCCTCCTGTCTCAGCCTCCCAAGTTGCTGGGATTATAGGCATGTGCCACCATGCCTGGCCCAGGAAAATATATTAACTCTATATTAAGAGAATGCCCTTAAAGAAAGGGGAACATCTGGGGAAAGGTTGCAAAAGGATACTTCTACTTCATGGGACAGGCTTGAGGAAACTGATTTTTAAGAGTCCTTGCCAATTCCAAGATTCTATTTTTTTTTTCTTCCTAGAATGGCTGCCAGGAAGCATTTGACTCTTACTATCTTACCACAAGTATTTACGTTACTTCCATAAAAATTAGCACTCTTGAGTCAGAAGGGAGACCAGGATGAAATTGTCCTGTCTGTCTGTGCCCTAAACCACAAACAAAATTTACCTAACTGATTAATGTAAGAAGTTTGATTACCTTGTATATCTTCTTGTACTATGTCTTTCTTTTCTGAAAGACCACAGCTTGATTTACTAATCACAAAACAGATCCTGTTGTCTCATAACGTGTGCTCAGTCATACAAATTGCTGTTTTGTACATTCACAGTCTTTTTGAGACAGCAAATGGGGCTGAAAAAATGTCTTGGCTGGGTTTTCGGCGCCTTGGATTTTATTTCTGGCTCTGCCACTATAGCCCAAGGCAAGTCTTTTGACTTCCTTAAGTCAGAGTTTCTTTGTAAAAATTTTGTTAAAAAAAATATATGACATGAGGCCCTGGGTTCAGTCCCCAACACCACCACCAAAACAAAACAAAAAAACTCCAAAAAACCCCAAACCAAACCAAGACCAAAGCAAACAATTACATTGCACATATAAGAAGAGGAGAGAAAGGAATAAGATAGTTTTCTAAATCCCTTACTGCTCTGAAATTTACTGTGTATATCATTGTTGAGCTGAGTCAAACAGTGAGGTTTCATTTCATGTCTTTTTTTTTTTTTTTTGGTACCAGGGATTGAACTCAGGGGTATTCAGCTACTGAGCCACATCATCCCAAGCCCTCTTTTATATTTTGAGACAGGGTCTCACTGAGTTGCTTAGCACCTCACTGTTGCTGAGGGTGACTTTGAACTTGCAATCCTCCTGCCTCAGTCTCCAAAGCTGCTGGGATTACAGGCATGTGCCACCACGCTTGGCTGAGTTTTCATGTCTTGATCCCTCTTCTCTCCCACTTTTACCCCCAAACAAATAATGATGGACAGTGTGGGTCAGATGAGCAGGAAGCACAGCATGGAGCCTCAGCAAACCACATTTAAATGAACTGAACCATAGTCTCCTACATTGTTGGATAAAACTGCTTATGGGACAATATTTCAGTCATGGTTGTTTATACATAAATTGCTTACTGTAACTCTGTCCTTTTTCTCAACTGGCAATTTGCATGTTGTCTCAGAGACTGGCCCCCAAGCATGGGGCTTCAATGTATTATACATGTTACAATTGCAGTTAGAGTTTAGGGATGCTCATAGCTCCAAACTTTGACAATAAACTTTTTTAAAAAATTGTTTATTTGTTTTAATTAGTTATACATGATAGTAGAATGCATTTATGCACTTTGATATATCATACATAGATGGGACATAATTTCTCATTTTTCTGAGTGTACATATTGGTCATGCAGTCACATATATACATACAGTTATAATGTCTGTTTCATTCTACTATCTTTCCTATCCCCACATCCCCTCTCCTTCTCTCCCATCACTTCCCTCTACCTAATCTAAGGTAACAGTATTCTTCCCTAGTGCCCCCCACCCCCCACCTTATTGTGAATTAGCATCCACATATTAGAGAAAACATTCGGCCTTTGGTTTTGTGGGATTGGCTTATTTCGCTTAGCATGATATTCTCCAATTCCAACCATTTACTGGCAGATGCCATAATTTTACTCTTCTTAAAGCTGAGTAATATTCCATTGACTATATATACCACATTTTCTTTATCCATTCATCTATTGAGGGACACCTAGGTTGGTTCCATAGTCTAGCTATTGTGAATTGAGCTGCTATAAACATTGATGTGGCTGCATCATAAGACTTATTTATACGTGTTTGAGAATGCTGACTTGAATGTGGGTCAACCTGAATTGACTGCATGGCTTTCCTTTAGGCTAAGTTTAGTGGATAGAGGATATTTTGGGGCAACTTATGGCCTACTGTATTAGTCAGGATTCTGCAGTGAAACATAATCAATAAGATATCTGTATCTATGATTTTGTTCTTTTAATCATGGTTCATGATACTAAATGGGGACAATCATGTTAGTTTAGCTGCTTTTAAAAGAACAGAAATGGTGACAATACATTTTAGAAGGACTTTGAGACCAACTTCCAAGATATTTCATTCACATAGCTGTTGGCAGGAGGCCTCAATTGCTTGTCACATGGGCCTCTCCATAGAGCTACTTGAATATACAAATGGAATGGCAACTGTCTTGCCTCCTAGTGAGCAGTCCAAGAGAGCAAGGAGGAAACTGCAATATATTTTATGATTTAGTAGTGTAATCCACAAGCCTTCACTTGTACCATATTCTATTTACTAGAAGTGAGTCATTAGGTCCAGCTGATATTCAGGGAGAGGGAAATTAAGCTCCACCTTTTGAAAGGAGTGTCAAAGAAATTGTGAACATATTTAAAATCCATTATAATGAGAAATGGAGGGTAGTTAACAGACATCTGAATAGTAAGTGTGCAAATCAGAGGGGTTCTTTGGTAGCTTACAGACATTCTTTCTCTCTTGCAGTAGGAGAGGAAACCCAGCTGAGCAGCAAACCCAGGAAACCAGGAATAAACCGCAGATCTGATAGTTGCATCATCAAGCTTTAACAATGATTGAATGCTCAACAGAGACTTGTCTGTAATGCTGAGGTCAGGTCTCTAGTTAGGAAAACCTGAGACCCTAAAACATGAGATGATAATATTAGGGTGGGTGCCCATGAGGACTTAATTCTGCAAACCCTCTGAATCCTTAGAGCCCACAGAGGTGGGCCACCCTACCCCATTAAGATCTAGTCCTTGCTGCTTGTGGGAACACACTGTCAGGGCCTCTTCTCCCCCTTTCAAAGCTGCCCCTACATTTCTTCCTGGCTGCTAGACTTAACACTAGAGTTAAATTCCAGTGTAACCATTTGGAGATGCGAAAGACTTGATAAAGGGAAAAACAGATTTTACAAAGAAGCTGTAAGAATTAACTAGTATGCACTAGCATAAGCTAGAGTGTACCACTGGGGTTGGATATTGAAGGTGCTTGGTGACTAGAGCATAAGACTGCATAAACAAGACTTCTCTGACTTAAGAGTATTCTTTTGGAGTATAGCATTTAACACTCTGGCAGGGACCCCATGGGATAGAACAAATACTGCTATAGGGCCCTTAAAAGCCTTGTGAGGCAGGTGGAAGCATAGTTCAGAGGTAGAGCGCTTATCTAGCATGTGCAAAGTTCTGGGTTTGATCCCCAACAACACACACACACATACACACACACACATACATACACATACATACACACATGGCTTAGAGATAATGTTGGCTCATGCCAAGCAAAGTGGAAATTCCTGAGTTGCTCCAGTGGATGGTAGAAGAAGGGATTAAAAGGCTGAGGAAATCAAGATGCTATAATGGGTACATTTTGTGAGGCCAAAAGTTCTACTAGAGGATTATAGCTCATAGGAGAACCCAGAGGACATATAATTCATTAAAGCCATAGGAATGTGCTGGCGAGAGGAACAGTAGTAGATGAGAATCAGTTTCAACCCCAAGACTGACTGCAGTGATGGGGACTGTAGTAGGTCCTACTAACCTCCTTCTTCTGAGTTTCTCTTAAGTAAGAGAGAATCATAAGAATCATAGAGGAGTTGTTCTCTGAACATGTATGCAGAATCAGATCTGCCCAGTGCAAGGGGTGATCTGCAGCAGCCATGGAGGTGTCCCATTTGGACATCCCTACAGAAGAGAACCTGCCACAAGGGGTAGAGTTAGTTGATGGCCTTCAGGATCTGCCTCAGCATTTGAGCTGAGGGCACATGTTTCTCAGACATCTCCTAAACAAAGAATGGGCATGGCAGTGGTGTAAGTGTTCATCATTTCTGGTCTTTGCAGGATTCTTCTGCATCTTAGAAAACCCATTTGGAATTTGCCAGAACTCTGAACCTTCAGAGGCTACAGAGGTAGCCCATTCCACCCTGTTAAAATTACAGGGCCACCTATGTACCAAGCTCCCTATTTGATGGGCTGAGACTTTCTTAGAGCTGCTCTGCAGTCAGAGGCTTTCCCCACGCACATATCTTTCCTAGAACATCTTCTTTCTCAGGTTTCATTCTTGTACATGAATTAAAGGATTTCATTGCTGCTCCTTCTCCCTCTCTTCTTTATGTTTCACAGGTGTCACCCCAGTAAACCTCTCACATTCCTTACTCTGTCTTCCTAGAGAACCCATCCTTGAAGTTTGGGAGTAAGTATGGAACATTGGGCAGTGAGAAAAATCTGGTCAATGTCTTGGCAGAAAACAATTCACCCCAGATGGTTCAAGTGAGGAAGTTTTAAAAATAGCACTATTTACAAAGGTATGATTAGGGTTAAGGGAACAAACAAGGGATGACAAGGCACCCGAAGACTTTAACAGCTGGAATCCACTACCCCAAAGGTTGAAGGGAAAAGAGGAGGAAGCTGTGGAAATTCTACCAGAAGTCTGAGGGACTGGAGCCATGATGGAGGGGTCAACTGCATCAGTGGAGATTGGAAAGACTGCTAATGTTTGAGTTTTATTTTTGAAATGCCAGTTGTTACCAGGGATGTGAATATATATGTGTTTTTAAAAAATATTTTATTAGTTATTGACGGACACTTATTTATTTATTTGTTTATATGTAGTGCTGAGAATCAAACCCAGAGCCTCACACATGCTAGGCAAGTGCTCTACCACTCAGCCACGACCCCAGCCCAGTGAATATATGTGTGTTTTTATATATTTATAGAATTTTTTTCTGTGGGTATGTTAGGCAGGATAATGGATCCTTAAAGACATCCCCATCCTAATCCCAGAACTCATCAATATCTTAGGTTACATGACACAGGGGGAATTAAGGTTACAGATGGTATTAAGATTGCCAATCAGTTGACCTTAAGCTAAGGAGATTATCCTGGTGGGTCCAATGTAATCACAAGACTTCTTAAAAGTTGAAGAGAGAAGTCAAAAAGTGACTTTGAAGATGGTGAAAGAGTTCATGAACCAAGGAGTGCAGGCAACCTCCAGAGATGATAAAGGACAAAGAAATGGATTATTTCCTAGAGCCTCCTGGAAGGAACAGCCCATTGACATCTTTTTTTTAAAATTTTTATTGTTGGTTGTTCAAAACTTTACATAGTTCTTGATATATCATATTTCACACTTTGATTCAAGTGGGTTATGAACTCCCATTTTTACCCCGTATACAGATTGCAGAATCACATCAGTTACACATCCATTGATTTACATATTGCCATACTAGTGTCTGTTGTGTTCTGCTGCCTTTCCTATCCTCTACTATCCCCCCTCCCCTCCCCTCCCCTCCCCTCCCCTCCCCTCTCCTCCTCTCTCTCTACCCCTTCTACTTTCATTCATTTCTCCCCCTTGTATTATTTTTCCCTTTCCCCTCACTTCCTCTTGTATGTACTTTTGTATAACCCTGAGGGTCTCCTTCCATTTCCATGCAATTTCCCTTCTCTCTCCCTTTCCCTCCCACCTCTCATCCCTGTTTAATGTTAATCTTCTTCTCATGCTCTTTGTCCCTACTCTGTTCTTAGTTACTCTCCTTATATCAAAGAAGACATTTGGCATTTGTTTTTTAGGGATTGGCTAGCTTCACTTAGCATAATCTGCTCTAATGCCATCCATTTCCCTGCAAATTCTATGATTTTGTCATTTTTTAATGCAGAGTAATACTCCATTGTGTATAAATGCCACATTTTTTTTATCCATTTGTCTATTGAAGGGCATCTCGGTTGGTTCCACAGTCTTGCTATTGTGAATTGTGCTGCTATGAACATCGATGTAGCAGTGTCCCTGTAGCATGCTCTTTTTAGGTCTTTAGGGAATAGACCAAGAAGGGGAATAGCTGGGTCAAATGGTGGCTCCATTCCCAGCTTTCCAAGAAATCTCCATACTGCTTTCCAAATTGGCTGCACCAACTTGCAGTCCCACCAGCAATGTACAAGTATACCCTTTTCCCCACATCCTCGCCAGCACTTGTTGTTGTTTGACTTCATAATGGCTGCCAATCTTACTGGAGTGAGATGGTATCTTAGGGTGGTTTTGATTTGCATTTCTCTGACTGCTAGAGATGGTGAGCATTTTTTCATGTACTTGTTGATTGATTGTGTGTCCTCCTCTGAGAAGTGTCTGTTCAGGTCCTTGGCCCATTTGTTGATTGGGTTATTTGTTATCTTATTGTCTAATTTTTTGAGTTCTTCGTATACTCTGGATATTAGGGCTCTATCTGAAGTGTGAGGAGTAAAGATTTGTTCCCAGGGTGTAGGCTCCCTGTTTACCTCTCTTATTGTTTCTTTTGCTGAGAAAAAACTTTTTAGTTTGAGTAAGTCCCATTTGTTGATTCTAGTTATTAACTTTTGTGCTATGGGTGTCCTATTGAGGAATTTGGAGCCCGACCCCACAGTATGTAGATTGTAGCCAACTTTTTCTTCTATCAGACGGTGTGTCTCTGATTTGATATCAAGCTCCTTGATCCATTTTGAATTCACTTTTGTGCATGGCGAGAGAAAGGGATTCAGTTTCATTTTGTTGCATATGGATTTCCAGTTTTCCCAGCACCATTTGTTGAAGATGCTATCCTTCCTCCATTGCATGCTTTTAGCCCCTTTATCAAATATAAGATAGTTGTAATTTTGTGGATTGGTTTCTGTGTCCTCTATTCTGTACCATTGGTCCACCCGCCTGTTTTGGTACCAGTACCATGCTGTTTTTGTTACTATTGCTCTGTAGTATAGTTTGAAGTCTGGTATCACTATACCGCCTGATTCACACTTCCTGCTTAGCATTGTTTTTGCTATTCTGGGTCTTTTATTTTTGCATATGAATTTCATGATTGCTTTCTCTATTTCTACAAGAAATGCTTTTGGGATTTTGATTGGCATTGCATTAAACCTATAGAGAACTTTTGGTAATATCGCCATTTTGATGTTGTTAGTTCTGCCTATCCATGAACAGGGTATATTTTTCCATCTTCTAAGATCTTCTTCTATTTCTCTCTTTAGGGTTCTGTAGTTTTCATTGTATAAGTTTTTCACCTCTTTTGTTAGGTTGATTCCCAAGTATTTTATTTTTTTTTTTTGAGGATATTGTGAATGGAGTGGTTGTCCTCATTTCCATTTCAGAGGATTTGTCGCTGATATACAGGAATGCCTTTGACATCTTGATTTTAGCCTGGTAAGACTTGCGTTAGGCTCCTGAACTATAGAACAGTAAGATAATCAGTTTGTGTTGGTTTAAGCCACTATATTTGTGATAATTTGTTACAGCAACAATAGAAAACTAGCACTTATTATGCATGAGAAAAACATTGTCTATGTCATACTGTTTAGAGTCAGCTCTTGCTGTATTACAAGTGCTTTGCATATTTCTCTATTAGAGTGTTATGGTTTAGATATGAAGTGTCCCCTAAAAGCTCATGTGTAAGAAAATCCATGAGCATTCAGAGGTGAAATGATTAGATATATACAGCTATAATTTTAGCTGAAATCTAATCAGTGGACTAATTCCCTGATATAGATGAACTGGGTAGTAAATGTAGGGTGTGGCTGGAGGATATAGGCCACTGGTACATGCCTTTGGGTTTTATATTTTGTCCCTGGTGAGTGGAGTTCTCTCTCTGCTTCCTGGTTGCCATGTCCTGCTTTCCTCTATCACATCCTTCTGCCATGATGTTCTGCCTCATCTCAGGCCCAGAGCTATGGAGTTGGCTGTCTATGGACTGAGACCTTTGAAACCTTGAGCCAAAATAAACTTTTTTTTTAAAATATTTTTTTGTTGTTGTTGTAGATGGACACAATTTGTCTTTATTTTTAATGTGGTGCCAGGAATTGAACCCAGTGCCTCACAAATGCCAGGCAAGTGCCCTACCCCTGAGCCACAACTCCAGCCCTGCCAAAATAAACTTTTCCTCCTTTACAGTATTCTTGTCTTGTCTTTTGGTTATAGCTATGAAAAACCTGACTAAAACATAGAGTTAATGTCATTACATTATATTGATTTGTTTCTACATTCCTCCTTCATTCAGGCTTTATGATTTTCCTGGTCTAGCACTCTACCTTATCCATTCTTGTATTCTTAGTCTGTCAAATGTTACTGAATCTTTGTGTGGTTTTTGTAGTGAAGGTGTCAGTGGGATGCATATGGGTAGGACACACAATGGTATTGGCATCAGCATTCAGGAAAGAAAGCTCAAGGAACTAGTAGAGATTGAATCTGGCTGAATTTAGTTCTCTGTAACATGAGCTAGGTGAACTGGATTTGGAATACAGAGAATCAGCAGATCACCTTTGGGCATGGAGAGGTAATACCACAAGTACCTTGGTCTTGGTGGTACTTTTGGTGCAGAAATGATTCAAGAGAATTCTTAGCCTCACAGATAAGCTCCATCTACAGTGAATCTCCTTCTAATTCCCTCCTATCCACTCCCTCACTTATCACCCTTAATATTTCTTGGCACTTACAGTCCCAGAATGGAACCCATGTATATCTGTTAGAAGTGGAGGAGCTCCAACCATAACACATTAATTTGGGCTATCTATGAATGACACTCTCTAGTTTCCCAACACTAGATACCATGTGCCCAGACTCAAGCTCTGGCAGGCTTTGTCTGAGACGTTTATTCTAGTACAGTACAAAAGATTGAGTTCTCTCTACTCCCCTCAGTACTGGGATTAAACCCAGGGGTGCTTTACCACTGAACTGTATACCCTTAGCACTTTTTATTTTGAGACAGAAACTCACTATGTTGCCAACACTGTCCTCAAATTTATGATCCTTCTGTTTCAACCTCCCAAGTTGCTGGGATTACCTGCATGTGCTGCCATGCCCGGCTCAGTATATATCCCTTGTGATAATTTTTTGTAGCAGTGATAGAAACTAATTTCTATCTCTATGCCTGTTATCTATGCCTAATCTGTATCTACCTTCTCAGAGAAGTCTTGCAAGAACTTCCAGAGACATATGAGGGAGAAAGAGGAACCAAACAATATACAGGGAGTCAGGAATTGTGGATAATTGCAAGAACAGGAGTCAAGGAAGAAATGTCACATTGAAGAGACGTTTGAATTGTAAAATAAGGATCTTTTCTCCCTCCAGGCTTGCTTTCTGTATCTCCCAGATAAGGCCAAGCAGAAGCGGTGTAGTGACTTATATAAGGTATTAGTAAATTACCTATATAAACAGAACAAAGCAGCCTAACAATCCCATGAATATTAAATATAAAGATTATCCAGATAGACTGAGGTCAAAGTTACCACCCTGATTTCATGCAGCCCCATCTCCAAACAGCATAAAATTCATCTTTACTCCAAAGAGCATGTTAAATTCAAACTGTCAGCATTATTTTAGCATCTGTAAAGTATACAAGTCTTCACTGTAAAGTAAGTTTCAAAAGTTCTCTGGAAATAAATCCACACAGCTATAGCAACTGATATTCCACAAAGAAGCAAAAAACCTCAATGGGGCAAGGATAATCTCTTCAATAATGGTGTTGGAAAGACTACATATCTACATAAGAAGAATAAAATTGGGGCTGCGGCTGTGGCTTAGTGGTAGAACACTTGCCTCTTACGCATGAGGCACTGGGTTCGGTCCTCAGCACCATATAAAAATTAAAAAAAATAAAATAAAGATATTGTGTCCATCTACAACTAAAGAATATTTAAAAAATAAGAATAAAATTATACCCTGAACTCAAAATGATTAAAAACTTAAGATCCAAAACTGTGAAGCTACTAGAAGAAAACACAAGGGAAAAGCTCTATGACAATGATTTGTCTACTGACTTTTCATATATGAATAAAAAAAGCAAAAATAGATAAATAAGATTATGTGAGGCTAAAAAGCTTCTTCACAACAAAGGAAACAACAGAATGAAGAGTCAACCTACAGAGTGGGAAAAAAGTATTTGTAAACTACATATCTGATAAGGGTATAATATCCAAAATATATCGGGACCTCAAACAACACAATAGCAAGAAGACAAGTAACCTGATTTAAAAATGGGAAAAGTACCTATGTTGACATTTCTCAAAAGAAGATATACAAATAGCCAACACGTTCATGAAAAAAATCCTCAATGTTGGCTGAGTGTGGTGGCACACACCTGTAACCCCAGCTATTCAGTAGACTGAGGCAGAAGGATTACAAGTTTGAAGCCAGCCCTGGAAACTTACACCCTTCTTGAAATAAAATAAAAAAAATAAGAAATAACCAGTCATGTAGCTCAGTGGTACAGTGTTTGCCTAGTATGTATGAGGCCCTTGGGTTTAATTCCCAGTACTGCAAAATCAAAAACAAAACAAAACCAAAAACCCCTCAAGATCAGTAATATCATATAATGCAAAATAAAACCACAATAAGATATCATCTCACACCTGTTAAAATGGCTATTGTGAAAAAAGACATGTTCCAGTCCCAAGGGACAAGTGGCAGCTGGGACAGCAGCAAGCAGCCTATGGCATTCTCCCATAGTCACTATGAGGTTTACTGTCTTCAATCCCAAATCTTTTCTCATTAGATTAACAGGAAAACTAGTGATGATGATACCTATATCTGTAGATGGCTACGTAAACGTATGTGTATATGCAGCTTGCAAATACAGAATATGTAGATGGGATGTTGTTTGGATATCTGAGTAAATTTTAATAACATGTAATGATGCTCTTGATATCAGAAGTGTTGAAGAAGTTGAGGAAATAAGAGAATAACATCTTTTGTGGGGGATTTTTAAAGAGTATATTTCTAGATTATAAAGATTTGCTTTTCAACTTAAAAGAAGACAAGGGGTAACAAGTGTTATACACTGCTGATGAGAATGGAAATTAGTACAATCATTGTGGAAAACAGTATGGAGTTTTCTCAAAAAAATTAAAAATAGAACTTCCATATGACCCAGAAATCCCACTCTTTGGTATATATTCAGAGCAATGAAATCAGTGTGTTGAAGAGACATCTGTACTCCTATGTTTATTGTAGTATCATTTACAATAACAAAGATGTGGAATAAACTTAACTGGCCATCAATGGATGAATGGAAAAAGAAAATGCCATTCCATTAAAAAAAAAAAAAAAACTCCAAACATTTGCAATAAATGAAGAAGCTGGAGGACATTATGTTAAATGAAATAAGTCAGACAAAGCAAGACAAATACTGTATAATCTTATCTTTTTTTTTTTTTTTGGTACTGGGAATTGAACTCAGGGGGTTCTTAACCACTAAGCCACAACCCCAGCCCTTTTTATTTTTTATTTTGAGACAGGGTTTCACTAAGTTGCTTAGAGCCTTGCTAAGTTGCTGAGGCTGGCTTTGAACTTGGATCCTCCTGCCTCAGCCTCCCAAGCTGCTGGGATTACAAGTGTGAACCACCATGCTTTTTTTTTAGTTGTTGATAGACCTTTATTTTATTTATTTATATGTGGTGCTGAGAATCAAACCCAGTGCCTCACATATGCCAGGCAAGTGCGCTACTGCTGAGCCCCAGCTCCAGCTCCCTGGCTATAATCTTTTAGAGAAATTGGATTAAGTAAGAGGGAGGTTGGGCGTGATTAGGAAAAGACTGATTGGAAGGTTAAGCATGAGTAGAGGAGCATGAAATTTTACTGTTTAAACCCTATATTATTGAAACATCTTTATTGCAGTTGATACCCTGAAATGAAGATGTCCTATCCTAAAGAGATCTCTGATCTCCATGTCACTCATAATATTACATTTTAAATGATTGCCATTTAAAAAAAAAACATTTTTAGTTGTAGATGGACACAATACCTTTACTTTATTTATTTTTATGTGGTGCTGAGGATTGAACCCAGAGCCTCATGCACGCAAGGCAAGTGCTCTACCATTGAGCTACAACCCCAGCCCAAATGTTTGCCATTTTTAAGCATGAGAAAATTGTTAGAGGAAAAAGAGAGCATTCCTAAAGGCAAGAACCTTTCTATGCTTGTATTTGATGAGCAATCATAAAAATGGGACTCGGGAAAGGTAGAAATGAAAATCACCCATGTTTATAAATTTCCTAGTGTTACAGATTTTTTTAGTTGTGGATGGACACAATGCCTTTTTAAAAATTTATTTAATATATTTTTAGTTATACATGAACACAATACCTTTATTTTATGTGGTGCTGAGGATCAAACCCAGTGCTTCACAGGTGCTAGGCAAGTGCTCTACCACTGAGTCACAACCCCAGTCCCTATGATTTGGGTCTTAAAAAACCCTCCAAAACTCCTGCATTGAAGGTTTGGTCCTCAGTTGATGGGACTATTGGAAGGTGGTGGAAAATTTAGAGGTGGGGCCTAGTTGGAGGAAGTAGGTCATTGGGGATGAGACTTGAAAAATATTTTGGGACCCTAGACCTTCCCCTCTCTCACTTCCCTGCTGCCATGAGGTGAGCAGGTTTGCTCCACCATGCACTCACTGTCATAATATTCAACCTCACCACAGGCCCAAAGCATTAGGACCAAAGGCTTCAGCCTCTGCAACTGTGAGCCAAAATAAATCTTTTCTCCTTTTAAGTTGTTTATCTTAGCTATTTTATCAACAGCAGCAGAAAGCTGACTAACACATCTGAGCTGGATTTTGCTTCTGTTAGAGTGAGAGGGTATATAAGACTAAGCACTTTCACGTGTCTATTGGTCTTTCCATTTTTTTCTTTAATGTTTGTGGGGAAAATACTTTTCAACTGTTTCCTCCTTTCCCTCCTACTTTATTATGGAACTCTTTCTGGATCTATATGAAGGGTTATGGAAAATAATATTCCTACAAGACAGCTCCCCGGGAAAAACAGAGGGACAGTATGACTCAGGAGGCGGGAGGGGAAATTAACCAAACATTAAACATCTCCCTGTACATCATTTCCCAGTAATAATGGGCCCCGAGGGAAAAAGCCAACTTTAAAGCAACTTTCATCCCTCCCCGGGTTTATCCCTTCCTGGGTTCATCACCAGTATCTCCACCGAAAGCAAACATTCACCCTTCCCAAGCACATTGGGTCCTGAAGGGAGGAGGCAAATACTGAAACACTGGGCCCTGGACTTCTACCCTTTCCCATTGCCAATGAGTCCTGGAAGGAGAAAAGCAAATGGTGAAGCTCTAGGTAACAATGGGTCTCAGAGGACGGAAGATAAGCAGTGAACACTGAGTTGTGAACTTTTCCCAGTGACAATGAGTTTCAAACTTTTTTACAACTGCCTTCCTGAGTTAAAATTTTAACCTGCACAACTAGGTCCCTGACTGTCCGAATGGCATGTCCACAGTCTACAATGATTAATTCATCCTCACTGTAAACTATAAAACCCAGACACTTTATATAACCTGCAGGCCATTTCCATACCCAGAAAATGAGTCCTCCTGTGCCTAATTGGTTGACTTCACTGCAGAATAAAGAAAAACTTGCTGATCTGAGTCTGCTTCCTGCCTCCGTCATTTGTGCATCGTGCTTACACTATGTAATTCAGGAAATAAGCTAATATTTTTTTAAGAGAGAGGGAGGGAGAGAGAGAGAGAGAATTTTTAATATTTATTTTTTAGTTATCGGCGGACACAACATCTTTGTTTGTATGTGGTGCTGAGGATCGAACCCGGGCCGCACGCATGCCAGGTGAGCACGCTACCACTTGAGCCACATTCCCATCCCATAAGCTAATATTTAAAAAGTAGTTTCCCTATCTTATGAAATTATAATATAAATCAGTTTGCCTGAAAATTGGTGACATAGTTTTTCAAGAACATTCTCTACCTAAAATCAGATATTCAGAATTACATATGGTTCAGCAGCCCAAAGAGAGATGGTTATTGATATTTTTCACTCATAATATTACTTGGTAAGAACCTAAATAAACCCTCTTCCTTTACTTGCTCTTAGCTGACTTAAAAAAAATTACTCATTTTGGAAATCACACAGCTGGGCAATGCTCTGATGTGTGGGTTATGATGCTAAAAGTTGCCTAGGTTACCCTTCAGGGAACTAACTGAAGGCTGCTTTTGCTGAAAACATTGACTCATCACTTAGGCCTATAGATGTCTGATGGGTGATTGGAATGAGATGAAATCACTTGGGGTCTCTCTCTCTCTCTGTCTCTCTCTCTGCCCATATTATGCCTGTCTCCTTTTTTCCTTTGGGTCAGATAATATTTCAAATCTAAAGACCCCACCCACTATGGTAAGAAACACCAAACCATGAAGGGAGTGAAAGGAGGTGGCACCTGAGTTCCTGAAAGATCCCTGCTTATTCTCCTCCCTCAAACCATGGATATTCCTCCCTTCTGTTAGCCTCTCTCCCCCACTATTCCTATCCTATATCTGTAACCCCCCGACTCCCTGGAGTAGAGAAGCTGATTTTTGAGCTAAGTTACCACTTCTCCATTATTTGGCCACTGAATAAAGCCTTCCTTTCTCCCCCACACTTGTCTCTCAGACTTTTATTTTTTTCCTGTGGGATGAACTTCTGGACCTGGGTTCAGTAATGACAATACATCAGTGAACTGATAATGTATTATTAGGTTTTGTTCTACTTGTAATAATGACACTAATAATATCTTATATATCTGTCAGTGTATGATTAGATGCTTTTAATTTTAATTATGCAGTATGCAGTTGATACCATCTATTTCCCTGAGACCACAAAAAATAGAACTAATGGGACATAACAGGAAAACAAAAAGGTGGGTTGGAAAATCTGTTACATAAGGATGGTGACTAGTCTTACCATTACATGATTACATGTTTTCTGGTCTGATTTTGTGTCCACTTTGCTTTCCATCCTTGCTATCCAAAATGTGATGCGGCATATATGCTTAACAACAACAACACACAAAAATTAGGTTTGCTAAGCCATTTAAAGAATTAAAAAAAAATATTTTTAGTTGTAGATGGCCACAATACCTTTATTTTATTTATTTGTACATGGTGCTGAGGATCGAACCCAGGGCCTCACACATGATAGGCGAGTGCTCTACCACTGAGCCTCAATCCCAGCCCCCATTTAAAGAATTTTATGCATGCTGCAAATTGAGATACAGATGCATGGATGAATGCTGAGCTGACTGGGTTTAGTGGGGGCATCTGTGAGGTTAAAACTATGGTGGTATAAGTGATAAGATAATTTCCCCCCTCCAAATAACATCTGACTCCTATGGGGTTGGTTGCTCAGAACTCCTTTTCTAAGAAAGTGCTCCATATCTCCATCTCTATGGTTACTTATGGAAATAGCCACATTAGTAGATTGTGATCCAGTACTTGGCCATGGGACTGGGAGAGAGGGTTCCTGGTAAATCAACAAGACCTTGCCCTGCTGCCACAATTGACAATCTAGGAGTGGGTGCCTGATCCCAATAAATATCTTCTTAGAAGTTTTTGTACTTGGGATGCAGAAATTTGGGTCAAGTTCTATGCATGTGGCTGTGTTTTGAGATGTTAAATTTGGAAGCCTCTTCTACCATGTGGAGAAAGCCATTATACAGGGAGAAAAAGGAATGAAGCCAGTATGCAAAGGAAAGCAAAGATAAACAAAGGAGAGAAGGCATTTTCATGGCATCAAGTCCTGGTTCCAATGGTCCCAGATGAAATCAATGCTGTTTATATACTGGTGAGAATGTGTCTGGCTATATATTGGAAGTTGATGGAAGGTGACTTAATTTCTCAAAAATCATGAGCTGTCCTTACCTATTATGCCATATATGTAACCTAAAAAAATCTCTTAAATTTAATTTTCTCCCTGAGCTTTCTATTTGTTCAACCAAAAATTCAAGTTAAAAAAGAACAAAAGAGTATGATTCAATATAGTATTATTGCCCTGTGTGCTAAATGTGGCAGATTAAATGTGGAACCAACCGAGATGCCCTACAATAGATGAATGGATAAAGAAACTGTGGTATGTATACACAATGGAATATTACTCAGCATTAAAAGAAAATAAAATTATGGCATTTGCAGGTAAATGGATGGAGTTGGAGAATAAAGTAAGCCGATCCCCAAAAAGCAAAGGCCAAATATTCTCTCTGATAAGTGCATGGTGATCCATAATGGAGGGGCTGGGGAGAATGGAGGAACTTGGATTGGGTCAAGGGGAGGGAGGGAAAGGGAGGGAAAATGGGGTTAGGAAAGATGGTAGAATGAGACAAATGTCATTACCCTAGGTACATGTATGCCTACACATGTGGTTCGACTCTACATTGTGTACGACCAGAGAAATGAAAAGTTGTGCTCCATTTGTGTACAATGAATGGAAAAGCTTTCAGCTGTCATGCATAACTGATTAGAACTAATAAAAAATAAATTAAAAAAAGAAATATAGATGACACAAAGCAAAACAAAACAATCACCGAAACGGTATAGAGAATATGAACAGAAATGAGGGGAGATTTCTGAAGGTCCAAAGGTGAATGTTCTGGATGACACTGATAAAAAAGCAGGGAAGCTTAGGAAAAGAGGAAAGTGAACACCAAAGACTATAGTCCATTTATAAGTCATAAAATAATAAAAAACAGCTAGGTTAATTCAAATAATATTTTTATTAATATGGGATATTCTGAAGAATCATATATGACTCCTACCTCCTAGGAAATTAGTATCTTTAAAAGCAAAGCAATACTTAACATATATTCTCATTAGTTATTATATTTCCTTTTTAGATGCTTTACCACATTTGAAATTGTTATTGCTGACTTGTTTGCTGATTTTTCTTTCCTGAAACATAAGCCCCCTAATGGCAGTGATTATTTTCATTTTTTTGCATCCCTAATATCTACAACAGTGTCTGGCACTAGGCAAACAGCTAAATAAAAATTCATTGAATGAAATGTAAATTCAGGTCCTAGGGTAAAATCATCTGAACTCACTGGCCTTGTAATTCTGGATTAGCCAAGATATCCAACATTCATACACTAAGGGGCAAACCGAGAAGAAAAAATTTCCCTCATTAGATCACTTTTGGTTATGTTAGCATCAACTGCGGCACTTTCAGACATCTCAAAGCCCAGGCTGCATCCATGACCAAATCAGAATCTCCAGAGGGTGGGTCTCAGCCATCAGTACATCGTCGGAAAGCTGCTCAGGAGATTCCAACGTGCGGCCAAGGGCAAGAACCTCAGACTAGGAGTAGAGGCACCAGGGCCAGGGATAGGGAGAATTTTGCAGGTCAGGCCTCTCCCCGCCTTGCCTCCGTGTCACGCTTCGGCAGTACTTCGTGGTTCATTCACTCAACAAGGGCGGGAAGAGGCCTGTCCTTGGGTTAGCAATACGCCCCGCGCAGCTGATTGCGTGGAAGCTCTGTAGAGGCGGGCTCCAGCTTTCCACCAATGAATGGACAGAGGGGCTGCCAGGCACAGCGTGGTGGTCCCGCCCCCACGCCGCGCGGCCCCGCCCCCGGCCTGTCAACGCTGCCCCGCGCAGCCTAGAGTACCGAGATTCCAACTGCCGTTTTCACTCGTGCTCGCGCCCAGACTCTCGCACTTCTGTTACTTCAGTAGTCAGTCCTCTGCCGATCAGTACGCGGGGCTTGGTTCTCCAACTGAGTGCCAAGCAGCCAAGCATGATGAGGCGGGCAGCATTGCGGTAGGTAGCAGGACGTGGGAGAGCTGTCAGGGCGCTGGCTGAGAGTGCCCACGCCCTTTCTTGGAGCTCTGAGAGGACCTGGGCGGAAGAAGCGGGTCGGGGCGGGTGGAACCTATGTTGTGGCATTTGGGCCTGGAGGGAAAGGGTGCCTGTTCACCGCGACTCCGCCCAGAAACAGACCTATTGGCCTGGGGTTGGGGCACACCCGCCCAACTTTAGTGATATCTGGTGTGGAATTTTGATATTAAAAGCCAAGCCATACTTTTAAGGGAGGAAGTTGGGAGTTCCCTGAAATTCCTTTCTGATTGCTCATCAGGGGTGTGGTTGGAAACTGTTTTGGGGTAGCCCCTTGTCAGAAAACCAGTATCTGGAGTTCCACCTTACCTTGCCAGCCCTTTACTCATCTTTGTTTTTAGGCTTAAGCGCTTGGCACACTTAGAATCCGAGTGTATCGTAACGTAAGCCAAGATTGTAGGACACATTTTGGCTCTCAGGACATTAGACTGTGTGACTAGAGCCCCAATGCGGGTTGGAACTACACCTTTAATCAGCAGAAGGGCCCTCATAAGGGTGGTGCTTTGACTGGACCACTTGGGCAAGGAAAATGAATGCCTTTTAGTATATGTCATTTTCCCAGCTGGCACAGTTAAGGACTGAGGGCTTTAGACTCTGGGGACATTTCTGGCTCTCTCCATCCAACCCACCTTTCCAGGTTCTTTCTGCTTGACTGAGTTCCAGGGGACTTACACCTGCTCTAGTTTCTGAAGTCATTCTGGGACAATGATCCACAGTAGTTCTGACTGACAATGATCTCATCAGTTCTTGTGTGTGTGTGTGTGTGGGGGGGCGGGGGGGGTCCTGGATCTCTCTCACTGTTCTTGGGAACCTTGCTGTTAGTTTAAAGGGATGGATGGTATATCTTTCTACCTCTCTCTTTCTCTCATAACACTTAGAAAAAATAAAAGCCTTTTCTATACCATTTGAAGACAGGTTGAAAATTATTACAACAAGGGCCACAGCTGACTTAACATTTGCATTAGATACGATATGAAAGACTTCTGCAAACTCCACAATTTTGTCCATGTGTCTTCCCTTGAATTCCTCTCCTCCAGTTTGGAAGTCTTTCCGTGCACTGAACTTCCATAACCCTGAATTCCTTTCTTGTGAGTTCTGTTGAAATGTAAGCAGGTACTTTGTCAGAGTCTAGTGAGAGAAAGAGCTCATAAATGAATACAAACTGAATGGTTAGGTTGTGTGCAACCTGTGTAGTTTCTATTTTTTTTAGATTCATAGAAGAGTCACTTGACTTTGTTTAGTCTCTAAATTGATGTATTTCCTTAGAGTAGAGGGCCTTTTAATGGCATTGCTTATATTGCACTGAAAATTCTTGCCAGCCACTCTGAACTTGGGACCCAAGATGGAGCTAAGCTGTGACTTCTTAGGCAAGTCAAGGAGAGGTTGAGATTCTTGGTCTTCTTTCTTTGGAAAGGTTCCATCATGGGTTTCTGGTGCCCAAGTGTTTCAAAGGTCTCATGACATTTTCTTCTAAAAGCTTAGGAGTTTTGTTGTGAGACTCCTGTGGGATTTTCAGGGGATAAGCCAGTGACCCTGAGGAATTGAGATGTGGGGTATTAAACCATTCTCCCACCTCTACCTCAGTGCTGGCTTATACAATCATGCATTGCTTAACAGTGGGGATATGTTCTGGGAATTGTGTTATTGTCATTGTCATTGTCATTGTGCAAACATGATAGAGTTTATTTATATAAACCTAGATAGTATAGCCTACTACATATCTAGACTGTATAATATACAAACCTGTACAATATGGTACAGTACTAAATACTGTAGGCAATTTAATGAAATGTAAATATTATGTGTCTAAATGTAGAAAGGACACAGTAAAAATATGATAGAAAAGATTAAAAAACGGTACATTTGCATAGGGCACTTACCACGAATGGAGCTTGTAGGACTGGAAGTTGCTTTGGATGAGTCAGTCAGCTTAAAACACAAACATGTTGTACAGCTGTGAAAAAATACTTTCATTTTTTGTATCCTTATTCTGTAAACTTTAAAAAAATTAAAATATGTGTCCCATTGTTTGCCTCACGTGGTGCATGACTATATATAAGGGAAATAACCTGAAATTGTGAAAAGTGCAATGTGTATGTGTTGGGTGGGGGGGTATGAAGTGAGTTCTATATGGACTCTGCCAGTGTGCTAATTGACCGTCACTGGGGAATATCATCTGAAAATTAAGCCTCAGTTTCCTCATGTTGGTTTTAATTAGACTTTTTTAATATAGAGGCCCATGGGGTGTTAAAAGGAAGTGGTGTATGGATCTCTTGAAGTAGTGTATACCATTTTGTGTAGGGAAAAAATGTATTCCTACAACCCCTGGCACAGAGGTCCCCATTTTTATCAGCAGATGGATTACCAAATTGTAGTGCAAATTACCATTACTTGAATGCTATGTTTATAGTATGATAATTTGTTATATTGATTTATAGTTGATATAAGCAGCAATTTTTTAAAAATTTAGATGTTGATGAACCTTTATTTTATTCATTTATTTATATGTGGTGCTGAGACTTGAACCCAGTGCCTCACACATGCTAGGCAAGTACTCTACCACTGAGCCACAACTCTAGCCCATAAGCAGCAATTTTTAAAAAGGGTTCAATTTTTAAAAATGCCTTTGTTGTGCTGCAGGAATATATTTTTCAGTTTCTTAAGGCTGCATGCAAAGGGTTATAGGACCATCTTTTTCCGAATAAATTGACCCAAGTGTTTCTCTATTCATCAATTCCTTCCTTCATTTCTTCCTTTTTCTTTTTATTTCTTTATTTTTAAAATATTTTTTTAGTTATAGATGATCAAAATACCTTTATTTATTTTTTATGTGGTGCTGAGGATTGAACCCACAGCCTCACATGTGCTAGGCAAGTGCTCCACCACTGAGCTACACTTAAGCTCTATTTAAAATTTTTTTTATTTGTTCTTTTTACTTATACATGACAGTAGAATGTACTTTGACATACATACATGGAGTATAACTTCCCATTCTTGTGGTTGTACGTGATGTGAAGTTACAGATGTCAGAGTCTCCCTCCCTTCCCTTCATTCCCTTTGCCTAATCCAAAGTACTTCTGTCCCCCCATCCCCCTTATTGTTTTTCACATCCACATATTGGAGAGAACATTTGGCCTTTGGTTTTTTTGGGGATTGGCTTATGTCACTTAGCATGATAGTCTCTAGTTCCATCCATTTACTGGCAGATACCATAATTTCATTCTTCTTTATTGTTGAGTAATATTCCATTGTGTATATATACCACAGTTTCTTTATCCATATCTGTTAAAGGGCACCTACGTTGGTTCATAATTTAGCTATTGTGAATTGAGCTGCTATAAACATTGAAGTGGCTGTGTCATTATAGTATGCTGATTTTAAGTCCTTTGGATATAGACCAAGGAGCGGGATAGCTGGGTCAAATGGTGGTTCCATTCCAAGTTTTCTGAGGATTTTCATCCTGCTTTCCAGAGTGGTTGTACCAATTTGCAGTCCACTAGCAATGTATGAATGTACCTTTTTCTCCATATTTTTCACCAACATTTATTGGTACTTGCATTCTTTTTTTTTTCTTCTTTTTTTATTATTAGTTGTTCAAAACATTACAACGCTCTTGAAATACTTGCATTCTTGATAATTGCCATTCTGATTGGAGTGAGATGGAATCCCAGTTTAGTTTTAATTTGCATTTCTCTAATTACTAGAGATGTCAAACATTTTTCCATTTTGGGGGAGGGTACAGGGGATTGAACGCAGGGGCACTTGACCCCTGAGCCACATCCCCAGTCCTATTTTGTATTTTATTTAGAGACAGGGTCTCACTGAGTTGCTTAGCACCTCACTGTTGCTGAGGCTGACTTTGAACTCGTGATCCTCCTGTTTCAGCTTCCTGAGCTGTTGGGATTATAAGCGTGCACCACTGCACCTGGCTTCATATATTTTTTGACCATTCATATTTCTTCTTCTGTGAAGTGTCTGTTCAGTTCCTTTGCCCATTTACTAACTGGGATTTTTTGGTGTTAAAAGTGTTTTGAATTTTTTATATATCATGGAGATTAATGCTCTATCTGAGGTGCAGGTGGCACAGATTTTCTCCCACTCTGTAGGCTCTTTCTTCATGCTTTTGATTGTTTCCTTTGTTGTGAAGAAGCTTTTTATTTTGATACCATCCCATTTATTGATTCTTGATTTTACTTCTTGCACTGTAGGAGTGTTGTTGAGGAAGTCAGTTCCTAGGCTGACATGATGGAGTGCTGGGCATACATTTTCTTCTAGTAGATGTAGAGTCTCTGGTCTAATTCCTAGGTCTTTGATACACTTTGAGTTCAGTTTGGTGCGGGGTGAGAGATAGGGGTCTAATCTCATTCTGCTACATATGGATTTCCAGTTTTCCTCACACCATTTGTTGAAGAGGCTATCTTTTCTCCAATGTATACTTATTGTGGTTTTGTCATCAACTTTTCTTTACTATCACCATTGATTCTGCACTCAGAGATGGTGAATGATAGTGTCTGGCTTACTTTCTAAATTTCTGGGTCTTTCTCTTTGACCTATAGGGGAGACTTTGGAGAAACCTGGCTTCCTGGAATAATAATATCTAAAGTTTCTGAGGACTTCTTAGTATACTAAGAATGTCCCGAAAGGTTTAATATGTGGTTACCTTCTTTTTCCCTATGACAGTTCTAGGGGATAGATACTATTATTATCCTCATTTTACAAAGGAGGAAACTGAGGCTTTAGGAGGTTAGATAACTTACCCAAAGTCACTAAGCTAATAAGCAGCATGGTCAGGCTGTTAGCTTCTTTACCTCTGTGGCCACTGATATGGATTAGCTGGGTGGTAATTGTAGGCAGGTAGCTGAATGGGTGGGCTATCAGGAGATAACTATATGCAGGGGAGGTGTGGCTGGAGGAGGGGACAGCCTGTGAGAAGATCTACTGCCTAAAGAGCTAACATGGACTAGCTCCTGGGCACCAGGCAGGAGGCTGTGGATTCTAAAGCAGTTCTCTGCTTAGAAGCCCATCCCATGTTCTATTTTGCTGCAATTCATGCCTGTTCAGATGAAGCACCATTCAGCAGCTACTGAGCATTTTTGTATGGAGAGAAAAGTAGAAAAAATGGTTTACTCATAAAGAAAAGGTAAATGAATGACCAGCTCTAGCTCTGGAGCACATCAGGCATGACAAGAATCCCTACACTAAATGTCCCTGGCTCTCCACCCTGCCAATTTGGTAGTACCTTGCTTCCCTGACCCTATTCTCCTGATACCATGGCTAAGAGTTGACAGAGGCTTGTCTGATAGCAGAAAGCTGAAGGAAACTGGAGGTGTTGCTCAGCATTTACATTCTGCCCACAGGGACAGACATACAAGGTAAGACTCATTAAAATTGTCAGCCTTCCTGATTTTGGCTCTACAGGCTGTTTAAGAACACTTTTTACTGAGAGTGCTCTGCTGGTCTTGGAGTAGCATAGAATGATAAGGCTGACTTTAGTGGTGACAAGAATGACCCTCTTATACCACAGCTGCCCATCTCAAATCTATGGGGATCAGATGAACTGTGGTTTTTGTTCTGGTTGGAACATGTATTACATACCACCTACTTTAATAAAATTGCTTTTCTTAAGTTACACTGCTTTGTAAATTCACACTCCATGTATGCTCATTAGAATTCATAAACTGCCAGCCCCAAATGCAGATGGCTCCAACACTGAAAAAGCAAGTAGTTGTGGATTCTAAGGTAAACTTTAGGATGGATCAGTCCTGCCATCATTCACTGTGAAATATAAGCACAAAACTCTTTCTAGTTCTGAGAGAATAGGGCTTCACCCATGAATATCATTACTTTATCACCGAATAGGGAACAAAGGCCTCTTTTGACTTTGGCACTCTCTGTTCCTGGAAGGACTTCTGACAGGTGAGGCAGAGAGGACAATGGGTGGTCCAAAGTCGATCAGCAGCCCTGGATCTGGGCCAAAAGAACATCCCATAATTCAACCCAGAGATGGAATTAGGTTAAGAGCTGCTGTCAGATATCATCAAATAGCACAGCATAGCCCATTTCCTGGCCCTTTCCTCAATCTACGACCCAGAACAGGGGAGACTGTTTGGGAAAGGAGAAAAAGGGAAGTTGGTGAAGGCCACCGCTGCTTCCCAAAGGCCTCATCTTTTAGGCTATACCAAACATAGTCAAGTGTGGAATGTGAGCCCACCTAGAAAATGAATGGCACTATTTTAAGAGTAAAGCTTCTTGGGAAAATCCCAGATGCCTACTCTGAAGCTTGATCAAGAATGTTGAAGCCACACCAGTATGCAGGTATATTCTACTAAAATCTAGATGGATATTTTAGTTTTCAGGTCCCATGTGAAAACTTTAACCTCTCAGGTTTAGTGGACTTTGGAGACACATCTAGAATGGTTTAAGCAATCATTTTTAACCATTTAGTGAAAAATGGTAACCTCTGGGTTTTTTGATATTTGAGATTAAACATGAAACCAAATTATGTTTCCCCCAACATATAACTATCCAAGAAGCATGTATACAGACAAATTTATGCAGAAATAATGCCCTGATGAAACTATATTCAGCCTTTCAAGTTAGATGCACAGGGCCATCAGCCACCCTGCATATACTATCAACGGTAAGAGCAATACAATGTGGGCAGAAATTATATGATGTAAAATAGAGGTCCTTCCATAAAGTTTAAGACTTAGGGTAGGAGAAGGGAAGACAAAGACAAAATTCCCAAGAGTTCAAAATAAGTCCATATTCTTCTTATACTCTGTGAAACCCTGAGATGAACAGTAGTCCTCAAATGCCTGTGCCTGGATCCAGGCCCACCAGGACACTTCAATATGCTTCCAGCTGGATCATCATCAACTTCTTGCTGTATTCATAGGCCAAGAATAGTGGCCCATTGGCAGGGAACACACGAATCATAGTAGGTTTCAGTCCAGAATATAAGGCCGTTATTCCTTCATTTTTCATAACACCTAGAAAGGTTTTGATAAATCCCTCCTGTTTTCCAGACATGGAAAGAACTTGAATTCTGGATTTGATACATTCACTGGGTACACAGCAAGGCACAGGCAAATTCCACCAATTCCACCACTTAACATCAAAGACACAGGGCCTAGTTCATCTTTTGCTCTCCATCACTGATGCAAAAAATGACCGGCTCAATTAATAGCCACCAAAGATGAAGAAATATCCCAGTACTTCTCCAAGTAAAGTGCTTGAGGGTCTATTGCCATCTATCCTAGCTGGTGACCTATGCTGGGTTCACAAATCTGACTTTCCAATAACTTAAGAAAATGGCACACAGAACATACAAACACCCAGAAGTACCTTTTCAAAATCTGGGAAGGCTCTCCAACCTTAGAGGTCCATGGAAAAAGAGAGAGCCACTGGAATTCTTTATTATATAGGAGACACACAAGGAGAGGTTCCATGGAACATTCTATCCCAAAAAGGGCACAGGGGGAGGAATACAAAGGAACAGATGAGTGTAACTCAACTCCACTGGGTGACGCCTACACCTGGAGCCATGCCTCATTATCCTAGTGGAGGTAAAGCCCAAGTTATTGTGGGGCACAATAATTGTTCAGTATCTCTTCCTTAGGATATAAGGGCATATATTTCCAGAGCGGCTTCCGACAAGAATCCATGGTAGAAGCCCAAGGGGCCATCCTTTCTAAGTGTAGTCTTCACAACAGATCAAACTGTATTCTGGTTCTTGGCTATCCTCCCTGACGTCACCATTTCATACATGGTCTGTAGCCAGCACTTGATGAGCTCAGTGGGGCAGAGCACCAGTGCAGTGAAGGGAGAGGTGAAGGACCCCAGCAGCTGCATTCTTCAGATCACTGCAGCCCCTGCCTTGAGGTCACGCGCAGCTTGGATGGCAGGATTGAATTTCATGGTGCTGCTGGGCTATGTGGAATGCAACTCTTAGGAATTTATGATGGGCACCACATATCCTGCCACACTGGCCTCCCATGTCCTGCTCTGGCTCCGCTGCTCTCTTTGCTCCTCCAGTGCAGCCAAAGCAGCCGCTTAATACTCCTCAAAATTAATTTACTCATTTTTTTTGCCACATCAATTCTGGGCTTCTGAAGCCAATAAAATTGAAAGAGCAAGATTATATCCTTAAAACTGGTTCATATCTGTTATTTATTTTTTGTATATAATTAGATAATTTTCTCTGCTCTCAAGAAACATTTGTTCTAGTGGGCTGGGGGTATAGCTAAATGGTAGAGTGCTTGCCTAGCATGTGTGAGGCACTGAGTTTTATTCCCAGCAACACATATGAATAAATAAATAAAGGTCCATGGACAACTAAAATGAATTTAAAAAGAAATATTTATTCTAGTTGGAGACATGATTTATAGACTACCCTTAAATGCAAATATGTATATACTTGTGAAACAACTACAGATTCCTCTAAGATAGTATATACTAAGGATGTGGTATAGCCAGATACTCTGGAGGAGGTGTAGGTCTTTGAGATTGCCAGGGGAGAAGCCCTGGAACTAACTTTAACTATGTTTTATTTTGTTTTACAGGCTTTGTGCCTTGAGCAAAGAGCTGCTTACTCCTGGCAGAGGACTGACTCAAGGATCCCAGGATCCTGGGAAACAGGGAATCTTCCACGTTCAAGAAGGCAAGCATGGGTGTTGACCTTTTATGCTTACGCAGTAGAAAACCCTGTTTTACTTTTATTTGAATGGGGTAAAGGATGCTAGTTTAGGGCTAATGAGACACACATATTAAAGGTAGATGTTTCATAAACATCTCGTTTATAAAATGACTACAATAGCTGCAAAATAACTTTAGGTAGAAATCACATTTAGAATTTGAGTTGTTGTTTCTGGGAGCCTTGAGGAATGAATTATTTTACTTAAATGATTTCTATTTACTGTGTGTAAGTCCTGAAGTCATGGAAGAGACATGGGAGAGATCTAATGCTTGAATAAGAGGTGGATTCATTAGCTGTACCAACTAATGATTTGTAGTCCATAGTTTTCTTAGAGGAACCCTATTAATCTATGCTTAATAGAGTTAACTTCACTTACTAATATGATATGCCAACTATGGGTTACCTTTAGAGTATTCATTATAGTTAAAATTGTGGCTTCATTAAAGGGTCCAAGTAAATATGTGTGTATACACATATTTACTAAATATGTTAATAAAATTTTAAAATTCTACTTTTCTTATTGACCCCTCAGTACCTGCCTCTCTTCTTACTGACTAAACTAGTAAGAATCATTTCATGTCAGTGAGCATAATTTTTCTGTACATTGGGATATTATATCTCCATTATTTTATTTAGGAACTCAAGAGGAAAAAAATAGAAATGACTTATTTACTGATGATCATTTTTTGCAGTTCTTTATGATTTAACTGTGATTTAAGTGTGTACCAAATTTGTGGTGCTTATACAATTGTTTCATAGAAAACAGTACATTTTTTTCATGAAAGTTAAAGTCCGTGTTAATCTAACCATATTTGGTTTTGATCATTTAGTTATTGAAGGACCAAGGATAATTTTAAGTTAATATCCCATAACTGGAATATATATTTTGAAATGCTAGAAAAAACTCCTGAACTTAATATATGAAATATGATAGACTTATTTTTTAGTTTTGAGTTACTGCTGATTATCTAATTGATTTTCCCTTTATCCATATAGCATGTTCACCAGTACATGTGAATCATGGTGTGTGTGGTAATTAGTGTCAATTTTTCTGTTATGATCTTACATTTTGTTTTAAGCTAATTCACTCTTGCATAGTGGGCATTAACTAAAATTAAATTGCATTTTTAACTTTACCTTGATTTACATCTTTGCTTAATTTTTCTGGCTTAACTGTTCTAACAATTAGTATGTATATACATAGTAATAAATGTATATTAGTATACATGTATATATACTTATATATAATAACAATTAGCATATATGTGCATATATGCTATGTATAGCTATATATATCAGATATGAATATTACTATTGGCTCCTGAACCATGCCTATATGAGGATGAGTGGGAATCCTGTTCAAAATATTTCCATCTTAAAGGGACTTGACTCCTGACAGTGATAAAACCCCATTGGATGAATAATTAACATTTTTTGTTTGTTTATATAAATGCCAATCATTAGCACAAAGATATTTTTATTTGAAATAAGAAGATAGTATAATTATTTCACATTTTCAGGGAGCAGAGGCCTGATTCCTTCTCTGAGCTGTTAAGGTATTAAATGGGAATTTGAGTCTTAAAGTCTTGAGTGCATGAATTGCTTTTCATAGTTCTTAAGCTCATTGTCATAATCTACTTCTCATATTTCTTTGTTTCATAGACTAACCTCTTCATTTTTGTTTTAGTTCGAGATAAGTTGCGGGAGATAGTAGGAGCATCTACAAACTGGAAGTATGTACTCTTGTGTTCGTTCATTCTTTCATCCAAAGGTTACACTATATTTGGACTCAATTGATAGTCCTATTGTAGGGATGGGAAACCCTGCATTTGGAGATAGGTTGAGATAGGTTGAGAGGCTTTTTAATTGGGGAAAAGATTAACATTTTAGTACAATGATAAGTTGATGCAACATTGTCATAAAATAATATTATTTGCATGTATTCATTTTTCAAAGTGCATTCAGGTACATTACCTCACTGATTCTCATAACAACATTTTTGACATGCTTATGGAATATGTACCACTGAGCTACATCCCCAGCCCTTTTTATTTTTTTATTTTGAGACAAGGTCTCACTAAGTTGCTTAGGGCCTCAATAAGTTGCTGAGGCTGGCCTTAAACTAGTGATCCTCCTGCCTCAGCCTCCCCAGTTGCTGGGGTTATAGGTAACACACTGCAGTTGGCTGAATGACACATTTTAAAAATTTCAATATGAAAAATTTCAATTTACTTAAAAGTAGAAGGAATGAATACTCACTATCTGGATTCAATACAAATTTACCAATATACATGTATTGGCTGACAAGATCAGCCTTTATGTATCTCCAACAAATAAGACATTCTCTTATGTAATGAAATAGACAGCAATTCTCCAGTAATGTAATAGTCATCCACATTCAGATTTCCTCAACTTTATTCTCCCCTAATCTTGAACAAATGACAGTTATCCTCCCCTTTTCCCCCCATTTGTTTGACTTTAAAGAGACCAAGCCATTTGTTTTGAGAATGTTCCCTATTCTGGGTTTCCTTAGTATCATTTAACTTGTTTCTATATCTATATTTTTTGCAGGTTAAACATTCTGGCAATAATACTTCATAAGTGAAGCTTAGAAAGACATCTTAGTTAGTTAATAATATTGTGAATATTTCAGTTCTTTATCCCTGTGTTTCTCCTTTCTTTTTTTTTTTCAGTTAAACTTCATTTTATTTTTTTTGTTTCTCCTTTCTTTTCCTCCTAAATATTTTCTTCTTGTTCCTCTCCTTTGTCTCTTTTTCATGTTATTTTCCTCTTTACCTTTTGTTCTGTCTTTCATACTTCATTTGGATATAGTCCATTTTCCCTCCTTAGTCTCTCATTCATAAAATTGAAGGGGAGAGAGAAGGAGAGAGGGGGAGAGAGAAAGAGAGCCAGCCAGCCAGCCAGCCAGCCTGGGCACAGAGAATCTGAGAATTTTCAAAGTGAGAAATAGCAACCTGGAGTTCAGGGAACAGGCTATTCTTTATCTCACATATAGACTATTCTGTCCATCTCTGTGTATTTTTAGTTTGATTTAAATATTATATTCTTTTAATAAACTCTTTGATCAAGGCGAATATATGATCCATTTGGATATATCTGAATAACTTCTAAGTATGTTTTTCTTATCTATAAACCTAAGAAAAGTTACCAGAAAATTTCAGTTTCACCAAGTAGTGGGAGGGAAAGAAGGGAAGGAAGAGATGAAGTAGGTCTAGACTCCTTCTTTCCTCCTTTGATGGTATCTGACTGGCCTGGATATCACTGGAATTGTGGGATACTGCTGCTCTTGTTTGTAAAAAGTTTCATCTTTTCTTCTCAGAGACCATGTGAAAGCAATGGAGGAAAGGAAGTTACTTCACAGTTTTTTGGCTAAGTCACAGAAGGAACTGCCACCTAGGAGAATGAAGGACAGTTATATTGAAGTTCTCTTGCCTTTGGGTAGTGAGCCTGAATTACGAGAGAAATATTTAACTGTTCAAAATACTGTAAGGTAACATGGTGTATTTTTTATTTATTTTTATTTTTATAATTGTTTTAAGAAAATTCACAAGCATACAATTCACCTATATAAACTATGTAATTATGTGGTTTTTGGTATATTGAGAGAGTTGTGTAACTATGACCACAAATGATTTTAGAATCGATTTTTATTGCCCTAAAGTGCCTCATGATTTTCATTTAATTCATAGTTTGCTTTATTTCACAGATTTGGCAGGATTCTTGAGGATCTTGACAGCTTAGGAGGTACTGGTACTGTTTTAGTATTTCTTTCTCTATTTTTTTCTGTTTTCTATTTCTTCTCTCTCTCTCTCTCTCTCTCTCTCTCTCTCTCTCTCTCTCTCTCTTTTCTTTTTTTTTTTTTTGCAGTACTGTGGGATTGAACCCAGGGCCTCATGCATGCTAAACAAGCAGTCTTCCACTGAGCTATATCCCAAGTTCTTAAAAATTTTTTTTGAGACAGAGTTTAGTTAAGTGGCTGACCTTGAACTTGGGGTACTCCTGCCTCAGCCTCCTGAATAGCTGGTATTATAGGTGTGTGTTACCACTCTTGGTTTATTTAGTATTTCTAATGCATACTTATACATTGGATCCTATGACTACAAAGGGCCTTTTAAATTTTTATTTTATTTTTATGTGTGTGTATGTTTGGTTCTAGAGATTGAACTTAGATACTTTACCACTGAGTTACATCCCTAGACCTTTAAAAAATTGTTTTTTAAATTTGAAACAGGGTTTCACTAAATTGCCCAGGCTGGCCTCGAACTGGCAATCTTCCTACCTCAGCCTCCTGAGTTGCTGGGATTATATATATGTGCCACTCTGCCCAGCTATTTTATTCTTTCTTTTAGATTATTCCACATCACATGCTTTATTTGGGCTTAAACACTTATAATTTTATTCTAAACACTTGGTTGACATACATTTTGGTGTGTGTAGTTAGGCAATACAGACTATACAAACAAAAGCTGTTTGAATAATACATAGGTTTCAAAACTTATGTTTCAAAAAAAATAAAAAGAAAGAAAAAATAACCACATATCCAGTATCTCACAACTTCTAAAGCTAAAACTACAGAGATGTTAAATATAAACAAATCAAACAAAACACAAATCATCAACCTTGAAAGAAAAATTCCAGGCCAGCATCAGCCATTTTTTTAAGAACTAAAATTATTAAAGAAAACACAAATTTATTACAAAGCTGTGAATGTACTAATATGCAAAATAATCAGTATAATTCTACATTAACAAGTTTTTCCACAACATACAGTAATCTCTCTAATCAGTCATTTCTAATCCTTTCAAATATAAATTTTACTACTGGCATTAATAAATGGTAGCCTACATACAAGGTGAGATGACATATAATTTAATTAAATTCAAAATACTATAAAAGTCAATTGTAAACTATCTTATAAAGATATATGCAAAGGCCTTTTTAAAAAACAAGGCTATTTGAATATAATAAAACTAATTTTCCAAGATTCAAATAACAAAATGGTTATATAAATGTACACATTATACTTCCTAAGTAAAAATCACCAAATCAAAGATCACAAAAATATTACCAAAAAAGTAATATTTTCCACCACTCATCTTTGTTCTGTGTCTTCATTACAGCAGTCTAATTCAGCAAGACCACTTTCTGATTCAGTATCGCTTTCCTGCATTGTCACTGGGTTTCTTGCATCAATATTTGAGGAAGTAGCTACAGCAACTGGTTCAGCAGGGCTTTCTTTTCCCTCTACTTTAGCTAGCCTTTAACTAGTCAACATCTCCTCCAGAAGTTGTTGGTAGTTTCCAACTATGATTAAGTCTCATTTGCCTGAGAGCTTCCACCAATTTTCCCTGTGATCCACTTTCCTCTGCTTCATCAGAGGCCCCATCACTTTCTCTATGTGGATTCAGTCTACTATAAACAGCTTCAATAATATTGCACTTGCCAGCAAGACCACCTTCAGGAGGTAAATTTGAGGTATTTTCTGCAGACAAAATGTACATGATATAGGCAAGATCAGGCATTCCTTCCTCATCAGACTTCTCCATAATTTCTTCAACCTTTGATTCCAAGTGCTTATCCAACTCTGAATCCTTTTCCGACTCTTTGTCTGAGACCTTAGGGGGATTTGAAAAGCAAACTAATACAATATTCATGTTATCTGGACTTCCCTACGACAGCTGTGTGTGCATCTTCCATTTCTACTCTCTGTCCTTGCATGCTGCTCTGGTCATAATGTTAACCATTCCCAGTACCATGAGCATTATGTTTTTCAGTTTTGGGTTTATCCAAAAATGCACCCATGTTTAGTAATGAAATCAGCTACTTGGGTGGCTGAGGCAAAAGAATCCCAAGTTTGAAGATAGCCTGAGCAATTCAGTGAGACCCTGAGGTGAGGGAGGCAAGGTCTAGGGTGTTAGCACAAAAGGACCAGACTAGGCCCAATGCAAAGTCCATGGATCATCTCAGCCTTTTATTCAGGAATGGGATTAAACCCATGGGAATGGACCCACTCTCCTGGTGGAAAATGAGCCCCCAAACAAAGGAGGGGACTGGGCTTATGTAGGTTATACTGAGAAGTGACTTAATTAATAAGCATGTCAGTTTGGGCACTCAGGAATTTGGGGTCTGTTTTACTGAGTAAATGGGAGGGAATGTGGGATCACTGGTCAGTCTCTGGGATTTATCTTACTGGACCAGATTGAGGGCCTGGGGTCAGTGGTTGGTATGTGGAAAGGATTTGTTTAGGGAAGGATTAATGCTTTGGCCTTTTCCCAGAGACTACCTTTCTAGGTTTGATGGACACCTCCTCCCCAGGGTTTGTTTTATCAGTGGGAAAGAATGTATTGGGAATGCTCTCAATGTATGGCTTTCTTTCTCACTCTCCTTTACCCAGGTCTCACTATTTGGGGTTTGTCATTTTCCATATCTAATATTCTAGACTCTGAAAGGAAGGAGGAAATTGGGTGTCGAGGTCTCTAACTGCTTCATGCTGGGAGGGGGTGATGTAAGGAAGAGGGGCTTCCTTTCAGAGTCCTGGAAGTGAATATGAGGGTCATGCAGAGGGGGATATGTGGGGGAAGTTCTGAAGCCATTGAGAGCGATGTCAGTTCTCTCTATGTTGCTCCAGAAGATCAGGCAGTGAGTGGTGGGAGGAGAGATGCCCTGAGATATTTCCCAGCTGTTATGGCTGAGCTGATCACTTTATTAAGAAATTGTAAAACTAAAAATGGGGAAAAGAAAAACATTATAACAATGTGTGAAGATGAACTAGTTTGTTAGCTTAGGGGAAACAATTTTAGCATCTAAAATGAAGACTAGCTTACTAGTGGTAGGAGAATAATTCTAGCATGAAAGGTGAAGATTAACTAATTTGTTAGTGCTAGGAAAATGGTTTTGGCATGTAATATATCTGAGGACTCTGTTATTCTTAATTAAGGCCCAATCAGATTTGAGATGTTATACTCATGACTTCAGGGATCCAGTTCCTTTGGAGCATAGCAAGCATGATTTACCTTGGAACCATATTTTCCTGGTGGTTTAGTTATTTCCAACCTGCTCGACAAATTATGCAAAACAAGAACAGGGATACAATTAACAGTATAGTTAGGGCTAATAATCCAGCTATATGTGTAGAAAAGTACCTGAAAGGGTAAGGGAAGAAATTTAAGCCAAACTGCACCAAATTTCTTCATTATCAAAATTAGATGTTTTGTCATTAACCATGGCCAGGACCTGAGATTGTGATTTTAATACATCTAAATAAACATTGTGAAATGATTTAAGTCCCATTATATGATTGTGTACACTTTGCCATCGAACCTCAGTTTCATTGTATGGAACTCTAGTAACACAAAAGTGAGTAATATTATAATGGCATTGAAGTCCCTGGGTCTACCATAAATTTTGTATTTGTTCCCCCAGTCATATAACAGAATCTTTTATTTTCTGATCAAAATCTTTTATTTTCTGATCAGTATGTACTTGAGTTTGCCAGGTTTCAGTATAATTTTTATGGAATTGCTGAAGGTAATGTGTTGTTTGGGCCTCTTGGGTAAGGCCACTGCTGCCATGAAGGCAGAGGCAATGATGCTAGTCAGACCAATAATACCAGCTGTTAACAACCCAATAAATCATTTAGCCTGGTGCTTTACATGTCTTAGCAACTCTTGCATGAATACTACTGAAAGTGTTTCCTGCCACGGTTCTTTTAATTTTACAGGGAGATAGATAGCTATTGGCATTTTAAGAATAGCAGTTTGTTCTGGGTTCTTCCATATGGTTTGATTAATACAGTGCTGCAACATATGGTCTTCACATTTAACATAATATATATTTTGTGAAGCATTATACTGTATTTGAATGGGCCAAGATAATACAACATAGGGATTTAATACACATGCAGTGGGGTGGAATTTTTTATGAAGGGAAGAGTTAAGATGGATGATGATTTTTGATTTCTCATATTGAGACTCACCATTCACTTCCAATTGGTTTATATAGAAATAGCATTCTTTCCTGAGTGGTTTTATAGGATGACAGATGCCAGGGAGTCCAATTGATTTTGTAAATTGGTACCCAATCAGTGATCTGTTGAATATCTGCAATAACCTGTGAATTTTATTCACTACTTTTGCAGTGAATAGAGGTTCCTAATCCCACTGTTCCTGTGTTAATCCTGGTGGATGTTTCTAGCCCTATGAGTATGAGAATAATTTGGGGACTCTCCTATTCTAGTGTGTGCCATTATTGGAATGGGTAGGCTTTGGTTGTGGGGTTAAATGTCAGTTTGAGGAGTAAAAAAAAATTAAGGTACAGAGGTCAGTTTAATTTTGGTAGGCAGGGGCAAATATGAGCCTTGCAAAGCATAAATCTCAGAAGTTTGGGGGCACCAGGGCTGTGAGACTTACACAAGTGTACAACTTAAGTTCTATTTAAAATAATTATTGTTTTTCTTTTAAAGTGTCCAGGTATGGCTGTATTTTTGTTATAACTGTTTTTGCTAGGTGTTCAAAACCAAGCTGCTCAAATTAACCTTGTTCCTATCTGCTGTTAAGAGTCAGCTGAGTTTCCACAGGGGTCAGTCTCAGGGAACTTAAGAGAGCTTCTTAGCTCTTTTAGTGCCATCTCCTTGATGAGGTGGCTTCCCTTGGAAGAATCATGGATATCTCCCTTCTCCAATGACCCTCCTCTTTTCAGCAGGTGCACTGATTGGCTTTCCATTCTCTAGTGGTCTCATTAATCTCCTTGATCAGGAGGTCATGTGGCCCAGAGTTGCAAAGCTCCTTAGGGAAGTTCTCTCATTCTCTGGGTTCAGGCTAACTCAGAGGGCAGGAGCCAAATATTGTTTTTCTTGGCCTTTTTTTTTTCCTAACCTTAATCTTTGAGCCTTGGTGTTAAACATCTAGCAAGGCAGTTTCACCAGTCTTAAAGTAACAGTAGTGTACTTTAACTTCAGTGTCTATAACTTTACAGTCATTTACTCCTATTATTTAATTGGGATCCAATGTTAGCATTGGAAATTAGCTTTATATCCTATCTGTCCTGTAGGTGATTGCTTATTATCTCAAATTAACCCAGACTGTTTGTTCTTTAAGCAGTGTCTCTGAAAAACATTAACAAGTAACAGTTATAGAGTTTACAAGGAAAATACATAATGAATTAACAAGAATGAAAACATTCAGTTTGTGTAATAGCTATCTTGAATTTTGGCTGAGGTATAAATTATATCCCCTGTTTGAGATCACAGTAATCTTTACAACAAACATCAATCTTCTGAACACAACTTTAAATGAGCTCAAGTCTGGCCTATTTTGGAGCCATTCTAACATGCAGTAAGGTGGGAGGCAGAGCTTTATCTCAAGTAAGGTAGGGTTTTTCACAAATCTTAGGTAAAGTGTTCTAGTTCTGAAGTTGATCTTTGCTTCTTTCTTAAATGTCATTTTACAAAGTTTACACATATTATTTCCTCAGTCTATATGTACATTAGCTAACACAATATAACATCACATTTAAAACATGAATCAAAGGGAGGCTGAGAGAGCTTTTAACTTTCATTTTGTGAGGAAAAGTTGCAAAATGCTTTCATAATATTAATCTTTAAACAGATTAGGCTCTCATTATCTTTTAGAAATATATTACATTTTGCCCCAGTATAAAAAGTAATATAAGATTTAGGTTCAGTTACACAACATGAAATGATATACATAAATCCCCAATTAAATTTGTTTTTGGGGGGAGGTGGATACCAGGGTTGAATTCAGGGGACACTCAACCACTGAGCCACATCCTCAGCCCTATTTTGTATTTTATTTAGAGACAGGGTTTCACTGAGTTGCTTAGTGCCTCGCTAAATTGCTGAGGCTGGCTTTGAACTTGTGATCCTCCTGCCTCAGCCTCCCAAGCTACTGGGATTACAGGCATGTGTGACTGTGTCCAGCCAAATTTCTTATTCTTATAAGTCTAAAATTACCATTACTGACAACTTTAGTTTGGAGAACCTCAGTTTATAAAATGTTTTTTATTTTAGACCTCCTGTTTTAAAGACTGGTATACCTGGAAAACATGAACATATTTAGTATGCTATACTGATGTTTTTTATATTAACCAAGTTTAGCTTTTAAAGAAAAATTTAGACTCTGTAATGTAGTATAATACCTAAAATAACAGTTGTTTAACCAGAGTTGGATAAACTCTAATTTCTTTAAGACCAGTTGCTCTAGAGAATAAAACTTGATAGATGCAATGTTTATAGTAAATTAATGTTTTAAGAAATCCTTGTCAGGTTAACATATAGATTAAACCTTGGTTTTATATTAGTCCATTAGTATTTGACCTTAGGGAAAAACCTTAAATAGCTTTAACTGATTGTTCCACATACGTAATAACCAACTTAGTTACACATAAACTTGTTGAAATTGCCCTTTACTTACACAAACTTTCTTATCATTTATTTAGATCCTCATGTTGTTTATTTCACCACACAAAGACTTTGTTACCCAGAAACATTTTCTTCCTTCTACTATATATATATTTTCTTTCATATCTAGAACCTTTTAATTTTCTTTAGCTGTTGACCCCCCTTTTTAAATTCACACTCTGAAACAACCCTTGTAAATTTCTGAATTTAGATAAATTACCTTTTTTTATACCTTTATCTTATTTATTTATTTTTATGTGGTGCTGAGGATCGAACCCAGGGCCTTGCACATGCTAGTCAAGCACTCTACCACTGAGCCACAACCCCAGCCCTAGATAAATTACTTTTAATAAGATGAAATACTTTATGTTATTTACAGTACTCTAATTGAAAACACAGTTGAAACTTTTGAACCCTTTATACATAAAATTACATCAGTTTGTTTACCAGTTCCTGAAAACATAAACAACGTTTTAGTATATCATTCCATGGAATTCAAGAAATTAAGTGTGATTGATATTATATTTTACAGTTAGCATTTTGACTGTGCAAATTAATCAGATGTGTCTAACAAATACATTTATATACATTTATGAAGATTAATCCCATATATCTGAAGTCTAATTTACTTTCTGACTATAAGAATCAAGATGTCAGATGAATGTATTGAGCAGTATTCACTTAGTAACTTTAAAGACACCCTTTACTCTCATTTGTTTACCCAGTTCAAATTGAACCTTTTAAATCATGTGAGTCAAAAGTATTTGGATCCATATTTTTGAATTTTATTTTATGAGTGCTCTATATGTTGGTTTTGATACACAAACATATGTAGACAAGACAATACACTGAACAAGCCAGCAAAGGCCTTATAGCTTTTTAAAACCTGTTAGATTAAGAGTCAACCTTTGTATATTGGCTTCTGAACAAAACAGAGTGTAAAAAAACCTTTATAGCTGCATAAAATACATCTTATTAGAAATTTTATCTTAGGCATGCAGAATCCAAATTATGAGCTCCAAAAATATAGAATTTATATAGTCCTAGAAAAAATAATATGGCCATTAATTTATTTCAGTAAAGTAATATGAGAGCAAGAAAGAGAGAGAGGAGTGGGGAGGGCTGAAATAATTTTTCTGTCTCACATCCAGGGAAAAGTTAAATGGACACTTTTTTTCTTTAGTTTCAGGCCTCATATTGAGCTCTCCTTGTGCATTCCAATGCAAACTTCAGTTCAGTCTGGCCTGGGAGATGGCTGATTAGGGCTTTTTAACCCTTTATTTCCCTGGTTGATAATCAGGCCAAGTTTGGAAGCAGAAAATTATGAAACATTATCTCCCATTACTTTTGAGGAGTGAAGCTATTATGTCATGCTCCTTACTGAGACATGCCACAAGCTGTTGGGCTGGTCAGGGTTAAGGGAGGACATTTACCAGCTAGTTATGCCCTTAAAATCTCTTCAGAAGGGGAATATTTGCCTGCTGCTTGGGCATTCACCATCCCTGTAACATGGGGCTCCTAGGATGTGTTAGGAGACTTGGGAAGCTGACTGCACTCTCTCCAGGTACGTAATGCATTCCTGCACAGAGGTTTAAAGACCTTCATGGGTGTTGCTCATCAGGCAGAGGGCCTGTGGGGAGTAGGGGAAGGGCCCGCAGATCTTGACTCCCCCAGATTCTGCACCCACCTTGGGGCTCCTACTGTGTCTCAAAAGTTGGTGGCTACTAGGAGGGGTTTTCCCTGGGAACAATCTACTTTCCATTGTCCCTGCTACCCATAGTTGAGACAGGGCTTGGTACATTTGGTAACTGACCACCTTGCCATTCTGTAAATTTTAGACAATTTTGCCAATTGATAATAGGTAATTTTTAAATTTTGGAGATCAAATTTCTTGATCAAAGGTTTCATACTTGAGCTGTTATTGCTGATTATCTAATTTGTATTGTGGCCAAATTTGAGTGTTGTCCTTAATAAGGCATTTAATTTTGAGGTCAGTTTGGGAGTAGAGGGTCTTAAAATCGGTAGAAAGACAGACTGGGTAGTTCCCATATTTCGAGAGATTTGACGGAGGTGACAGTTTAGGGCAGAGCATCTTCTGCACTATTTTGTCACTAGTGTGCCAGTCCTGGACTGGACTTTTCCCACTGGGGATTGGGGAAACGTTTTTACCCCAATCTCAGTGGTGGGGGAACCTCAGGGTTCCCGTTAGCCAAAAGGCTGGCCAAAAGGTGGAGTCTCAGAGCAGGATACTTATCTGCTAGAGACAGGATGGAGTCTAATCCTCTCTGGCGAATGTAAAGGCTGGTGTTGAATGTAGGAACAAAATGGAAAGGAGGTCTCTGATCCGTGAGATTTGCTGGGTGTGTAAGGGAAGGAAAGATTGGGGAGGCAAAGAAGGGTGTGGGAAGGGGGTCAGAAAGTGGATGCCCTCAGCATCAATAAAGGATTCAGTACAAATCCTTGCTCTGACCACGTAGAATAGGCCGCTGAAACCTAGCCCAGGGTTGCTTATGGGCAGGAGCCTTTCAGTCAAAGTGGACTCAGAGGTGTGGAGGGTCTTTTTCTGTAGGGTGGGGAGGGCGGTGAGGGGGGCAGTCAGTCTGAGGATGCAGCTATAGCTGCATGAGCCATGGCCGGGGGTTCCCCCAACCTTAGAGATCCTTGGGTGTGCCAGATGCTTCAATGGTTATTTAACTGCAGGGAAAGGGGAAGGGTGAGGGAGGATGGGGAAGGGTTAATTTCACTTTACTCCTGTTCTGGTCCAGGAACCAAATATTAGCACAAGAGGAACTGGTCAGACGCAAACTCCACAGTTCATCTCAGCCTTTTATTCAGGAACAGGAATAGGCCCACTCCGGAAAATGAGCCCCTAAACAAAGGAAGGGACTGGCTTATATAGGTTATACTGAGAAGTGACTTAATTAATGAGCATGTCAGCTTGGGCACTCAGGAATTTGAGGTCTGTTTTACCGGGCAAAATGGGAGGGAGTGTGGGTGGGGTCACTGGTCAGTCTCTGGATTTATCTTCCTGGACCAGATGGAGGGCCTGGGGTCAGGGGTTGGTATGTGGAAAGGATTTGTTTAGGGAAGGATTACCTTCCTAGGTTTGATGGACACTCCTCCCCAAGGTTTGTTTTTATCACTGGGAAAGAATGTATTAGGAAAGGATGGATGCTGTCAGTGTATGGCTTTCTTTCTCACTCACCTTTTTCCAGGTCTCACTATTTTAGGGGTTTGTCATTTTCCATATGTAATATAGAGCATCTTGCTGGCACCCACCCACTTTGCTCAGCCCAGACTTCCACCAGAGGCGCGCAACCCTGCCTCAGCCTCAGATTTGCGCTCAGGACTCCGCCACTGCCTCTGCAGCTTCCGGGTCTGGCCCCTCATGCTGCCGTCACACTTTATCTCCACCCCACTGCTGCTGCCACCTTCTACGCAGCCTCTTCTCTCTGGGCAATCTTGCAGCCACCAAACACTGAGAAGCAGAGACTCCAGCCACTTGGGCAGGGAACTCCCCTGCTAGGGGAACAAGGTGGTCAGAACACAGGCAGCTTTTCAGCTGTTGAGTGGGAGCACATTATTTTATTCGCTAATCTGCAGAGATTAGGGCATTCTAAAAGAACAGAAAAAGAAGAGCATCTACTGCCTTTGAATTGTCATAATTTCCCCCTGTTAATAGATTCCTAGTTAATGGAATTGTAATCTGAATAACCATTTCTAATAATTTTTCTTTCTTTTATCTATCTATCTTTCTATCTAGCTATGTGTGGAGAACACTGGGGATTGAACCCAGGGCTTCACACATGCTAAGCATGCACCCCACCACTGAGCTGTAACCCCAGCTCTCTGATAATTTTTTTTAAAAAGTCTTGAACTTGAAAAAAAGTTGCGAATACAGTATAAAGAATTGTTCTTCCTTGAGTCATATTTAGTAGGTTTCTGACATGATACCACATCACCCTGAAATATTTTAATGTATAGTTCCTACAAAGAAGGACATTCTCCTATATAATCACAATACAACCATCAAAATCAAGAAATTATTACTGATATGTTATACTGTCTAATCCTCAGAACCCATTCAACTTTGGCCAATAATTCTTTATGGCAGAAAAGATCCAATTCTGAATCACATGTTATATTTAATTGTTGTGTCAGGAATAATTCCTCAATCTTTCCTTGACCTTAATAACCTTGACATTTTAAAGGTATAGGCCAGTTTTTTTGTAGATTGTCCCCCTATTTGTGTTTGTCTGATGCTTTCTCATGATTAGCTTCAGGATATGCATCTTTACAGGAATGTTACAGAAGGTATGCTCTTATTGCAAGTGGTACATGATTTTGATTTATTCCATTACTGATAACGTAAGCTTTGATTACTTGATGAAGGTGATGTTTGCCAGACTTCCGTACTGTTACTACTTTTGCCTTTGTAGTAGATAAGTACCTTATAGAGAGGCACTTTAAGACCTTGTAAATATCCCATTCTTCATCAAACTTTCAATTCATTATTTTTAAATCACTGAGGACTCAGATTCTTATTTTATTGAGGGATTTATTTCACTATCATTTATTTTGATGCTCAAATCATTCCAGTCTTTAATTCCTTCAAGCTAATCCACACTTTGGAAATAGCCCATTCTGTTTGTTTGTATTCTTTTTTTTTTCACTTATCCAAGTGAGAAACCTGGGTTTATTCATGTCTTGTCAAGTTTACCTTATTAGCTCTTGAATCTTTTCTCATTTCTACTACTATTGTCATAGTAGGACACTGTCATAGGTCAGACCCACATGATTTCTGGGAACCAGAAAGGCTCTCAAATGGAGTTTCTTGCTTTTAGTCTCTCTTGCTTCCAGTGTGACCTTTAGCAGATGCATGGATGGAAGGATTTAATATTACTCAAGAAATATTTATTGAGCCTATGCCCTCTTCTGAGGGTAGGTGATAGACATTTGAATGGATCATGGGGGGGGGGACCAAGTAAGCCAATTAACAAGTAATTACAATACAACTTTAAATGAGTTAACATTTGTAAGGTGCATATAATCATGATTGGCCTATATAAATGCTTATTAACATAATAAAGGATCATAGGACAGTATGTGAGCCAAGGGTATTGGGAAGGGGGGATAACTAAGTGAAATGATTGCTTCATGATTAGAAGTCAAGAGGAAAATTGGTAGCTGAGTGCTTGTGATTTGCTTCTCTCTTTTGAAGATGTTTGCTTGATACTCAGACTCCTGTTGGGTTCTTATTCTAATTTAGGTACTGTTTCTCTATGGAGTGGTGCAGGACACTTGGTGGGCCTGGGCTTTGAACTTTGGTTTCTTCATTAAATCTAAAACTGAGGGTGCAGTCAGATTATAGGACCTCCAAGTATCTTCAGTCCAAATTCTTTGGACCTAGGTTAACATCAGTAGTGGAATATTGAATTTGGTCTTCAAAACAAGATAAGATTTTTTAAATGAATTTCCGGAGAAATTTGTAAATGATGAGAAATAATTTTGCTCTTCCTTTATTTGATGTTTTCCTGGTTTCCTACAGTTCTTGTTTGCTACATGCACACCAAAAATGATTCATTGAAGATGTCTCCTTTATCTATAGTTACAGCCTTGGTGGACAAGATTGGTAAGCAATATCAATATCTATAAATACTTAGAATTTTTAGTAATTATATTATTGATATTAGATGAAACAATCTCCTTTATGTGTAGTTTTAATGTATGTATGCATATTAAAATATCTAGAATGCAATATACCAAGATATTTATTATAATTAGGTAGGATTTTGCATGATTCCAGTTTTAATTTTTATATTTTTTGCATTGTCTACATTTCTCAAAATGACATAAAAATTTCTTTTGTATGTCAAAAAAGTTATTTTAGTTTTTAAGATAAGAAGAAATGTAGTAGAGTTTACCAAATCTTCAAATGATATTGTCCATTTACAGTACAGAAATTTCTTGGATATGGTTTGGACATGGATTGATTTCTGTTTTGCAGATATGTGTAAGAAAAGCTTAAGCCCAGAACAGGACATTAAATTCAGTGGCCATGTTAGCTGGGTTGGAAAGTCATCCATGGAAGTGAAGATGCAAATGTTCCAGGTACATATGTACGTGAAGATTGTCCACTGTTCAAATATAACCCTCTGTCTCAGCATAAGGAAAACTTGTTTACCTATCTGTATTAGTCAGCTTTGCATCACTGTGACAGAAAGACCTGACAAGAATGACTTAGAGAAGGAATAGTTTATTTTTGCTCATGGTTTCAGAGGTTCAGTTCCATAGCAGGTATGTAGCTCACTACTTCTAGATAAACAATTGAAAGTTCATGTTGGGCTGGGTATATAGTTCAGTGATAGAGCACTTGCTTAGCATGTGTGAGGCCCTGGGTTTAATTACCCGCACCACCGGGAAAAAAAAAAAAAGAATGAAACATCATGGTACTTTAACAATAATATTCAACTCCATGTTAAGATGCTTGTTTCTCATTTTACCCAGGAAGCTTCATGAAAGTCTGAATTATGTTAGGGCTTCATCAATCCATGAATGGGATTGATTACTGTATTAATTTTCTAGGGCTGCTGTACTGCAAAGTACCACAAACTGTGGCTTAAAAACAATGGAAATTTATTATCTCATAGTTTGGAGGCTGTAAGTCCAAAATCAAGATGTCAGCAGGGCCATGTCCCCTCTGAAACTTGTAGGAGAGTATCCTTCCTTGTCTATTCTTTTTTTCTTGTGCTTTGCTTGCAATCCTTGGTGATTCTTGGCTTGTAGCTTTAGTACTTTATTCATGATGATGCCTCCATCATCACATGGCTTAGTTCTCATGTCTGTGTCTCTGTGTCTTTTTTTTTTTTCTTGTTAGGACATCGATCATTGGATTAAGGGACCACCCTATTCCAGACCTCATCTTAACTGATTATGTCTGCAATGATCCTATTTTCAAATAAAATCACATTCATGGATATGGGATTTAGGACTTCCACATACCTTTTTCAGGGACACAATTCAACCCTTAATAGTAATTTGGATAGCAGTGAGAGCTTCTCTGATGAGCAAAACTCAGAAGAGCTTTTTTTTAATATTTATTTTTTAGTTGTAATTGGACACAATACCTTTATTTTATTTATTCATTTTTATGTGGTGCTGAGGATCGAACCCAGGGCCTTGCATGTGCTAGGCAAGTGCTTTACTGCTGAGCCACAACCTCAGCCCCCAGAATAGCTTTTATAAACAAATGAAGAAAATTGACAAGAAAAAAGTATCTCAAAGAGGATAATAGCACAGAAATCAAAGAATTCAGAGTATGTCCAAGATTTCATTGTGAAAAATTTAAGAGTGACTTATTCAGTTATGCCAGGATATTCAATAGTTGTATTATCCAGATGCATTTTTTTCTGCTATGGAATTATGAAGAATTTCATGTTTTAGTGGTTAAAAACTTCAGCTTTCAGGAAAAGCTGAAACTTGCTATTTAGTAGTTATTTGTCAAAATAGGTAAGTAATTTTTTAATTTGATATGGAATCCTTAAACTACCATGATGTAATTAACAGTAATATTGTGTGTGTGTGTGTGTGAGTACTGGGGATTGAACCCAGGACCTCATACTTGCTAGGCAAGTGTTCTACCACTGAGTTATATATCCTCAGCCCTAGTAATACTGTTTTTTTTTTAATTTGTCCTTTCTTTTAGTAATACTATTTTTGAGACAAAACATAATAAAATTGCTAGGGATGTGTCTATAATTCGTCCACACTTTTAATTGCTAGCCTGTTCCCTGCCGTGGACAGCACAATCTTGGCATAAGACCTACCTTCTAGGGAATCTTGACAATTTAACTCTTGGACAAATAGTTTGGAAAAAGATATACAGGAATTTTTTAGAGCATATCAATGAAAATCAGAGCTAGACAAGTAAAGGCCTTTGTTTTAAACTTGCATTTATCATTGGCCATTTGATAATAATTCATTACTTGAGTGATCTTTTTTATTCCTGAGAGGTGGCAGGGGTGATAAGCATTTTGCCTCTGGTTGGGTAGACCTGAGATATAATCCCAACTCTGCTGCTTATTTTTGGGTTAACAACTTATCTTCTCTAAGCCTCTATTTTCTCAAGTGTAGTCACAATACCATGTTATATGTTGTAGTATGGGTGAAATGAAGGAAAACCCCCCATTTATACGAAGTGCTTAATGCTATGCCTGTCACACAGTAACCACTGTTGGCAGTAATGTTAATTTATTAGTAGTATTATTGAGGTATTCCCAAATCTTTATTCTAGACTTGACCTTCACAGCCACCTTTCTGAGTGTCCATTCTGTCTCTCCACCTTGATGTGCTATTGCTACCTCAAGTTCAGTGCCTTTCAGACTAAAGGCATCATCAGATCCTGATCCTCCTCCAGTCTCCCCTTTGCCAGCCTCCTATTTCCCCAACCTCCAAAGCTTTGCTGTGGCTTTAATTTTTCCCTTGCCTATGCAGTCTTTTGCCAAGTCTTGCCAGTTCGTCTCCTACAGACAGTCACCAGAATCCTTTCTTTCCTATCTTCTTGGCGCCTGTGTTTGAATTAAATCCTTATGGCCTCTTGTGCAAGTGACTCCTTCTAGTCTGTCCTCTTTCTGAATTTTATCCATTTAAAAATATTTTTAGTTGTAGACAGACACAATACCTTTATTTTATTTATTTATTCTTATGTTGTGCTGAGGATCAAACCCAGTGCCTAACACATGCTAGGCAAGTGCTCTATCATTGAGCTACAGCCCCAGTCCGTGAATTTTACCTATTTTTATCAGATAAATCTTCCAATGCTGATCCTGAATCACATCACTCCCCTTCTCAAAAATGGATTTGTCATGCATAACTAAAAACAACTAATAAAAAAACCTTCAATGACTGTTACATGTGGATTAAAATCTAAACTCCTTTGACTAGGTAGGTCCCAAGATGCTTCCTAAACTAGCCTCAACCTACCTTTCCAAGTATATTCCCTCTGACTCACCATTTACTTACCTTCTTAGTTCTCATGGTGGACACTAAGCAGCCTAAGAATAGGGAGTTACACATCTTTGCATTCCCAGTGCTTGGCATTAATAAGTTCACTATAATGAACTATAATGTAAATAGTGAGTCTCATTGCTTATGCTTTTTCCTTTGCCTGAAATTTCTTGTGCTCTGGCACCTCTGTGTATTCACATTCCCTTTGTGCTGCTGGGTCACTTCATGTTCAACCCTTTCCCTGATCCTCCCAGCTTAAAGCATTTGTTCCTTCACTAGGACTCTTCCTCAGGACCTGCTTTCTGACCCTCTTTCCTAACATCTGCTACTCTCTGTTCTACAGAGCTGTACTCAAACATGTCATTTCTCTTCCTCTAGACTATATGTTCCTCAACAGCAGGACTTGGGTTTGAGTCTCCCTGCCTACTTCCTGATATCCACTCATTCAACTTTCATTTAGCAATTACTTATTGAGCACATGTTCTGTGCTGAGCGTACAGCAGTGAGCAAAATAAACAAAGTTCCTTTCCCTTGGAGTTTACATTCTAGTAGTGCCCATTAATGACATGCTTCAATCATTGATTGGCAAACATTGATTATTTTTGCTCTCTGGCAGTTTTAGTTCTGAGTGCTAGAGATGCATATGTGAAGAAAAATAGTCTTTGTCTATGAAGAGTTTGCTATACAGTAGGGAGACAGCCACACAAATAAATGAATATGATATATTATTATACAATATTTCTTAGCAGAAACACCATTAGCATTTTGAACAGGAAAGTTGTTTGTGCTGAGGGCCTATCCCCTGCATTGTGAAGTGTTTATCTCCCTGATTACCATCCCTGTAGATTCCCCCTCAGAATGCCTCTACACATTTCAGAATGCCTCTACACATTTCAGAATGCCTCCCATAGAGATGGCATCTACTTCTCTTACATTGAGAAGTCCCATCAAGGGAGCACTTTATGAATTCAGCCTGGGAAATAGGCATGGGGCAGGGAGGAACAGAGTGTTTTGAAGCATTAGACCTATGATATGAAGAAGGCATCAGGTAAAGGCAGGCATGACTTGGAGATGATCCACAGCCATCTGCATCCCAGCACCTCTCACTTGTGAGCTGTGACTGGGGTAAAAGGTACAGGTATAAGGGCAGTGTTAGTGAACAAGTAGAGAGGAATCCCAGGCTGTGTTGCCCTGGGCTTTTTATGTTGTGCTAACAGGATTAGCATTAGTGCTGGAAGAAAAGGAGAAATAATTGGAAGGTTTGAACAGGGCAGAGGCATAATGAGATCAGTGAGATTGTTTCCACAGTTGAGGGGAAGGTGGTAAGAACTTGAACTGGCAGTAGTGATAAGTCCTCTATCATCTGTTGAGGAAGAAAGTGAATATACCCTCAGGTTATAAATAGCTTCTGTCACTACTTTATTATAGGACTTTCCTGGAAATACAAACTTTTAGGGGATAAAGAAACACCTGAAAAACTCAAAGGCCTGTACATTGTAAAGATTTAATCTACAGAATCATCACTGCTATTTCCCTCCCCGCCTTTTTTTTTTTTTTCTGGTACCAGGGATTGAACTCAGGGGTGCTTAACCACTGAGCCACATACCCAGCCCTTTTTTGTATTTGTATTTAGAAATAGGGTCTCGCCAAATTGCTTAGGGCCTTGCTAAATTGCTAAGGCTGGCTTTTGAATTTGTGATCCCAGCCTCCCAAGCCACTGGGATTATAAGTCTTCACCACCACACCTGGCTATTTACCCCTTCTTGAGAGGTCCTGTGCTTGGCTAAGGAGGCATCACCATGCTGGCAATTGGCACACTACATTCCCTGACAATGCTAGTGTCTGTGAATGTGGTCACAGGTCCACATAGATAGATACCATCAGGAGGAAGGGGAAGCCCAGAAAGAAGCCCAGATTCTGTGTGTTGCAGTCAAGTTTAGTGCTGATGATGCAGAAGGTCCCTCCATGACCTTTGCCATTGAATCCTAGTCCTGCACAACCCCAAAGCCCATCCCAGAACTTTTCTCACAGTGTACTGTTTGGGCTTTGAACTATCTTTCTCCTCTGCTAGACCATTGGCTCCTTGGATAGCCCCTTAGCAGATGGTGGTTAATGAGTGCATTTTTTTCTCTTTTATTTACTTTCAAACTTTGTCAAAACATGTATGCTTTCAGAGTTGTGGTAGGTTTTCCTAATTAATGCATTTTTTTACATCTGCATTCTTTCCTTTGTTTTTTAGTTGCATGGTAATGAATTTTGTCCTGTTTTGGATGCAACATTCGTAATGGTGGCTCGTGATGCTGAAAATAAAGGGTAACTGCTATTTTTCCATAATTTTTTATTTTGAACAATTTGAAAGATACATAAAACTAGAAATAAACTATAATGAACTTCCATACATTCATCATCTGGACTTAGCAGCTGTAATTGTAACATTTTTTGCCAAATTTACTCCATTTATTTTTTTCTTTAAAGAAAATTATAATGTTTTAAAGCAAATCTCAGACATAATGACATTTCACCTCCAAATACTTCAGTGTAGGCATCTTTATAAAAATGGGGATATTTTATTTATTAACATGTATTCATGTATTAATTACACATCTTAATGGGGTTCAGTATGATATTTTCATATATGCATACAGCATGCACTGATCAAATCCAACCATCCTTTTGCCAACAATCTCTAGTAATCACTAATCTATTTTCAGGTAATCTCGTTTAGCTTTCACCCATTTCACTACAAATGACTATGTGGCTGAATAATACTCCATATACTGAATAATATGTCATGTTCTTTATCCATTGATCAGTTTCTGTGTATCTTGGCTGATTCTGTATTTTAGCTATTGCGAATAGTGCTATAATAAACATGGGTGTTCAGATATCTCCTTTGTATGCTGATTTTATTTCCTTTTTGAATATATACACAGAAGTGGGAGAGAGATATAGTAGATTCCTTCTTTCCCTTTCTACTTTCCTTCTTTCTTCACCCCACCCCCCCTTTTTTATACTGTAGATTGAACCTAGGGAAGCTCTGTCACTGAGCTACATACCCAATTTCCCCTTTTTTGAGACAGTGTCTTGCTAAGTTGCCCAAGTTGGCCTCAAACCTGTGATTCTCCTGCCTCAGCCTCCCAAATACCTGGTATTGCAGGTATCCAGCTTGCTGTGTCCAGCTTGATAAATCTATTTCTAAAAATATGTTATGTATTATGTTCTGAATAATGGCTGTTCTAATTAAAATTTCCAACAAGAGTTCACTGTCCTCCATAACATCACCAGCATTTTTTGTTTTGCAATGCTGGGAATTGAACCTAGGGTCTCACACATACTAGGGAAGCAATCTACCACTGAACCACACCCATAGCCCTACTTTTTGATAATAGCCATTCTAATTGGGGTGACATGGTATCTCATAGTTTTGATTTGCATTTTTCTGGTGGCTAATGATATTAAACGTTTTTTTCATATATTTGTTAGCCATTTGTATCTCTTCTTTTGAGAAGTGTTTATTCAGATTTTTTGTGTTTTTTTAGTTGGATTACTTATTTCTTTTAATTGTTTGAGTTCCTTGCATTTTGTGAATATCAACCACTTGTCAGATGCACAGTTCTTGTCAGATGTACAGTTTGCAAGTATTTTCTCCCATTCTTTTTTGTAATATATTTATTTTTTTTAAATTTTTTTTAGGTGGACACAATATCTTTATTTTACATTTATGTGGTGCTGAGGATCAAACCCAGTGCCTCGTGCATGTTAGGCGAGCATTCTACCACTGAGCCACAACCCCAGCCCTCTCCTATTCTTTATGTTATGTCCATATTGTTGATAATTTCCTTTGCTGTGCAGAAACTTTTTAGTTTAGTGTACTCCTATTTGTTTATTTTTGCTTTTGTTTCCTGTTCTTTGGGATGTTTTAAAAAAATCTTTGCCCATTCCAGTGTCCTGAAGTGTTTTACCTGTTTTCCTATGCCAGTTTCATGTCTTATACTTAAGTTTTTAATATATTTTCAGTTGATTTTTCTAACTGGTGAGAGATAAGGGTCTAGTTTCCTTCTTTTGAATGTGGATATCTAATTTTTCCAGATCCATTTATTGAAAAGATTGTTCTTTCTGTGGTGCATGTTCTTAGCACCTTTTTTGAGAATCAGTTGGCCATAGATAGGTGGGTTTGTGTCTAGGCCTTCTATTCTGTGTCTATTCTGTGTGTCTGTTTTGATGCCAGTACATGGTGTTTTGTTTACTGAAGCTCTATGTGTATTGAAATCAGGTATTATGATGCCAAAAATGAGGATATTTTCTTAAATAATTACATTACTGGGCTGGAGATGTATCTCAGTGGTAGAGCACTTGCCTAACATGCATGAGATCCTAGGATTGATTCCCACTACTGAAAACAAAACAAAAAAACCCTCAAGATTACATTATCATTGTCATGCCTAACAAATAGCAAGTCCTTAATATAATCTAACATTACGTTCATATTTAATTTTTCCCAAATCTATTTTAATGATATTAGTTCATTAGTTAGTGACATGGTTTTCCCACCTTTTTGCTTTTGAAAAAAGGTTATTTGTGAGCCGGGCATGGCTGTTCATACCTGTAATCCCAACAACTCAGGAGGCTGAGGCAGGAAGATTATAAGTTCAAAGCCAGCCTCAGCAACTTAGTGAGGCCCTAAGGACTTAGTAAGACCCTGTCTCAAAATAAAACACAAAAAAGGGCTGGGAATGTGGCTCAGTTAAGCAACCCTGAGTTCAATTTCTGGTACCAAAAAAAAAAAAAAAAGTATTTGTGAACCTATGGTTTTATTAGGTGTATTTAAATACATTAATGTCATTGTTCTCTTTTTTTTAGTTGTAGATGGGCATAATACCTTTATTTTTTATTTTTATGTGGTTCCGGGGACCGAACCCAGTGCCTCACGCATGCTAGGCAAGCACTGTACCACTGAGCCACAACCCCGGCCGATAGTCATTGTTCTTGATGCTCAAGTGTTTTAGTCAGCTTTTTCGCTGCTGTGACTAAAGGATCTGACTGAACAACTATAGGGGAGGAAAATTTTATTTGAGGGCTCACAGTTTCAGAGGTCTTAGTTCATAGAAGGTTGGCTCCATTTCATGAGGGGCTCGAGATGAGACTGAACATCATGGTGGAATGTGTGGCAGAGGGAAATAGCTCACATCATGGCGATCAAGAAGCAGAAAGAGACTCCACTCTCCAGATACAAACATATACACCAAAGCCACACCCTAATTCCTACCTCTTCCAGCCACACCCTACCACTTCAGATATTAGGCTAAGGCTATAACCCAATCATTCTCCTCCAAACCTTCTTGCATTGTCTCACAGGTGAGATTTGGGGGACATCACATCTAATCCATAACACTCAGTGTGTGCTATCTTTTGTCAGTAGGGGCTCCCATGTCCTTTCCACCTTTTTCCACTAAGTCTTTGATACCTTCTTGCTCTCTGGTGTGACAAGAAGTCTTGGGCAAATTTTACACTTCCTGCCCAGGCCTGGAGTCAGCCATTTTTCCAAGGAATCCTGAAGTACTTTTTAGAAGGATCTAGTATTCAGAGATCAAAATCTGGGCACTGGAACTATATATTGCTATGATTTTGTCACTGTTTCTAGGGCTTTTCAGGATACAGAGCTAGGATATACATCAAACAACAACAACAGCAAGAAGTTCCTACAAAATCTCATGAGCAGATTCAGTCATTTTCAAGTCAAATTTAACTGTACAGACATTTACTTATCTTTTTTCTCTTAAATTGAATTTTTGGCTCCCAACAACAGTTTTATCCAAGGCATCCAAACAGAAAACTGTCTAATTGTGGGCTGAGAGGGAATGTTATCAGATTTCTCCTTGTGCAAGACAGAATCCAGCAGCCTATGAGAGATCTCATTTGTACTAGAAACTTGATTAAGCAGCAAGAAATGAGAACTCTTTCCTACTGTATAGCAAACTTGCTTGGAAAACCAAGTCAAGAATGGAATATACCAAGAATATATACCAATATATATACTAATGAAATATAGCTAAGGATAGCTCCCATCTATACCTATCCCTCCCTCTATCCCTTAGCTGACCTACTGTGGACAGTGGCTGGCCCGATTCCTTTTCTTTTTTTTAATATTTATTTTTTAGTTTTAGCTGGACACAATATCTTTATTCTATTTTTATGTGGTGCTATTTTATTTTTATGTCGTGCTGAGAATTGAACCCAGTACCTCACGCATACTAGGCGAGTAGTGCTACCACTTGAGCCGCATCCCCAGCCCCAGGCCTGACTCCTTTTCAAACAGCCTGGGCATTGGTCCAAATTTCTCTTCTAGCCGATGCATTACAGTTTTCAAAGCTGCTATTTCAATTCTTTATTTCCACTATTGTTTCATAAAACCTTTGGATTCTACTACAGAACAGGGCTCTTTTCCCTTTTTTATTTTGAAAGATTTGATGCTTACAGAAAAGTAGGGAGAATAATGCAATGAACCCCCATTGTGCTTGTCACCTGAATTCACCAGTTAACATTGTACCTCATTTGCCTTACTTCCTTGCTCTCTATAAATACACATATACACACATTTTTCCTGAATTATTTGAAAGTAAGTTTGAGACTGCTTCACCCCTTAGTAGTTAAGCATGTATCTAACAGAAACAAAAAAATTCTGCTATACAACCTCAGTGCCTTTGTTATAGCCAAGAAACTTAACGGTGATGCAGTTATATTATTTAATATGATTCACATTCACATTTCACCAGTTGTCCCTAAAATATCTTTATAGCTCCCCCCCCCCATTCAAGATCTGATCAAGGATTTTGTGCTGTAGTTGGTTATGGTTCTTTAGAAGAGTGCCCCTACCAATTTTCTGTTTTCTAAGACACTGACATTTTTGAAGAGTCTAAATTAATTGTCTTATAGAATGTTATACCATCTGTATTTGACTTTTTTCTTGTGATCAGAATTACACTTTTTCAAAAGCATCAGTATTCATTTTATGTGAACTTTCCATTGTACTGATGAGTATGTAATCAGAAGTCTTCCTTAATTTTTCCAATATTCTTGTGTAAGCAATATTCAAAATGAATGGCAGAAGTCTTTAAAACTAGTAATTGTTCACCTTCAATTTTTATTAGATAAAGGCACATCTTAAATTGGATTCTTTTCTTTTCTTCTCTTTAGGCCAGCATTTGTAAATCCACTCATCCCTGGAAATGTGGAGGAAGAAGAGCTCTTTAGACAAGGAGAATGTACATGAACTTGTTTATAATAAAATAAGTTTAAGAAGTACATTAATTATACTGCAGAAGAAATTATTTAAGATCATTTTTGGAATCTCATACCAATCAAATGTCTTACTCATACCAAGAATTTATTGAAAATACCTTTTTTTTGTTCTTTGGACTCCATGATTTGAGCAATTTTTTTGACCAGATGAAGTTAAGTGAAGCCATTTGTTTTCTCATTTTTAATGCTGGTCAGGGCTCTAGACCAGGATAATAACAAGTTTTCTCTCATAGAACTGATAACTGGTATAATTTCCATCTGAAAGCAAAGACTCACTGAAGAAATTTGGGGAGGGGATATGTTGGGGATTGAACCATGGCATTGTGCATGCAGTGCAAACACTCTGCCATTGAACTATGTCCTGAGCCCCTCACTAGAAATTTTATGTGGCCTCTGTAGCCTTCTCTTGGATATAAGTATTCTGGTAGAATTTTTTTTAATTTTTATTTTTTAATTTGTTCTAATTAGTTATACATGACAGTAGAATGCATCTTGAAACCTCAAAATACTGCATTTTAGGCCCCAAGGCACCCAGGTCAGGACCCCATGTGCCTTAGTGTGACCCTCCTAATCATAGCTTTTTATTCTCCTATGTTCTAGTGAATAAGGGGAAAAGAATTGCTTTCAGTTCTACTTCATTACTCAAAATGGCTCCCAGTGCCAAGGAGAGGAATACCATACATGAGATGTTTCTTAGCACACTGGATCCAAAGTAAGTTAGGATGACGAGAATCCAAGAAAGCACTTAAGCTTTGGCCTTTTCCAGAGCCAAACCTCCCTGAGTGTATTGGGAGTTATTTGTGAATGTTTTCCTTCTCAACAGTGAAAACATATTGTTAACAGGGTTTAATCAATCTCTGTTTGTATAGGACTATAAGTTTTCAGAGTCGAGTTTTGCCTCCTAATGCAGTGTGGATGGAGAGTACAAAACTGAAGAGTTTGGAAGTTTGCCACCCTCAGGTATTTAGAAATTTGTGAGAAATCTTCTGAATAGACTAGCTTTGCAGTCATGATATTTGTCTGAGATTTGATGGACCTTTTAAACTGACTATATTTTGTGGTGTAGTTAATTCCTTTGTTCTGTATATGAAGGTGAACATAAACTTCTTTTTATCAATCTTTACTTATGTCCTATAGGAACGGAACATTTTCAATCGTATCTTTGGTGGTTTCCTTATGAGGAAGGCATATGAACTTGCATGGGCTACTGCTTGCAACTTGGGGTAAGTTAAATTTAAATGGTCTTAATTTTTTAAAATATTTATTTATTTTTTAAATACATGACAACAGTGGAATGCATTACAATCCTTATTACACATATAGAGCACAATTTTTCATACCTCTGTATATAAAGTATGTTCATGCTAACTTATGCCATTATACATGTACTCTTTTTTTGCATTGCAATTCTTAATAACCCTTATGCCACAATTTTTCATATCTCTGTTTGTATATAAGTATGTTGGCCCCAAATTCAAATCTTCATACATGTATTTTGTATAATGATGTCCATCACATTCCACCATCCTTGCTAATCCCCTTCCTCCTCCCTTTCCCTTCCACCCCTCTTCCCTATCTAGAATTAATGTAATCTTCCCATGCTCTCCCTCCCTACCCCACTATGAGTCACGCCCCTTGTATCAGAGAAAACATTCAGCATTTGTTTTTGTTTTTTGTTTTTTTTTTTTGGATTGGCTAACTTCACTTAGCATTATCTTCTCCAATGCCATCCATTTACCTGCAAATGCCATGATTTTGTTCTTTTTTAGTGCTGAGTAATATTCCATTGTGTATAAATGGTCTTAATTCTGAGAAGCAATTTATACTACTTTTGTTAGTCAGCTTTGTGTCACTGTGACCAAAATACCTGATAAGAACAACATGCAGTGGCGCATGCCTGTGATCCCAGCAACTTGGGAGGCTGAGACAGGAGGATCGTGAGTTCAAAGACAGCCTCAGCAAAAATGAGGCACTAAACAACTCAATGAGACCCTGTCTCTAAATAAAATACAAAATAGGGCTGGGGACATGGCTCAGTGGTTGAATGCCCTGAGTTCAGTCCCTGGTACCACCCCCCGCCAACAAAAAGAACAACTTACAGGAGGAACAGTTTATTTTAGCTCATTTTCAGAAATTTATTCCATGGTTGGCTGACTTCATAGCTCTGGGCTCGAGGTGAGGCAGAACATTATGGCAGAAGGGTATGAGAAAGGAAAGCACTTTAGGACATAGCAAGCAGGAAGCAGTGAGAGAAAACTTTGCTCACCAGGGATAAAATATAAACCCTAAAGGCATGCCCCTGTGACCTACCTCCTCCAGCCACACCTCCCCTGCCTATAGTTATTTCCTGATAGCCCATTCAGCTACCTGCCTACAGTTACCACCCAGCTAATCCATATCAGTGGATAAATCCATTGATTAGGTTACAATTCTCAAAATCTAATCATTTCACCTCTGAACATTATTGCTTTTTCTCTCATGAGATTTTGGGGGACAACTCATATCTAAACCACAGCAGGTAACATTTCATAGCAGGGTAACATTTCAGATCTAAACCATAACACCATCCCACTGAAAAGAAACATTTTGAACCAGTCTGGATATATTTAGGAATACGTTATATTTTTTCATTTCCTTATTTGTGGTGCTAGGCATTGAACCCAAGGATTTGCACGTGTTAGGCAAGCACTCAACCATTAAGCTACATTTCCAGCCCAGAAATGTTTCTTTTAACATTAAAACTTTTTAAATTTGTTCTTTTTAGTTAACATGGTAGTAGAATCTATTTTGTTGTTTTCAAATGAATATCACACTGATACCAGCTGAGTTTGATCTTAATTTTTTTAAAAATATTTTTTAGTTGTAAAGGGACACAATACCTTTATTTATTTATATGTGGTGCTGAGGATCAAACCCAGTGCCTCACACATGCTAGGCAAGTGCTCTACCACTGAGCCACAACCCCAGCCCATGACCTTCATTTTAAGAAGGCTGTTGCCCTGAATTAGTAAATTAGTGCATTAAAGACCTGAGAAAATATGGGAATAACATGTAAAAGGGTAAAGATAGTGATTTTGGCCCTATGTGGTTGAATTGGCATCTCTTACCATTCATCACTGGTGTGATGATTTCCCTCTTCCCTAAATTTATTCTATGTTCATTTTTTAAAAATATTTTTTTAGATGTTGACAGACCTTTATTTTATTCATTTATTTATATACGGTGCTGAGAAATGAACCCAGTGCCTCATACATGCTAGGCAAGTGCTCTACCACTGAGCCAGAACTGTAGCTCCTCTTTGTTCATTTTTGTTTTGCTTCTGTTGGTTGGGAAAATTCAAGATCATCTGAATTTTGTAACTCACCCAAATTCTACTTTTCTCCAATAGTGGTTCCCGATCATTTGTGGTAGCAGTGGATGATATCATGTTTCAAAAACCTGTTGAAATTGGCTCATTGCTCTTTCTTTCTTCACAGGTAGGTGAGAGGTGAAAAGCTTTTTTTAATGTCAGTTGGGCTTAAGAGAGGTTTCTATATTCTGAAGCCATTGATTCTTTTATGACTGCCTTTCTTCCCCTTCTTAATGCAGTTGACTAACTATAGCATTTCTAATCTGTTAGGTATGCTTTACTCAGAACAATTACATTCAAGTCAGAGTACACAGTGAAGTGGCCTCTCTTCAGAATAAAGAGCATATGACCACCAATGTCTTTCATTTTACATTCATGTCAGAAAAAGAAGTGCCCTTGGTTTACCCTAAAACATATGGAGGTAAGCAGTGATTATTGCTTTTCCCTAATGAAAGGAAGAAATTTTAAAGAAAAAAAAATTTCAATTCTTGGGATTGAACCCAGGGCCTCACACATGCTAGGCAAGAGCTCTCCTGCTGAGCTACATCCCCAGCCTTCTTTTAAATTGTAACAGGAAGTGCAACAATGCTTGTCAGTCCAAGAGCATGTCCTTAAGAAATTTTGCTTTTGAGGTTCTATAGCCATGAAGGCCAAAGACGCCTCCATAGTCCTCAGGTGGCTGTTGCTGTTCTTCCCACCGGTTATCTGCAGACAAGCAACCACTGGTAGTGAAAGCCTAGTCCTCCCAAAGGAAAGGGACGGGAGTTATGACCTGTTTTCTTAGGAATGCTGCACACGTCCAGCCCAGTAGTGCATCCCTATTGCTGGTTTTGCATGCTTACTGCTGCCTGAGTGTTCCCAAATAGTGTCTTGTTTGTATGCTTTTATAGTATGTTTCAAATTTCTCCAGGGTTATCTTTCTTGTGTTTCAGAATCCATGTTGTATTTAGATGGGCAGCGGCATTTCAGCTCCATGAGTGTCCCTGTGAGCTTGAGAAAAGACTACCGTGTGGAGCCCTAGGAAAACCTCACTTGTTGCAAACCAGCACTCCACCTGCAGTGACATAGTGCCTAATGAAAGCCAATCAAGTGTATTTGGTTTTAGTATTGCTTCTTATCCTTAATATACAAGGAGAATGTATTCAGCTTTTAGGATATTCAGAAAAGCAGAACGAGAGCAGCTGGGTGAGGCTGAGACGATAAAGTTATTAAACAATAAATACTTTAAAAACTGTATTAATTGTGAACCTACATGTTGGCCCTCCATCCCTATCTACTAAAGGAATTAGGGCAGAATGCCTTTATATACAGTTGGACACATTCTTTTCTTACTCATACTGCAGCAATCAATATATAGTTTCCTGCCAGGGTAATTGGATGACATTCTCTAAACCTGACCAATTCCCCTATGTCATCTAAAACCCCATCAAACTTACATGATTGTATTTGCTTCCATTTACTTCTCAGCTTTTTTTAGCAGAGGGTGTATGAAAAATTAGAGTGAAAGGATCCAACAAAGGATATGGCATCTGCAAAGACTTGTGGGAAGATTTAGTTTTAAAATTCCATTAGGAGGTATTTAGAGATGGCATAGATGAAGAAACACAGGAGCATCTGTTCATTCTTTCATTCATTAGACAGTTATTCAGCACACTGTGCTAGGGGTTGGGCAGGATACATCTGATTTTAAAATAATAGCTGAATGAGCTTATAGAGTACTTACCATATGCTAGGTAGACACCATCCTCCGTACTTGACATGTATTAGCTTATTTATTTCTTCCAATCAGCATTGTGAGGCAGGTTCTGTAACTTTTGTAGGATTAGTCCACTCAGAAAACTGAAGCACATATAGGTTAAGTAACTTGCTCAAACCCAATATTACAATATCACCTAGGAATGGAAAGGAAGGCATTCCAAACTTTTTGTGTGTGTGTGCTAGGGATCAAAACCAGGGCCTTGCATGTGCTCTATGTTGAGTTACAACCCCAGCCAGCATTCCTATTAATCTGCAGCCAAGACAAGACAGTTTATTACCTGAAGGGAGGAAAACATGATCAAATTTGGAAGAGACCAAAAAAAAAAAAAAAACCCAAATCAAAACAACAACAAAACACTACATAGAAGGAAAAAGAAATCTTTGAAAATGCTGTTCCTGAGATGAAAATAGTCTCCTTTGGTATGGGTTCCAGGTCACAAATGTGCCTCTGACTTGGAATTAGCTAGAGTGTTTTAAAATTTTTTATATTAATTTATGTAATTTTATTAAAATCACAATATCATTCACCTCTGGCATAAAAAGTCCTGGGAACAAACAGCTTTCTCTCAGAGGCATGCAATTTAACTCAATGGGATCAAGCCAGTGCTATACTATAGTAGCCTGTTTCTGCACATTGTAATATCATCCAAAGATATACCTGGTCCTTCAGTATATTTTTCATAACTACCTATAATATGGTGGGAACTGGTGAGTCTAGGTGGCTAATGGGGGCTCTGGGAACTTTTGTGGGTATGTTAAGTGGAGCTCAGTTAAGAGATCTAATACATACTATTGTATATATTATGCATTATATAATTAGCCATTTGTTGCTGTGCAATGAAGCTTTTTCTAGAACCTTTTTTTTGCTATTATAAACAGTGCTGCAGGAACTATCCTAAATATCTAAAACATTTGACTCCTAAATTATTTCCTTAGGCAAAGTGTAAAGAAGTGAACTATTTAGGTTAAATAATATGTATACAATAGTATGAAGGCTTTGAATATGTATTTTATTTTTATTTACTTATTTGCTTTTTCTGTGGTACTGGGATTGAATACAGGGGCACTGAACCACTAAACCACATCAGCCCTTTTTATTTTTTATTTTGAGACAGGGTCTCACTAAATTACTTAGGGCCTCTCTAAGTTGCTAAGGCTGACTTATAACTTGTGATTCTCTTGCCTCAGCCTCCCTAATGGCTGGGAATACAAGCAAGTACCACTACGTCTGGCTCTATATGTATTTTACATAAGCCTCTAGAACAGTTACACAAACTCACCTATCAGCAATTTTTCTGAACTTTGCTATTTTGTCTTTCCTTGTAAAAACACCTTTGCTGTTTTTTTTATTCATCTTTGCTGTTTTGAGAGGTGAAAAATGACATTTGTTAATTTCCTTTCTTTGAATTCTCCTGAGATTGAAATGAAATTGCTTTTGTCTTTTTAATTAATTTGTTCAAGCCATTCTGGAGGTCAGAATCTTAACCCAAAATTGTTACCATCTACCAATACAGGAGTAAGAACTATGGGTTTTAATTTTTAATACAGGACTTTAAGTAATGAGATGCAGCAAATTATAAAGGATATAACAATTGGTTCTGGATTATTAGTGTTTTTTCACTCTCAAGGAACACATAAGAAGTTTTTATTTTTTAATAATTCTTTTAATTTTCAGATTCACAACATTTGCATAACTATGAGAAAACATTTTCATGCCCTTCCAACAAAATAAGAAAACATAGCAGTACCTTCTAATAATCAAAACAAAATTTCATTATTAACAAAAAGTCATATATACTAATTGGGAAATTAAAGTTTATCTTAGAATCGACTTCAGTCAGGAAAGCTTCTTTTGGACAAATGAAGAGTTAATGTACATATCCTAGTTAAATAAAAAATGTACATATCCTAGTTAAATAAAAAAATACATAACACAATGGGCTATTCTAAGATTTATAACCCTTTTAATTTGAGGAGTTCCAACAATGTCTATTCTAAAACATATAGTAAAATAGCTCTTAGAAAAAAATTGATGAGCAGACTTTAGTTTGTTTTAGACAAACTTGCCTACTTTCTGATTATATCACATCACCACAATCAATGCAATGCATTTTTTTCTGAGAAAAAGCAAAACTAAAATTTAAATTAATACAGAGTTCTTCACATATTCACCCAGTCTATCAAATATAACTCATATAATAAAACCTACAGTACATATAATTATGCACCAAAAAATGTAGATCTGTCAAGTATACAAAAATTAACAATTTCATTTACCCAAGTCAAAGAAAAAACTTTAATAACATAAAAACACAAATGTAAGCTAGATCTACTTTGAGGACATTTTATCATATTTTTACATCAAAAGGATGTATGCTTGGACAACAGCAGAAATGCTGTTAAAGCTGTTTGCTATAAATTAAAATTAATTAAACAAAAGATCAAAAAGTCTCCAAGTTAAACTTCACAAAACAAAAACACTGTCTTCTGATTTAATTTTCAGGATAAGACAGGGCAAAATGCAAGTATCTTGCTTTCTATTTCTGTCTATAAACAAAAGTTCAATATCAACATAAATGATACTATAAGGAAATAAATACATAGTTGTGTTTCAAGTTTCACAACATAAAAAATACTGTGATATAATGCTCTCACAGTAAATTTTCATTTTTCTATTGTGTTATTTTTTGTTTGTTCGTATTGATGGTTGTGCTGGGGGAAGAAACCCAGGGCACCTCACAAGAAGTGCTCCAGCACTATTACACTCACAAACTCTTAAAAAAAAATTTTTTAACAAGTAACAATTAGTGAATGAATTGGGAATAGAGAACAAAAGTGAAAGATATTTTTATATCCATAAGAATCAAACTTAGTTAATCACAGCTGTTAGCAATACTATAGAATAGCTGTGTGTGTGTGTGTGTGTGTGTGTGTGTGTTTTGCTGGGGCTTGAACCCAGGGCCAACTGAGCCATCTCTCCGGCCCCAGAGTGGCTGTTTTAAAAGACAGCAACATAGCTCTGGCATTTACTCTGTTGCTATGTTTTTGCCCTGGATTGAACCTAGGACCTCACATATACTGGACAAGCACCTTGCCACTAAGTTACACCTAAAACAGCTATTAATAACAGAAATGATATGGATCCTTATTACTCCCTTTTACAGAAACATATTTGTACATTCTCTGTAATCGCATGGTCCTTTAAAGACTGCGTTTGCTTACAGAACAGATGACAATTTCATAAAGCTTTAAACCATAAATTTTTAAGGATTCTGACAGAACAGACAGCTTCATAATACAGCTTCAGTACATCAGAAAATACTCCCTTTACCCATGTATTACTTTGTATATTTCTCACACTTTTGAGAAACATTTTTTCTGTAAGAAATGAGCACTTTTAGATAGATTATAATTACCTCTAGTAGAATTTGTCATTGTCCCTATCTTTTTGATCCGATTCACCTGGATCTTAAAAGAAGGGTGCTCATTTTAATCTGTTGAATACCTTATGTCAGTTTATCTTCTGGACTTTTTTTTTGTACTTCCCTTCTCTTACCAAGTTGGATGGAGATGAGGATGCAGCTCGCAAAGGATACCCATCTGGGGATCCTTTTTGCCGATTTGGATACATTTCTTGTTTATCCACAGACTTCTGAAGTTGTATCGCCAACAACCTATCCTCTTCTTCTTGTTTATGTCTCTCAAAAAGTTGGTGCTCCAAAGTCATCATTTTTTGGGTGAAGCTTACTTCTGATTCCTCTTCATCCGAGGGAGATTTCTGGAACAGTTCTCTTTTTGCAGAACAGCGTGGATTGTTGACTGCTTCAGATGAAGATTCCTCATTTTTTCTTTTGGCAATACTTTTGCTGATCAGTAGGTGAGACCCTTTTTGTTTCTCAAAGGTGTTGTTTCCAGTTTTCGGTGTAGTGCTCTTACTCTGAGCTTTGCCATAAGGCTTGACTGCAGCTTGTATAGAGTGGTGAGCTCCAGGTTTAAGTCTTTCAAGCACGACAAACAACTCTTTATGACAACAGCTTGGGCTGGTTTGGGCTTTACCTTCAAGGTGTTTTTCCATACCAGAGACATACAACCGTGGCACAGGTGTCTCCATGGAAGACTTTGCACCTTGTTTTTTAATTTCAAGGCCTATTCGTGAAGAAACTGTTGGCATGTTTTCTTCAATTTCTTGCTGCATTGGGCTTTTACCATCACTGTCCATGTTTTCGGATACGTAGATTTTTCTGACTTCTCGTACAACCTCAGACTGTGATGCTGGCTCAAATTGATGCAGAGGTGACAAATACCTGTCTTCAATATGTCTTTGTTTGTTCTTTCTTTTCTTTTGTGACTTTGTTGCAACTGGTTCAGATTCTGCAGAATTCAGAGGAGAAGCCAAGATACTTCCGTCAGAGGAACTGTTGGCGCTTAGGTTTCTTGCCTGTTCCTCCTTTTTCAAGTCCAGGTCACTCTGCCTCCGTCTTGTCTTTTTCTCTAGCTCCTCCTCCTCTGCCAACAATTTCTGTATGTATTCTTCACTAGCTTTGCATTGCTCTTCTTCCCGGGCCCGGCGCTCTGCCTCCATCTTGCTCATTTCCTCTTCATATTCTTTTCTCAGTTCCCCGGGAGTACTTAACACGCGAACTGGTTGGTAGTCTTCAACTTCTTTCTCTGATTCTTGCCCAGAAATTCTGAGCTGGCATTCCTTTGGGTAGTGTTTTTGAATCATCTCCCACAGTTCCATATTGACAAGAGAATTTCTTCGAGTATGGTACCGAGTCCATGAAGATACCCAGAGGCGACAGAAAGGACAGCATAAATTCGCCTTTTCCATGGTCGTCAGGAAGCACGGCTTACACAGCGTGTGGTTACAAGGCAGAGTCACAGGTTCTATTAGAATTTCCAGACATATCTGGCACTGGTATTCGGACAATGAAGGAATGGCGTGTTTGGATAGCGCCATTTCAATCTGTTGACAAGGTCTACTTATCAGTAGCCGAAGACGAAGAAGCTCTCGTCAAATAACTGCTTTGCCACTAGGCCGCGGCTCAGAAAAAATGCTGTTTCCGCTGAGAAGCCGGAACTTCCGTTTGACACCTATTGTGGGGTGTGCTGGAGTTTTGTAGTGCCCCATCCCACCGATCCCCACCCCAGTCTGTCAATCCTCAGCATGCCGGCTTCCTTTCTGTCAGCCACATTTGAGAACTTACAAACCAGTGAGTGTACCGCATAGTGTCTAGCATGGTTCCACCTGTTGAGGGTTGGAAATTGTTCTGTATTGGTGTGCGGAAATCACAATTTCTCTTTAGGCATTTATTACCAAATAATAATTAATTTGGGCCAACATATTTCTTCAATGTATGGTCTTTGAGGATAGTAGGTTGCTGCTGTTGTTTACTTTGCAGCATTGGGGATTCGACACAGGGGTACCATTGGGCTACATCCCCAGCCCTTGAGCCCTTTTTATTTTTTAGATAGGGTTTTGCCAAGTTGCCAAAGCTGGGCTTGAATTATAGATGCTTGCCACCACAGCTGGTATGTTGTTTATGTATCTAAAGATATTTGCATGCTATGGCACACACGTTTTTCCAGCATCTTAGGAGGCGGTGACAGGAGAATTGCAAGTTCAAGGTCTTTCAGCAACTTGGTGAGAACCTGTCTCAAAATAAAAAGTTAAAAAGGGAGGTTGGGGGGCTGGGGATGTGGCTCAAGCGATATTGCGCTCGCCTGGCATGCGTGCAGCCCGGGTTCAATCCTCAGCACCACATACAAACAAAGATGTTGTGTCCGCTGAAAACTAAAAAAATAAATATTAAAATTCTCTCTCTCTCTCTCTCTCTCTTTAAAAAAAAAGGGGGAGGTTGGGGATCTAGCTCAGTGGCAGAGCACTTGCCTAGCATGCACAAGGCCCTGAAAAAAATTAAAAAGGGCTGGGGATATCACTCAGTGGCAAAATGTCCCTGGGGTCAATTCCCAGTACCCCCCACAACAAATAAATAATTATAAAAAGTACTGAGGATGTAGATAGTGGTGTTTTTGCCCCAGGATTCAATGCCCAGTACTGCAAGCCAGTAAACTCAAAAGCCATATTTGATTTTGTGGGATGGCTGGGCTTACCTAGGAGATTATTCTGCTTTATATGGTAGTCCTTGGTAGTCAACTGTGTTCAGCTGGGAGCTCATCTGGGACTGGACCATCTGGCTCCTCAGCTGGGGTGTATTCAATGGGTGATGCTCTCTAGTAGACTGGTTGGATACCTTCAATGGCAGCTGGAGGGGACTAGAAGCAGCCAAAGATTTTCAGTTCTTAACCACATCATTGCTCTGCTTTTCATGGAGGGAATGATCAATGGTATCGCTGAAATTGACAAAGGTGGGTAGGGGAAAATGGCATTGATTGGATAACTGAGAAATTGCTGGTGGAAAAAAAACTTTGAAAAAGTGGTAGTATCTTGGGTTACACAGTGAAGGGCCAAGTCATTTCAAGCTTTGTTGGTTTTTCTTCAGTGAATTCCTCACTGGTGTTAGACAGATATTCTTTTACAAAAGCTTTATTGTCAGGTAACATTAGGAAATACTGCATGCCTTTAATACTTCACGGGTATTTTATAATGCATATCAGTTTACAAAAGATTGAAAATAGGGCCATAAGAAAACCTGCTTCAGCTGACCTGGTGGCACATATCTTTAATCCCAGTTACTCATAAGGCTGAGGCAGGAGGATGACAAGTTCCAACCCAGCCTGGGCAATTTTAGTGAGACTAGCTCAAAGTAAATCAAGTCTGGAATAGTGGTGCACTCCTATAATCCCAGCAAGTTGGGGGGTTGAAAGCAGGAGGATCACAAGTTTGAGGCCAACCTCAGCATCTTAAAAGATCCTCAGCAACTTAGCAAAACCTACTCTCAAAATAATAAAAAGGACTAGGATGGGGGCTGGGGATATAGCTCAGTTGGTAGAGTGCTTACCTTCCATGCACAAGGCTCTGGGTTCAATCCTCAGCAACACACACACACTCTCTCTCTCTCTCACACACACACACACACCAAAAAAAAAAAAAAAAAAAAAAAAAAAGGACTGGGATGTAGCTCAGTGGCAAAGCACCTGTGGTTCAATCCCCAGTACCAAAAAAACAAAAACACACACACACACACACAAAACTAAACAAAACTGTCTGGAGCTGCTCTGGAAATACATGCCCTTAAGCAAGAGAACAATTATTGCACCCTGCAAATTTATCTCTGCTTGGATAATGAGGCATGGCTCCAGGAGTAGGCGTTCCTTGATGCGTTTGAGTTACACTCACCTGTCCCTTTGTAATCCTCCCCCTTTAACCTTTTTGGGATAGAATGTACCATGGAACCTGCCCTTGTGTGTTCCCTATATAAGAATAAAGAATTCCAGTGGCTTTCCCTCTTTTTATACGGGCCCCTAAGGTCGGAGAGCTGTCCCAGATTTTGAAAAGGCACTTCTTTGTGTTTGTGTTTTTTTTTTTTTTTTTTGCCGTTTTCTTAAGTTAATGCAATAGTCGGATTTGTGAACCCAGCATAGGTCGCCAGCTAGGAAAGATGGCGATAAATGGAGTTGCCGCTGGGATGTTTTAAGGTAGCTGATAAAATGTATATGGCTAAAGTGTAGCCCTCTCTCATAAGTACGCTTTTTATGACTTATTGTGAAACTAATGTGGGTTTTTTTTGTGTTTTGAAATGTTTTAGATTAGAATTTTTGAATTTATGTGCTGTAAATTAATGTTTAGAGAACGAAGAGAGATTGGTTTATTTGTGGGATGTAAAATTCCAGAAGTTTTCTGCTTCTAAAAAAGTAAAGTATTTTTCAAATTTTTATTTGATTCTTACTTTCTAGAATTATTTAGACAACTTGAATTGGGCAAATAAATCTGCTGAGCCTCTCACTGCATCCCTATCAAAATGTAAAATCGAGTGAACTATAACTCAGCTGCTGTCACACAGATGCAGGGCTCCAACCTGCCACTGGCAATACTTTTAACCTTTAGATATCCTGGCCTGGGTGCCAAACGCCTGCCCGCTAGCACCAGCATCTGCCACTGGAACCCGCTGTTGAGTTGGGGGAATTTTGGGGTGCCCACATGCTGCGAAGGGAGAGTGCAAAAGACGGAAGCACAACTGCTCTGCAAGCGGGCTAACCTCTGAGGACAGGTCACATAGATAAGGCAGGGTCCCATCCATGGGGTCCTACTCAGGTGGGGGCAATACAGTGACTCCAGGGGAGGTTAAAACTCTTGGGGACGCTAACCCGCCCATGGCGCCCGCCCAAAGGGACTGAAGCGCTGCTGCGGCTTCCTGAGTCCTCATGGTCCCGGAAGTAGCAGAGTCGGGGGAGCAACGGGGTACTGGATGGTAACCTGCGGGCACAGAGTGTCTCTGGAGGCTTATTTTCAGGGCCTGCCATTCAGACCCTTTTTCATGGGCACAGGCCCCATCCCAGCGGGAGGGACCCAGCGCCCAGCGGCAACCTGGCTTCCCCATCCCAACTTAACGCCAGCTGGCCCATCAGCCAGGGGATCACAGGGCCATTACTCAAACCTCTGTGACGCCAGGGGAATGGCGAAACGCCCATGTGATGCAGTCGCAGAGGGACTGCAGGCAGGGGAAGGCAGTCAAATTGAACTGAGTCAAACCCATTGGGGAAGCTCCCGGGGCTGGCGGGACCCTGCCTTGGGCAACAAGCCCTGCCCCTGCGGGGCAAACTCAGATGTAAAGTACATTGCAATGGATCCAAATATTTTAAGAGCCATGTGGTTTCATAAGCTTTACATAATTATAAGCAATACCTTTATTCTTAATGCATATTTTTCCAGGTAGTTGGATAATCTATAGTCCTTAATTTATAGAATAATTAACACATGTATCTATTTGTTTAATTAATATGTATCTATTTGCTTCTAACTGCCTTCCCGCAACAGGAAGCATGTAATTTATACCTTTATACATGCATTTATGTGGTGCTCTGCTTTTTATAGTTAAAAATATTTAAGATAGGGGCTGGGATTGTGGCTCAGAAGTAGAGTGCTCAACTAACACGTGCAAGGCCCTGGGTTCGATTTTCAGCACCACATAAAAAAATAAAGATACGTGTCAACCTATAGGTAAAAAATAAAAAATATATAAAAATATTTAAGATAAATGTATTTTACTATAAAAATTTTCTTTCAAGAGATAATACAACCATCAAGTAATCTCTAATTCTCAAATTATTGTACAAACTTTTATAAGATGATAAACAGATATGATTCTGTCAACAAATGTCTAAAGGCTTTAACTACAGTTTCATTGAGATATTTCTTCTTATCAAGGTACAATAATTTGTTTAGATTCTCAGATTTACAGAAATTGTTCCAAAGTATAATCAAAAGAAATAATTCTAAAAAAAGGAAAAGAAGATGCTTCTACAGAGAGGAAATATACATTGCAGGTCCTAAGGAGAAGAAAGAAATCATCTTTGGGTAAAAGAAAAGGTCTTTATATTCTAAATTATAATGATGAAAGGATTTTTGTAAATAGGGAAATCTTTATATACTTATCTAGACAGATGACATAAAAAGTTCAAACAATTGAAAAATAGATTTATGTATAACTGGACTGACTATAAATATTTGGACTGATCAGTTCTAGGATATTTCAGGCTATTTCCCTGATTTTATTATGCTGATGTAAGCTTTCTGTCCACGTTCTGACATGACAGAGCTTATTAAAATATTAAGCTTATACCTAATAATTCTTGCTGTTTGAACAAGGACCAGTTTTTAATGAATCAAATTCATACATCATTTATCAGACCATAAATATTTTAAAATGCTTACTTAAATTCCAATTTTGACACTTCTCCTTGGAGACTAAATTTGATTGATTCAAAGACATCAGTAATGATTACTGCTGCTTCTTGCATATTTCTTCCGTTTGTTGAATATTTGTGGGATTTGGGAGAACATTTTATTACAACTCAAGCTCTCCAAATTAAAGTCATACATTAGTTTTGAGCAATAAAAGTTACAAACTTTGTGGGTAATTCATTTGCATTATATAAATTCTCTGACTGGAACTATAATCCATGAAATATTGTAAGACTTGTATATATTCCCTACACTTGGGAAGTAACCTTAATCATATTTTCTAAAAGGCAATTACAGACACCTATTTAAAGGATAATATTCTGAGATATAGAGATATTTTGAGACCTTCTTTCAGCAAGAGGTTGAGGGTTCTTTTTAAATTGTCCATTTGCATGTAACATCAAAATGGATCAGCTAGTGTATATAGTGGAAAATTACAATGATCAATAAAAAGTATCTCATGTTCATATCTAGCCCCAATTACTATTAACAGAGAAGACCTTAAAATTATCTACTAGAAAGAAAGATCAAAGGAGACCTCTCAAACTTAATATAGACCAGAACAAATTCAGGGAGATTTTCGAGAGATCCAAATTCATGTATTGTAATATTTCAAAATTATGCCAGATGTCTAACCTTATCTAGAGAGATATTATGCTGTTACTCAGGTAAACTTTAAAATAGAGGGCCATCTTAAAAAAACAATTTTAAAGGAAATTTATCTTAACCATGTGTCAATAACACAGAATAGGAACAAACCTAATTGTCTGGAGCACAGACAACTCCCCCAAATTGATTAATATCCAACAGATAAACAGAATGCCAAAAATAATTTTAGTAAGACTTTAGAAAAATCCTATTATTTTCCTAGAGATACTTAAAGATACAATACAGCACCTTAAACTTATAGGGTGCCACCCATTTTCAAAAGATGAATTTATCATCCAGTTAGCCTAGACATCCCAAGGGATTTACAGAAGTTAACATAGTCTTAGCCAAGTTTGGATATTACACCACAGTTTAAATGAAGATCAAATGGGAGACAGAAAAACATAGAGACAGAAAAAGAAGTAAAATGCTAGTCTTGGCCCCAGGAGAAATACATTTCCTGGGTAAAAATTTTACTCCTCTTCTAAGTTAAAAACAGACTTTGAAAGCCTCTAAAAATTAAAACAGGGCAATACTTTGAGCCCCTGTCAATAGTTTGTCACTGAGGAAAATAACCCTAAAAATACCCTAAAATATTAGACACACAGCCATAAATAAATCAGCTTAACAGCTCATACCTTATTTCAATAAGAAATTTAACATGATAGATCTTTTCTCAACATTAATAATATGAGGTAATGCCCTCCATACATTAGTATTTTTAAAATTGGTAAAGCCAAAAATTATATATAATTATTAGTTATTTTTACTACATTAAATAAAGTTGTTAAGGATGCTCATACAACTATTTCTTTATACACAAAGATTGTTTTGACAAAATATCCCTAAAATGTTATTGCTAGCTCAATATCATATAAAATTCTAAATTAGATCACTGTCTTAAACAATACTGTTGACTTGTTTTTACCCATTAATATTTGAGATACTAACTCCTCATACTTAGGTCAACATTAGGTTTGATAACAATAATGACAGCTTTTCATAAATTGGTAAATAAAAGGCTATTTTTAAATTCATTTTTTATTGGTTAAAAAATAACTTCTCTAGGCTTATTTAACATGTGTACTTCCTATTTTGGATAGATGTCTATATTTTTCTCATGCCCCTAGTAAAGACCACCACTCTGTCTCTAGCCTCATTACAAATTAAGATAGTCATCTGAAGTTAATCTAGAGCTAATTTCAAAATATAAATTTTATTATATTCTTCATTTTTAGTAATTCCATTAAAGTAAAAAATTAAGTCATACATTAGTAAAAATGAAGTTTCTATTTGCCATAGTCCTTTTAAATAACCTTTGTCAAGATTCAAGACCAACTAAAGATGTTAAATTTTTTCTTATTATTTAAATATTTGTACTATTGTCTATAACTTAAACTAATGATATTATGACTTATGCCAGCCTTTTTTTCAGTTTTAATAAGTATATTTAAAAGGGGGGAAACAGGACCTCATAGCACACACTAGATCTTATAAAATATTTAACATTTTTTTCTTAAATTGTAATATTGAGAGTCTTACTGTTGCTGAACATGATTCGGTAAATTAAATCAGATGCAAAAGGAGAGTTTAAACCTGTCATCATGAAAATTACTGAAAAACTTGGCACAGGAAGTTAAATTTCCAGCTGCAGAATTTACAGCCATGTAAACAGTGAGTACTTTAAATATTATTATATTATTATAAGTTTCATGAGCTTATCAGATAAGTAAAAATTATGAAGAGACTCTTGAGACACCTCTCAGGTCCACCTTTAATGTGCCTTGCAGTGTGGACTGGAAAATCCACCCATGAAACTGGATTAATTGTACTGACTGTAATGGTCAGTTATATCTATATGTTGATCCTATGGTAAACAGGCTGTCTGGGAGTATCTTTTGAGAAAAAGATAGCATATGAGAAACCCAAACCAGTCAATCATGCTGGTTCTTAGAAATTAAGACTGTATATCTGGACAATTGTCAAAATAGAAAGATTGTTGAAATAGATTTTTCCTATAAATGCCAGTTATTTACAGAAAATATCCACCAATGTATTATTGCTCTAATCATTCTCCAGTAGAAATTGGCAACTTTCCTAAGTGGATAGATTGTGCAAATGCCTTGCCAGTATAACATAAGGTGTCTAGAAATAGTGGATATATTTTAGGCTGGTCTCCTAGAATTACATGAGGATGCCATAACTCCTAGAAACTTTAGTGCTCTGCAAGATGGCATCCAAAAGGATGTTTGATGTTTGACTTCTGCCTCCAGAATTTTTACATTACTGACAGACCTAAAAGACTCCTTATATGTGAGAATTGAGAGAAAGAATGATTAAATATCCTGTAACCTATAAAAATGCAATTTTCCTAACTTTATCTCTAGTTATAATAAAGGAGAAGACACTGATCCTTCATCAATGTTCCTTTGTCCTATTGCCAGCTAGCATGCTGAAATTAACATTCAGGATTTGAAACAGGTGCATGCCATTAACCAGACCTATGCAAGCTCTTGATCTCATGATCCTTGAAGTGACTACTTTAAATATTATTCATTGTTTCTACAATTACAGCTTTTATGGCTATGTCTTAAAACTTACAACATGTGAATTTTCTTAATAATTTGACTTAAATTACTTCCAAGATCCTTCATAGTCAGATAAGTGCTGATGGAAGGATTGAGACTAAGTTAAATGCTTTAGAAGCCAATATAATGAATAATGCAAATGAGCCCTCTGCTTTATGGTTTGAGGAAAGGCTTAAATGCCATGCAAATTAAATATGTCTGTTACTATGGCCAAACACAATGCTTCCCAATAAAATTGGGAAAAATATTAAGAATCTTCTGATGAGTTTTTAGCAGAGTAATAATAATAACCTGGATTTTTCAAAGTTAATTAAATGACTTTAATCCTAAAATATGTTAAAACATTCTATATGATATGTTATTGGAATAATATGTTTTCTACTAATTCCTTTTGTGTCTCAATAGTAGGTCATTACAACCTCGGACCAAGAATCCAGTGACAGGAAGATATAATTCCCCAGTTTCTTTTTTTATATTAAGAAAGGGAGAATATGTCAGGAGCTGCTTTGGAAATACACGCCCTTAAGTCCTGAGCAAGAGATACTGAACAATTATTGTGCCCCACAATAACATGGGCTTTACTTCGGCTCAGATAATGAGGCATGGCTCCAGGAGTAGGCGTTACCTGGTGGGGTTGAGTTATACTCACCTGTCCCTTTGTAATCCTCCCCCTTTGCCCTTTTTGGAATAGAATGTTCTATGGAACCTCCCCTTTGTGTCCCTTATATAAGAATAAAGAATTCCAGTGGCTCTCTCTTTTTCCATGGATCCCTAAGGTTGGAGAGCTGTCCCAGAATTTAAAAAGGCACTTCTGTGTGTTTGTGTGTATTCTTCACCATTTTCTTAAGTTATTGGAATAGTCAGATTTGTGAACATAGCATAGATCACCAGCTAGGACAGATGGTGATATAAAACAATAGTAGCAGCAGCAACAATAAAGACAAATTAATTTTAAAAAGAGCTAGGGATGTAGCTCAGTGGGAGACCATTTCTGGGTCTAATCCCACTACCACAAAAAGGTGGGGTAGGGGAGGGGGAGAGGGGAATGGAGTTAGGAGGAGAGAGGGAGAGAGCGGAGTCAGGGGAGATAGGAGACCTTCATTTTAAAACATCACCTTATATGAAATCTGTTTGACCACAGACCTATATTTTAATACTTACGAACGAACTGATCACACTAGGGACTTTTATAACTTTTACAAAGCTGGGATCATACTCTATTTTGTATTTTGTAGCATGAAAAGGCAATCTTGTATGTTGTCCAAAGAGTAAATTGGGGCTGGGGTTGTGGCTGAGTGGTAGAGCACTTGCCTAGCATGTGTGAGGCACTGGGTTTGAGTCTCAGCACTACATATAAATAAATAAATAAATAAATAAAATAAAGGTCCATCAACATCTAAAAAATGTTTAAAAAGGAATAAATTATACACTTTTTTCTGAAGAAACAAATATTAGTGTTTCTTATTTAAAATATTTTTTAGTTGTAGATGGATACAATATCTTTTTTAAAAATATTTATTTATTTATTTTTTTAGTTTTCGGTGGACACAACATCATTGTTTGTATGTGGTGCTGAGCATCGAACCTGGGCCGCACGCATGCCAGGGGAGCGCGCTACTGCTTGAGCCACATCCCCAGCCCCCAATATCTTTATTTTTATTATTTATTTTTATGTGGTGCTGAGGATTGAACCCAGGGCCACACTCATGCAAGGAAAGTGCTCTACCACTGAGCTACAGCCCCAGCCCATATTAGTGTGTTTTAATAAATAGATTTTCTTATTTTTAATTGACACATATTTATGGTACGTATAAATATAGTATATATTTATGGGTATAATGTGGCATTTTAGTATATATATGTGTACACACATACTATGTAATGATCAGATGAAGGCAATTGCCAAATGTACCACTATAAACTTTTATCTTTTTCTGCTACTAATTCTAACTTGTTTCTCCCCTTCTCTCCTTCCCTTTTCCTTTCTTCTTCCTCCTTTTCTTTCTGTAGTGCTGGGATGGAACCCAGACCTTCATGCATGGTAGCCAAATACTTCTCCACCAAACTTCACTGCCAACCCTCTACTAGTTATTTTGAAATATGTGATTAAAATTGTTGTCATCAACAGTTGTCCCGCTGTGCTATAGAACATTAAAATTTATTCTTCCTACCCAATTGCACTCTTGTATACATTAACCATCCTTTCTCTGTCTTCCCTCCCTCACAACCTTCTTTGACTCTGGTAACCCCTATTCTACTGTCTCTTTAATGATAACAACGTTTTTATTTTTTGGGTGCTGGGGATCAAATCCAGGGGCACTTAACTATTGAGCCACATTCCCAGCCAATATTAACTAAATTTCCACATGTAAGAACTGTGGTATTTGTCTATAACTAACTTATTTTGCTTAACACAATGCCCTCTATTTGCATACATATGCAAATGACAGAATTTCATTCTTTTTATGGCTAAATAACATTGCTATTGTGAATAATGTTATAGTAAACATGTATGTGCAGATGTCTCTTTGATGTACTTATTGCATTCCTTTGGATATATACCTAATAGTGGAATTGCTGGATCATATGGACATTCTATTTCTGTTTTTTTTTTTTTGATGACCCTCCATACTCTTTCCCAGAATGACTGTACTAATTTATATTCTCACTAGTGTTATGTTTCTTTTTAAGATATTTTTTTGTTAACTGACCTTTATTTTATTTTATTTACTTATTTATATGCAATGCTGAGAATTGACCCTAGCACCTCACACGTACTAGGCAAGTGCTCTATCACTGTGAGCTACAACCTCAGCCCCAGTGTTCTATTTCTTAAAACCAAATTTAGGATGCCTCTTTAGATCTGACTGACCTTTCTAGTTTTTAAGGGTTAGCAGTAGTTGCTTTTAAATAAGAATATAACTGCTTGCTGTCATTGCTGATGTTTTATAAAATGTTAACTTATAACAATGTATTTAATTTTATAACATTCTGAGTAATTATATTTTAGCATTATAACCCAATTCACAGATGAGAAGAATGGAAATACATTAGGAGGATGGTAAAGGTTAGTTTAAAATTTATTTGTCTCCATTTTGATAAAGAGAATACAAGTTTGTGTTACTGATTTGTTTTTGAAAGGTCTTCAGACTAAAATTTAATAATGCTTTGTGTTTTAGCATGAAAACATCTGGAAGAAATTCAAGTTTTTTTAATATTTATTTTTTAGGTGTATACAATACCTTTATTTATTTATTTATTTATTTTTATGTGGCGCTGAGGATTGAACCCAGGGCCTCGCACGTGCTAGGCAAGCAAGTGCTCTACCGCTGAGCCACAACCCCAGCCCCAGAATTCAAGTTTTTAAATTTAGTTTATAGAGCATTGTGGCAACTCGTATGTTAATGAAGTATGGCACGAACTTGGCAAAAAAAAGTTATAAGATATAATCACCATAAAATAACAATGTTCATATATGGCTAACACATATTTGATTCTTACTATGTGTCAGGAAATGTATTAATGACATTAGAGTGTATTCTCTTGTTTAATCCTTATAGTAACTCTTTGAGGTCAATGTCATTACCCATATTTTGCCAATAAGGAAACTGAGGTCAAGAAAAGGAAAGTAACTTCCCAAATCCCACCCTATAACTTTATCTAAGTGGGATAGGCCCAGAATAGGTGTAGAATCTTGGTCCTTTGCCACATTTCTTATATATTTTTCAGCTTTTATGATAAAGGGTTATTTAATACCATCTATATCTTTATCATAATGCAGTTGGGTCTCAACCATATGAGAGAAAGATGGCTGACATATTTTTGACTTTTGTTTTAATCTTTAAAAAATCTTTTTTGTTGTAGATGGACACAGTACCTTTATTTTATTTTTATGTGGTGCTGAGGATCGAACCCAGTGCCTCACACATGCTAGGTGAGCACTCTACCACTGAGCCACAAACCTAGCCCCTGTTTTAATCTTCTTTTAGAATAAAACTTTTGCTACAGTTGTGATAGACTCTAGATATTGTCTAACTTGTGAATGTTTTCTTTCCTCTTCCTTGGCATTAATGAATTTACTGTAAAATAGGTGACAAGAAAGAAATTACAAGTAGGGATTTGCTAAGTTCAAGAATGGGTTTAAGGGTCTTTGACTAGTCACATTGCTTCTAGATGAAACTATTATGTTGAAATTATTTGATCTAAGGGGATCAATATAAGGTACGTTTGGGGGTCCTTTGGTCCAGCATGTTGGTTTCTGGGCAGGTAGTGTGATATTTGAGTAGTAGTTCTGGCCTGAATGTCTAAATCTGTGAGGTCTTACCTGTCTCTGCAACTAACTAGTTTGGGGAGTGGGGTGGAGGACTAATCTCTTCAGGTCTTATTTCATCTCTATAAAGGAGGGCACCTTTATTATTTCAGGGTTCTCTGATTTATTGCCTATGTACTTTTTTCACTTGATTCAGTTGTTTGGTTGGTGAAATATTTTTATGAATATATTACATATCATCTAAAAAATCCCATTTAAAATTGGATGCTAAAAAGTTAGAGCCTTAGAACAAAACAAGTCCTACTGAAAACCACTTAGTGTACTAGAGGCATTGAGGAATTAATACACTGAGAGAAAGGATTATAGTAACCAAAGAAAGGATGGGTATATTTTGTTTCTTTTTTATGTTACAGAAATTGTGTACCTTTTTTTTTATATTAGTGGGTTTTGAACCTAGGAACATTTTACCATTAAGCTACTTCCCCAGCCCTTTTTATTTTATTTTTTATTTGGAGACAGGGTCTCTAAATTTCTTAGGGCCTCACTAAATTGCTGAGGCTGATCTTGAATTTATAATCCTCTTGCCTAAGTTTCCTGAGTTGCTGTGATCACAGGCACTTGCCACTGTGCCCAACAAAATTGTAAACTGTTGACAGAGGGAATAGTATGGCTAAAAGCATAATGGAAATAGAATAAAAATTACTCATGCCAAGATATTGACATGCCAGGCATTGCTGATCCTGATTTTACATGTTTAATATAAATGTAATATAATGTAAATTGAAGACTCTCCCTCTATATATTTTCAAGTGATGGGTTTGAAATTAACAGATCAAAATTTAGTGGGGTGTGAACATTAAAAATGTATAGTACTTAATGATAGTTAAGAGTTGTGTACGTGCATGATACAAGATGTAAAGTGTACTTTTAACAGTGTCATGGTCAAGAAGTTTGACTTTCTGTAATGTATGGAAGGAATATAGCAAAAACAAATGAACAAAACCGTAATGGAAATATGAAAAATTCACACTTCAAGATAGGATGGAATGAGTATATTGATTCTTACTTAATTTTGTAGTTTTAAACTGTCCTGAATTTCTAAGTTCTTTCTTTCCTATTCTCTTCCCTTTTCTTCTTTCCCTCCTACCCTTTCTTCCTCCCTTTCATTAGAGTTATAAAGAAAAGCATTTGAGAATTGTTTTAGTTTAGGCTGAAGAAGCTGCAGGACTTTGCAAATTATTGATTTCCTTGTACTGGGTGCCATCTTGTGGCCTTGCGGTTACAGTGCAATGTAATTCCTTTAATAGAAAACTTGCAAATCCCATTTCTAATGTCTTGACTGAATGGTACAAATGGCCAGAGCTTGAAGTTAATGAAATCAAGACCACAGAGTATATTCTTTTTAAAAAATATTTTTAGTTGTAGATTGATACAATACCTTTATTTTATTTATTTATTTTTATGTGGTGCTGAGGATTGAACCCATATGTGCAAGGCAAGTGCTCTGTCACTGAGTTACAGCCCCAGCCCTACAAAGTTGATTCTTAACTTCTGTCTAGCCTTGGTCACACACTGGACCCCTAAGCCTAGCCAATCAACTTCAAAGTATGTGACATTTTGTAGTGGATAATTACAGAAGAGGAAGACGAGCCGGTTCTCTCTTTTTTCTGCATGCCTCCTTCCTTCCTTCTCCCTCTCTCAATACTGGAGATTGAGCCCAGTGGTGCTCTACCACTGAGCTACATCCCTATACCTTTTTTTTATAGTTGCATAATTATTATATATAATAGTAGATTTCATCATGACATATTTGTATATGCACATGACATAATTTGACCAGTTTCAATCCCCAGTACCCCTTGTTCTCCTTCCCCCAGATCCCCTTCCTCTACCCCATTGGTATCCCTTCTTATTTTCATGATCTCCCTTTTTTTCCTTCTTTAGCTTCAGCACATGAAAGAAAATTTACAATCCTTGACTTTCTGAGTCTGGATTATTTTAGTTAGCATTGATGTTCTCAAGTTCCATACATTTTTCGGCAAATGACAAGTTCCATTCTTTATGGCTGAATAAAATTCTGTTGTGTGTGTATTTTCTTTATTCATTCATCTGTTGAAGGATACCTAGATTGATTCCATACCTTGGCTGATGTGAATTGTGCTGCAATAAATATTGTGTGCATGTATTTCTGTAGTATGCTGATCTTAATTCTTAATTCTACCAAAAAGCAGTATAACCCATTCCTTGTCTTTTAAGGAACCACCATACTGATTTCCACAGTGGTTGTATTAATTTACATTCCCACCAACAGTGTATGAAAAAATTTTCCCCCTGCATCCTTATATTTTTAATTAATTTATTTGTTCTTATTTGTTATACATGACAAGCAGAATGCATTTCAATTCATAGTACATATATGGAGCACAATTTTTCATTTCTCTGGTTGTACACAAAGTAGAGTCACACCATTTGTGTCTTCATACGAGTATCTAGGGTAAAGATGTCCATCTCATTCCACCATCTTTCCTACCCCCATGCCCCCTCCATTCCCCTTTCTCCTCTTTGCCCTATCTAAAGTTCCTCCATTCCTCCCATGCTCCCCCACCCATTATGGATCAGCATCCACTTATCAGAGAAAACATTTGGCCTTTGTTTTTTGTGATTGGCTTACTTCACTTAGCATGATATTCTCTAACTCCATCCATTTACCTGCACATGCCGTGATTTTCTCTTTTAATACTGTGTAATATTCTATTGTGTATGTATAATACAGTTTCTTTATCCATTCATCTATTGAAGGCCATCTAGGTTGTTTCCACAATTTAGCTATTGTGAATTGTGCTGCTATAAACATTGATGTGGCTGTGTCCCTGTAGTATGCTGATTTTAAGTCCTTTGGGTATAAACTGAGGAGTGGGATAGCTGGGTCAAATGGTGGTTCCATTCCAGATTTTCTAAGGAATCTCCACACTGCTTTCCAGATTTTTGACTTTCTAACAAGAATGAGATGAAGTCTTGGTGTAATTTTGATTTTCATTTACCTAATGGCTAGGATGTTGAACTTCTTTTAGTTTACTTTTCTTTTCTTTTTTCTTTTTTTTTTTTGAGACAGGTCTCACTAAGTGATCTCAAACTGGCTATCCACGTGCCTCTGCCTCTCAAGTAGCTGGGATTATAGGTGTGTGTCACTGTGCCAGGTTGGTGCTTTGTCTCTTGAGGCTGTGTCACAAGCACTGTAGTCCCTCCTTATCTGAGGGGGATATATTCTAAGACCTCCAGTGGATGTCTGAAACTGCCAGTGGTACTGAAAACTACATATACTGTTTTTTTTTTATATGTACACACCTATGATAAAGTTTATCATTTAGGCACAGTAAGATATTAACAACAAGGGCTGGGGTTGTGTCTCAGTGGTAGAGTGCTTGCCTAGTATGCATGAGGCACTGTGTTCAATCCTCAGCATCACATAAAAATAAATAAATAAAATAAAGGGATTGTGACATCTACAACTAAAATATTTTAAAAAGACATTAACAATAATAATGTACAGCAATTATAACAATATAGTGTAATAAAAGTTATGTAAATATAGTCTCTCTCAAAATATCTTATAATGTATTAACCCTTCTTTGTCCTGTAGTGATGTGACACGTTACAATGCCTATGTGATGAGATGAAGGAAGTAAATGAGGTAGGCATTGTGATATAGTGTTAGGCTACTTCATAAGGGTTATTTAAATACAAGCACTGACATACTGATACCTCAATAGTCAATCTGATAACTCATATTGGCTACTAAGTTATACAGTATGGATGTTGGGCAAAGGGATGATTCACGTCCTGAGTGGGATGGAGTGGGAAGCACAAGATTTCATATCACTACTCAAAATGGTGCTAAACTTTAAACTTATGAATTGTTTATTTTGGAATTTTCTATTTAATGGTTTTGGACTGGTTGACTGAGAGTAACTGAAACTTGGTTAACTGAAACCTTGGAAAGCAAAAATATGGCCTTCAGAGAAATAGGGCACCTGACACTTTCCCTCATCCCTGTATTTCTTTGTACTCACTCATGCTTATCTTGCAGTCTCCACAGGTGTTGGTGTATTTAGTACTTATTACACTGTATTACAATTCCTTTTTTTGTTTGTTTTTGGGTACTGATGATTGAACCTAGGTGCACTTGACCATTGAGCCACATCCCCAGCCCTTTTTGATTTTTTTTTTTAAATTTTGAGACAGGGTCTCCCTAAGTTGCTAAGGGCCTCCCTAAGTTGCTGAGGCTGGCTTTGAACTCAAGATCCTCCTGCCTCAGCATCCTGAGTTGTTGGGATTACAGGCATGTACCACCACATCTGGCTTCAATTATTTTTTTTATGTGCTGCTTTCATTTAGGAGCCTGTGGGATTCTTGAGGGAAGAGTTTGTATCATTTTTAAAATCTCTATTGCCTAGCAAAGTACCTTGTATATGTGCGGGTGATAGTTTTGGTATGAACAGATGCATGATTCAGGTGAATTTTGGTGTCTGAATTGACACTTGAATTTGATTTAAAAAATTTTAAGCCAGGCTGGGGTTGTAGCTCAGTGTTAAGAGTGCTTGTCTCGCACATGTGAGGCACTGGGTTTGATCCTCAGCACTACATAAAACTAAATAAAATAGATATTGTGTTCATCTACAACTAAAAAGAATTTTAAAAATTCTAAGCCTACATTTCAGGAAGGTGGATCTTTTAAATATACGTTTTCAGTTCTTATATTATGCCAAAATATACATTATATTGGTAATGATATTGGTAAAAGTCGTTTTTGCTATCTAAAACTAAATGCATAGTTAACTGTGATAAACATTTTCTTTCCTTTTCAAAAGCTAGGTAAAAATATAATGAGTTTATATCAATGTCTGAGTGTATATATATACATGTGTGTATAAATTTACAAATGTATATACATTCTCTCTCTCTCTCTCTCTCTCTCTCTCTCTCTCTCTATATATATATATATATATATATATATATATATATATATATTTCCCTTGACAGACACACATCTATGGAGCTATTTACCTGAAACATATATTTCATTACATTTTATATATCAAAAGGCTGTATTCAAAGATATTTCAGAGGGTTGGGGGTATAGTTTAATGGTAAACAATTGCCTAGCATGTGAGAGGCCATGGGTTTGATCTCTAACACTGCAAAAAAAAAAAAAGATATTTTAGACATAGTATTTTCAAAGTTCACAGGTAACAAAATAATGTTAGGATGGCTTTCAGGTATCAGATGGGGGGTAGGACACAAAAGTTTCATTAATAAAATACCAGTTAATGTGTTCAAGAACAAAAATATACAACCTGGAGTCTGTTGATAGATGGGTGGTTTAAAATATGTTAGATGTGCTCTTGGACAGAGATTATGGTGATGGTGATGATGGTTGGGAGACAGGATGAGTAATGATCCCTGTGTGAGATTCTGGAGACTAAGAAATCCCTAAAAGAGCAGAACACCATTATCTCTGGAAAGCTTGAAACATTAGTAGTGTATCCCTCTGCATATTTCATTCAATAGAAGACTAGGAATTTGAGGGAGAAGCAAGGAAGTATAGATGTTATATAACTAGTACAATGAAAAGACAATGTGTTCTACAGAAACTTCAGGTTGTTTATTATTTTGGAATAAGCTCCTGTATTTGTCATGGCATAATTTTGAGCAGCTGCACAGGCAACAGATACGTTTCCTACTTTCTTCAGCTGGTTGACAACTGTCTCCAGAGCCGGGTTTCTCACTCATCACTATTGATATCTTGGGCCATATGGCTTATTGTGGGACTATCCTGTGCATTGTAGGATGTTTAGAATTCCTAGCCCTTATCCTCTAGATGCCTGTTATGGTTTGGATCTGGAATGTTTCCTGAAGGTTGCTCTCTAGCTACTGGCACTTTTGGGAGAAGAGTGGGACCTAGTTAAGTAGGTCACTGGGAGTATGTTCCTGAAGATCAAATCTTATCTCAGGCCCCTTCCTCTTACTTTTGCTTCTTTGCCACCATGAGTGGTCACTTCTAGTGATGGCTTTCCCCAGGGAGAGGGGATTAGCATGAAGACAGGATGAGATTAATTCTCCCAGGAAAACTACAGAGTACATCTATAAATAATTACAATAAAGTTGCTGCCATATCAGGGTGGTAAACAGGGTGATGAAGTAGCACTGGAGTTCTGCTTTGTATGTGGCTATTTGTTCAGAGCTAGCTATATATATGTAGAGATTCAGCTTTCATTTTTTGAACTAAATATAAACATAACCTGCTTATAAATTTGATACAAGCTAAAAATGTGACTTTAGGAAAAATGGGGCCAGAGGGGTTTATGTTATTACAGTGCAGAGAGCTGTGGCGTCAGCCATCCCTATCAGATTGCTAGGGAAGGTTACCATACTTGAAACCTGTTCTTCACTGCTGTCCTTAAAGGTATGGACAGGTGAGCCAAAGTGGGGTAGGGGTACTAAGAGTTCAGAAACTAGAATCAGCCTGTCTGGGTTTGATGTCTGTTTTTGATAGCCAGCTATGTGACTTTGGGTAATTTATCTGAGTTTCAGTTCCCTCATCTGTACAACTACTCAAAGAATTGTGGGTATTAAATGAAAATGCATCTAACCTGCTTAACATCATACCCAGCATGTGGAATATATTTCATAAATGTTAGTTATTATTGCTGTTACTATTTGATTCAATCTCACAATTCTTACTTTGGATCTTTATTTATTTATATGCGGTGCTGAGGATTGAACCTAGGGCCTTCACAGATGCCAGGCAAGTACTCTACCACTGAGCCACAACCGTAGATCCTCACAATTCTTACTTTGGAAAGATAGAAAATAACTGCTTAGGACTTTTATATTCTCCAAGAAATTACTACTATAACACAATGATAATAAAACAGTGACCTTTATTGAGAACTTTCAAGCATTAAAACTTGATGAAGTAGTTTTCAATTTAGTTTATCAAAATACTTCAGTTTTCCAGTTGGATCTGGGATTATCTGTTAAGACAAAACAAAAAAAGCAAATTATTCCTTTTAAAAGTCATAGTCTGGCATTAGTTTCCTATCTCTTGACTGAAGATAAAAAATTACATTTGTATACCAAATTGTATCATATATACTTAAGAAAAACTAGATATGTCCTACCTACTAATCTCAGCTATCCCAAAAAGTAAAACATTTATTTTTTAAAATAAATTAACATCTGTACTCAAGCACCCCAAAATTTACTTACAGCTCTTCTCTTGGCCACCAGGCTTTCATAGCATCTTCAGGTTTGATCTAGTTAAATCAAACACATTGAGAGCATGGCTACAGATGTTAATGTATTTTTAAAACTGTTTGCTGATTAAATGATGATATGCTACGATAACTTGAAAAGGGGGTAGTGTGTTCATTATGGGTTTATCAAGAGAATTTTTGGGAGCTCCACAATGCAACTTTTTAATCTCAAGCTACAAAGTTAACAAAGATTCAAAACAATATCAATTATTACCTTCAATAACTATTTTAGTGAATGAGTACTCTGAAAGAAAAATGCTCCTTCCAAGAGCATGATAGCCATAAGAACTTATATACTTTATTTTTTCCAATATAATTTGATCTCACATTAACTATGTTACTTGTTGGTTAAAGTACATCTACCTTTGCATATAAAAATAACCTATGGTAATCACTATAATTAACAGATTTTGAATCAGTTTCTAATAGATTTGCAAAACAGTTTTGCCTTTGAGATCAAAGTTAATATTACAATACCAACTGAGTCATCTCTACATAGATCTGATGGATCTTAAAGGGGATTTGAAGTTATGCACTAAAGGTACATTGAGTACTAGGTTCTTTATAAATTAAGTCACAAGTTAGTTTATATTTATAGATTATGGAATCTTACAGATAGAAATATGAATCAGAAACTGCTATCTTAAAAACTAGCTTACAAAGCATTTGTTGGATAAGTAATTCAAGGTAGGGGATATTTCCCTCTGAAGTTATATCAAAACCAACTGTGAATGATAAATGATATCACTACCAAGCACAGGCATGTGCTAAGTATCCAACTACTGAGAGATTAGTGAGAACTGCCAAGAAGTACAAATTAACTATGAAAGGCATTACAGGATGAGTATTATACATTTCAGAAAACACACTATCTACTTGATAACTTTTAGGGGTCACAAGCCCCTTTGAGAATCAAACTATGAATTCTTCCTTCAGAAAAATACATATGTATTATCACACTTTGTTTTTATTCTTAATTGACAAATAATAATTATATATATTTATGGGTTTTGGTCATTCTTTCAACACACATATACTGAACACCTGCTATATGATAACTATTCAAACTATTACTATAGCTAGATAGTACTTATTAGTGAACCCTTGGAGTTATAGTCTAATTCTAATTTTAGATTGTGGCAAATGCTTAAAAATATGGGGTGGAGATAGTGGTGAGGAAAGAATTTCAAGATGATATTTGAACTGAAATGTGAGTGAAGAGAGGGAGCCAGTAATACAGAAAGCAATACAGAAGGAACAGCAAGGGCAAAGGCCCTGAGGCAGGAATTAGCTTAGCATGTTCAAGGAACATAAAAGGGTACACCTGAGGTTAAAGAGTAAATTACTCCTTCTGAATGTTTATGGATAATGGTACCTTTCTTTTTGGATTGCCAAGGAATTAAGTCTTAGAAATTTATATTTTCCTATTCTAAAATAATGATTTCTTCCTCTAATGCACTAGTATTTTTAAATTTCCTAACTATAGTTTGTATAAAACACTTGATTTTTAGAAGATAAAAATTCAAAGATTTTTGGTTGTTACTTAAGCAAAGTTTCAAGCAAGTTTCTAAATGTATTTTGAATATGTATCTACAAATTATGTAGTCTCCCTGATGAAAGAATGTACTGGTTTCAATCTTTTTCTTCTTCAAATGACATGGAGATAATCCTTAGTTTCACTGTTTATTAGATCAGATTTTCTCAAAGGCTTTTTATTTTTATTTTTATTTTTTTTTTTAAACATTTTTTTTTATTTATTTTTTAGTTTTCGGCGGACACAACATCTTTGTATGTGGTGCTGAGGATCGAACCCGGGCCGCACGCATGCCAGGCGAGCGCGCTACCACTTGAGCCACATCCCCAGCCCAAAGGCTTTTTATTATACACAGAAAGGTCTTGCCTGTAACTGTTTCTCGGCTCATAATATAGGAAGAATTTCATACACGCCCTCTAAATTTATTCTACTAAGTCTCTGTTTTTCCCCCTGGAATAGTGTATTTCTTGGATACTTAGCTTTAAAATTCACAGTATTAAACCCCATATTCTGCTTTCTTTAGTTTCAATTACTCTTCCTATAGTCCAGAGAATGTCTGTACTTTGTGATTTGTGCTTAGCTTGCTTCATTTATGAAGCCAAAACAGTTCTATTACAAGGCAATTTTTTGGCTCCAGCCATGCCTTTAACAGAAAAATCAACATGACTTACTGTTTCACTACCAGGTTTCCAGCCAGCGGGGCAGACTAAAAGGAACAAAAATGGGCAAAAGACAGTTTAAAAATAGAATTTAGTGTTTTTAAAAGCAACTCCTGAATTTGTTTTCGTATGAAACTGAAATTACAGAATATATAAATAACAACATTTCGAGTTCCGGCTCCCGGAACCGTCCCGGAACCGCCCTGGCTCAGGGCTGCGGAGCCCGCGGAGGCTGCTTCTTGGACCCTGCTACTATCAGAGCATACACCAAACACTAAGCGGCCGAATTCCGGCTCCCGGAACTGAGCCCGCGGGGGCTGCTTCTTGGAGCCTACACTTATAGGAGCTTACACCGAGCACGGAGCGGCCGAGTTCCGGCTCCCGGAACTTCCCTGGACCGGGGCTAGGAGCCCGCGGAAACTGTGTCTCGGTCCGGGTCCTGCTGAGGGCTGGTCAGGTCTCACCCGTTGCTTGGGTTGCCCGGCAAGGGGAACGAAATGCTGCCATTCGCATAGGATACCAACATGGCAGAGATCTGATGTCAGCAGAAAGCGGTGGAGGAGAGATCTTCATCAATACCAGCGGTGACATAAGCAGTTGGTCTCCTGGTAAGGGGGGTGAGGCTCAGTCACCCGAGTCTCCTCAATTTGTCCTCGAGCCAGAGGGAAGGAGCCGGGCCGCCGCAAGCCCCCGGAGCAGGCCCAGCGGCTCGCCAGCGTGGTGACCGCGTGACCCCAATTGGAGAGGGGGCGGAGCGGAGCCGCCACCCACACCCGCCAGGTGGGCAGACCCACGACCCAGTAGTACATGGGCGTGGTAGGAGGGGCAGGGCAGAGCCGCCCTTCGCGCTTGCAAGGTAAACAGACCTGTGACAGCCTGGCGGGTCAGGCCCAGTGGCCTGCCAGTGTGGTACACACGTCACCCCAACTCGAGTAGGGGCAGAGCAGATCCTTATCCCACGCCCGGATCAGGCCCTGCCGGTGTGGTGGTCACGTGACCCCAATTGGAGTGGGGGTGGAGCGGAACCGCCACCCGTGCCCGCAGGGTGAGCAGACCAGTGATCAACCTGCAGATCAGGCCCAGGGGTCCGCAGGCGTGGTAGGAGGGGCAGGGCAGATCCGCCGCCCGCGCCTTCAAGGTAGGCAGACCTACAACAGACCGGCGGATCAGGCCCAGGAGCCTGCCGGCGGGGTACAAACACCACCCTAATTGGAGTAGTGACAGAGCAGAGTCGCCTCCCTTGCCAGGAACAGACCCAGCATCCTGCAGGCGGGGTAGTCACGACACCCCAATTGGAGTAGGGGCAAAGCAGAGCCTCCACTCGTGCCCGAAAGGTGGGCAGATCTGCGACCGACCAGAAGGACAGGCCCAGTGGCCTGCTGGTACGACAGACACGTCACCCCAATTGGAGTAGGGGCAGAACAGAGCCGCCACCAGCTCCCAGAACAGGCCCAGTGACCTGCCGGCGTGGTAGCCACGACACCCCAATTGGAATAAGGAGAGAGCAGAGCCGCCGCCCGCACCTGCAGGAAAGATACGCAAGCAGTATGAAAAGACAAGGAAAAAAAGGACCACAAGCAATGCAGGTCAACGCAACTTTAGAAGAGGTAACAGCTGCAGCAGATGGAATGTCAGATAAAGAATTCAGGATATACATGCTTCAGATGATCTGGAGTATCAAGGAAGACATTAAACAGCAAAATCAGACAATGAAAGATCACTTCGACAACGAATTACGCAAACAAATCCAGGAAGCAAAGGATCAACTATACAGGGAGATAGAGGTTATAAAAAACAAGCAATCAGAAATCCTAGAAATGCAGGAAGCAATAAACCAACTTAAAAACTCAATGGAGAATACTACCAACAGAGTAGAACACTTAGAAGATAGAACATCAGACAATGAAGACAAAGTATTTCAACTGGAAAAGAACATAGACAGCTCAGCAAGACTGTTAAGAAACCATGAGCAGAACATCCAAGAAATATGGGATAACATTAAGAGACCAAACTTAAGAGTCATTGGGATACAGGAAGGTACAGAGCTCCAAACCAAAGGAATGAGCAGTCTATTCAATGAAATAATACAAGAAAACTTCCCAGACTTGAAGAATGAGACAGAATCCCAAATCCTAGAAGCCTACAGGACGCCGAATGTGCAAAATCATAAGAGATCCACACCTAGACACATTATAATGAAGATGCCCAACATACAGAATAAGGAGAGAATTTTAAAAGCTACAAGAGAAAGGAAGCAGATTACATTTAGGGGCAAGCCAATCAGGATAACAGCTGATCTTTCAACACAGACTCTGAAAGCTAGAAGATCCTGGAATAACATATTTCAAACACGGAAAGATAATGGGTTCCAACCAAGAATTGTGTATCCAGCGAAATTAAGCTTCAGGATGGAGAATGAAATTAAAACCTTCCACGATAAACAAAAGTTTAAAGAATTCGCAGCTAGAAAACCATCTCTTCAAAACATCCTAGCCAAAGTATTACAGGAAGAGGAAATGGAAAATAACAATGAAAACCAACAGTGGGAGGTAGGACAGTAAAGGGGGGGGGGGAAACAATCAAAGAGGAAAACAAACAATGTTTAGTAACAGAAATAAACAAATATGGCTGGAAGAACAACCCATATCTCAATAATAACCCTAAATGTTAATGGCTTAAACTCACCAATTAAGAGACACAGGCTAGTAGAATGGATCACAAAACAAGACCCAACAATATGCTGCCTACAGGAGACGCATTTGATAGGAAAAGACATACATAGGCTGAAGGTGAAAGGTTGGGAAAAATCATATCACTCATATGGACTTCGGAAACAAGCAGGCGTGTCCATACTCATATCAAATAAAATAGATTTCAAGCCAAAGTTAATCAAAAGAGATAAAGAGGGACACTACATACTGCTTAAGGGAACCATACACCAACAAGACATAACAATCATAAATATTTATGCCCCAAACAATGGTGCAGCTATGTTCGTCAAACAAACTCTTCTCAAGTTCAAGAGTCTAATAGACCACCACACCATAATCATGGGAGACTTCAACAAACCTCTCTCGCCACTGGACAGATCTTCCAAACAAAAGTTGAATAAGGAAACTATAGAACTCAATAACACTATTAATAACCTAGACCTAATTGACATATATAGAGTATACCACCCAACATCAAGCAGTTACACTTTTTTCTCAGCAGCACATGGATCCTTCTCAAAAATAGATCATATATTATGTCACAGGGCAACTCTTAGACAATATAAAGGAGTAGAGATATTACCATGCATCTTATCTGATCATAATGGAATGAAACTGAAAATCAACGATAAAAGAAGGAAGGAAAAAGCATACATCAATTGGAGAATGAACAATAGGTTACTGAATGATCAATGGGTTATAGAAGACATCAAGGAGGAAATTAAAAAATTCTTAGAGATAAATGAAAACACAGACACAACATATCGGAATCTATGGGACACATTGAAAGCAGTTCTAAGAGGAAAATTCATTGCTTGGAGTTCATTCCTTAAAAAAAGAAAAAAACAACAAATAAATGATCTCATACTTCATCTCAAAATCCTTGAAAAAGAAGAGCAAAACAACAGCAAAAGAAGTAGAAGGCAAGAAATAATTAAAATCAGAGCTGAAATTAATGAAATCGAAACAAAAGAAACAATTGAAAAAATTGACAAAACTAAAAGTTGGTTCTTTGAAAAAATAAACAAAATCGACAGACCCTTAGCGATGCTAGTGAAGAGAAGAAGAGAGAGAACTCAAATTACTAGCATACGGGATGAAAAAGGCAATATCACAACAGACACTTCAGAAATACAGAAGATAATCAAAAACTATTTTGAATCCTTATACTCCAATAAATTAGAAGATAGTGAAGGCATAGATAAATTTCTTAAGTCATATGATCTGCCCAGATTGAGTCAGGAGGATATAGAAAACCTAAACAGACCAATATCAATTGAGGAGATAGAAGAAACCATCAAAAGACTACCAACTAAGAAAAGCCCAGGTCCCGATGGGTATACAGCAGAATTTTACAAAACCTTTAAAGAAGAACTAATACCAATACTTTTCAAGCTACTTCAGGAAATAGAAAAGGAGGGAGAACTTCCAAATTCATTCTATGAGGCCAACATCACCCTGATACCTAAACCAGACAAAGACACTTCAAAGAAAGAAAACTACAGACCAATATCTCTAATGAACCTAGATGCAAAAATCCTCAATAAAATTCTGGCGAATCGGATACAAAAACATATAAAAAAAATTGTACACCATGATCAAGTAGGATTCATCCCTGGGATGCAAGGCTGGTTCAATATACGGAAATCAATAAATGTTATTCACCACATCAATAGACTTAAAAATAAGAACCATATGATCATCTCGATAGATGCGGAAAAAGCATTTGACAAAGTACAGCATCCCTTTATGTTCAAAACTCTAGAAAAACTAGGGATAACAGGAACATACCTCAATATTGTAAAAGCAATCTATGCTAAGCCTCAGGCTAGCATTATTCTGAATGGAGAAAAACTGAAGGCATTCCCTCTAAAATCTGGAACAAGACAGGGATGCCCTCTCTCTCCACTTCTCTTCAACATAGTTCTCGAAACACTGGCCAGAGCAATTAGACAGACGAAAGAAATTAAAGGCATAAAAATAGGAAAAGAAGAAATTAAATTATCACTATTTGCAGATGATATGATTCTATATCTAGCAGACCCAAAAGGCTCTACAAAGAAACTATTAGAGCTAATAAATGAATTCAGCAAAGTGGCAGGATTTAAAATCAACACGCATAAATCAAAGGCATTCCTGTATATCAGCGACAAATCCTCTGAAATGGAAATGAGGACAACCACTCCATTCACAATATCTTCAAAAAAAAAATAAAATACTTGGGAATCAACCTAACAAAAGAGGTGAAAGACTTATACAATGAAAACTACAGAACCCTAAAGAGAGAAATAGAAGAAGATCTTAGAAGATGGAAAAATATACCCTGTTCATGGATAGGCAGAACTAACATCATCAAAATGGCGATATTACCAAAAGTTCTCTATAGGTTTAATGCAATGCCAATCAAAATCCCAATGGCATTTCTTGTAGAAATAGAGAAAGCAATCATGAAATTCATATGGAAAAATAAAAGACCCAGAATAGCAAAAACAATGCTAAGCAAGAAGTGTGAATCAGGCGGTATAGCGATACCTGACTTCAAACTATACTACAGAGCAATAGTAACAAAAACAGCATGGTACTGGTACCAAAACAGGCGTGTGGACCAATGGTACAGAATAGAGGACACAGAAACCAATCCACAAAACTACAACTATCTTATATTTGATAAAGGGGCTAAAAGCATGCAATGGAGGAAGGATAGCATCTTCAACAAATGGTGCTGGGAAAACTGGAAATCCTTATGCAACAAAATGAAACTGAATCCCTTTCTCTTGCCATGCACAAAAGTGAATTCAAAATGGATCAAGGAACTTGATATCAAATCAGAGACGCGCCGTCTGATAGAAGAAAAAGTTGGCTACGATCTACAGTCGGTGGGGTCGGGCTCCAAATTCCTCAATAGGACACCCATAGCACAAAAGTTAATAACTAGAATCAACAAATGGGACTTACTCAAACTAAGAAGTTTTTTCTCAGCAAAAGAAACAATAAGAGAGGTAAATAGGGAGCCTACATCCTGGGAACAAATCTTTACTCCTCACACTTCAGATAGAGCCCTAATATCCAGAGTATACAAAGAACTCAAAAAATTAGACAATAAGAGAACAAACAACCCAATCAACAAATGGGCCAAGGACCTGAACAGACACTTCACAGAGGAGGACATACAGTCAATCAACAAGTACATGAAAAAATGCTCAACATCTCTAGCTGTCAGAGAAATGCAAATCAAAACCACCCTAAGATACCATCTCACTCCAGTAAGATTGGCAGCCATTAGGAAATCAAACAACAACAAGTGCTGGCGAGGATGTGGGGAAAAGGGTACACTTGTACATTGCTGGTGGGACTGCAGATTGGTGCAGCCAATTTGGAAAGCAGTATGGAGATTTCTTGGAAAGCTGGGAATGGAGCCACCATTTGACCCAGCTATTCCCCTTCTTGGTCTATTCCCTAAAGACCTAAAAAGAGCATGCTACAGGGACACTGCTACATCGATGTTCATAGCAGCACAGTTCACAATAGCAAGACTGTGGAACCAACCTAGATGCCCTTCAATAGACGAATGGATAAAAAAAATGTGGCATTTATACACAATGGAGTATTACTCTGCATTAAAAAATGACAAAATCATAGAATTTACAGGGAAATGGATGGCATTAGAGCAGATTATGCTAAGTGAAGCTAGCCAATCCCTAAAAAACAAATGCCAAATGTCTTCTTTGATATAAGGAAAGTAACTAAGAACAGAGTAGGGACGAAGAACAGGAGAAGAAGATTAACATTTAACAGGGATGAGAGGTGGGAGGGAAAGGGAGAGAGAAGGTAAATTGCACGGTAATGGAAGGAGACCCTCAGGGTTATACAGTGGAGGGGGTAGAGAGAGAGGAGGGGAGGGGAGGGGAGAGGTGGGGAGGGGGGAGGGTGGATGATGGGAAAGGCAGCGGAGCACAACAGACACTAGTATGGCAATTTGTAAATCAATGGATGTGTAACTGATGTGAATCTGCAATCTGTGTATGGGGTGAAGGTGGGAGTTCATAACCCACTAGAATCAAAGTGTGGAATATGATATGTCAAGAAATTTGTAATGTTTTGAACAACCCACAATAAAAAATTAAAAAAAAAAATAAAAAAAAAAAATAACAACATTTCTAGACCATCAAACACTTGATTTCTGTTAGCTTGCCTGAACACACTAAGGAATTTTAATCATGGAGATTATCAATTTAGTTACATTTGTAATATAAGAAACTAAACTGAAGGTATCTAATAAAGTTGAAAAGTTTGCAAATCTTATCAACTGAAAAGCCTGGGCATAGCAAAAATTTCTCTGACTCTTCATAAATTTCCACTAAATTTGTCTGCCTTTGTAATCTATGTCAAGAGACTTTAGAATGCACCCTGACTGCTGGGTATGGTGGTGCACACATGTAATTCCAGCTTCTTGGGAGACTGAGGCATGAGGATCAAACATTTGAGGACAGCCCGGGTAATAAGAAAAAGAGCTGGGGAGCTGGGGATGCAGCTCAGTGGCACAGTGCTTCCCTTCCATTTTGTTACTGGTGAAACTTGGAGTAAAAGAATGAACTGATAGCTTACTAGTACGATACTAAATAATTCTGAGGAGTATATTATAGATAAACCCAGCCAGTGTGTGGTACATGCATGTAATCCCAGCTACTTGGGAGGCTGAGATGGGAGGATTGCAAATTCGGACTAGCCTCAGCAATTTAGCGAGGCCCTCAGCAACTTAGTGAGACCTTGCCTTGAAATAAAAAATAAAAAGGGGTGGGGATATATGGTTTAGTGGTAAAATGCCTGGGTTAAATGCCCAGTATCCAAAAAATGTTAAATCCAGTCACATGTGGTGGTGTACAGCTGTAATCTCAGCTACTTTGGGAGGCTGAGGAAGGAGGACTGAAATTTGGAGGTTAGCCTCAGCAACTCAGCCAGACCCTGCCTCAAAAAACAAGAAAACAAAAGGTTGAGTATGTAGCTCAATGGTAGAGAACCCCTGGTTTTAATCTCCAGTACTGAAATACAAATACAAATACAAACAAAAACCAACCAAACAAAAAACCCCTAAATCCAATAATATAAAGAAGACCTATATTACAAAATATTGCCATGTTGACACTTGACACATTTTAAGGTTATAGAAACATAATTTGAAAAATTGCAGTAGCAGAAACCTTTTTCTGAGTTTATTAAAAAATACATAAATACATGTGTATATACATATATTCCTCAGTCTTTTTAATTTTGAAACAGGTGTCACTAAGTTGCTGAGGTTGGCTTTGAACTTGTGATCCTCCTGCCTCAGCCTCCTAAACCACTGGGATTTCAGGTGTGTGTCACTGTGCCTAGACAAATAATGAATATTTTTGCATCTGTATAATTAAGCAAAATATACTTGTGATATTTTGTTAAAAGCAGTAAATAATTTGTTTTGCTAAAAGAACCTAATAAATTGAAAACACTCAGAATACTTTGGAACCACCCAAATAACTTTTAGGATAAGAAACCAAACTAACTATGTTGCTATCTCACAGTAAAAGAATCAAAAGTTTAGAAAATAAGGGTACCGAGGAGGAGGGAAGATGGCGGCGAGGGGAGTGCATTACCCCCGTGTGCTGCTTCACTGTGTGGGAGTATGACAAGTCAGGACGGCTAAAGGATATCTTGTTAGGAATTTCCAGCAATAGTGGGGTGCGCCGGAACCTGGAGGAAGGATTTCCATCGCATGAGGATCGGCTACGGGGACTCAAACGCGAGAGGTTTGTCGCACGGAGGGTAATACTGCTTATTCAGCAAATCGCCCCGCGGCTAGAGTCTGCAAGGCGCGCTGGGATAGAGACGCAGGGTTACAGCGCTGCAGTTTCTGCCAGACGCGCAAGCACCGCACTCAGGGCTGAATTCTGGGTTCGAGACGGGGAAGGAAGCGGTCCATCTCGGTTCTCCACACCGGTCAGACCACAGAGGAGGCCAGCAGCCACCATGTTGGTAAACTGACGTCACCACACCTGTTTTTGACTGACCGCAGCTCATTCAGCCATAGAACAGGTAATTTCAGGCTGCAATTCGCCTGCGGCTTGCAGACAGATTGCTAGGGTTCAGCGCCTGGGGGCTTCTTAAAATCTGATCTTATCGGAGTGAACACGGAGCGCGGGGCGGCCAAGTCCCGGCTCCCGGAACCGTCCCGGAACCGCCCTGGCTCCGGGCTGCGGAGCCTGCGGAGGCTGCTTCTTGGACCCTGCTAATATCAGAGCAAACACGAAACACCAAGAAGCCGAATTCCAGCTCCCGGAACTGAGCCCGCGGGGACTGCTTCTTGGAGCTTACACTTATAGGAGCTTACACCGAGCACAGAGCGGCCGAGTTCCGGCTCCCGGAACCGTCCCGGAACCGCCCTGGCTCAGGGCTGCGGAGCCCGCGGAGGCTGCTTCTTGGACCCTGCTACTATCAGAGCATACACCAAACACTAAGCGGCCGAATTCCGGCTCCCGGAACTGAGCCCGCGGGGGCTGCTTCTTGGAGCCTACACTTATAGGAGCTTACACCGAGCACGGAGCGGCCGAGTTCCGGCTCCCGGAACTTCCCTGGACCGGGGCTAGGAGCCCGCGGAAACTGTGTCTCGGTCCGGGTCCTGCTGAGGGCAGGTCAGGACTCACCCATTGCTTGGGTTGCCCGGCAAGGGGAACGAAATGCTGCCATTCGCATAGGATACCAACATGGCAGAGATCTGATGTCAGCAGAAAGCGGTGGAGGAGAGATCTTCATCAATACCAGCGGTGACATAAGCAGTTGGTCTTCTGGTAAGGGGGGTGAGGCTCAGTCACCCGAGTCTCCTCAATTTGTCCTCGAGCCGGAGGGAAGGAGCCGGGCCGCCGCCAGCCCCCGGAGCAGGCCCAGCGGCTCGCCAGCGTGGTGACCGCGTGACCCCAATTGGAGAGGGGGCGGAGCGGAGCCGCCACCCACACCCGCCAGGTGGGCAGACCCACGACCCAGTAGTACATGGGCGTGGTAGGAGGGGCAGGGCAGAGCCGCCCTTCGCGCTTGCAAGGTAAACAGACCTGTGACAGCCTGGCGGGTCAGGCCCAGTGGCCTGCCAGTGTGGTACACACGTCACCCCAACTCGAGTAGGGGCAGAGCAGATCCTTATCCCACGCCCGGATCAGGCCCTGCCGGTGTGGTGGTCACGTGACCCCAATTGGAGTGGGGGTGGAGCGGAACCGCCACCCGTGCCCGCAGGGTGAGCAGACCAGTGATCAACCTGCAGATCAGGCCCAGGGGTCCGCAGGCGTGGTAGGAGGGGCAGGGCAGATCCGCCGCCCGCGCCTTCAAGGTAGGCAGACCTACAACAGACCGGCGGATCAGGCCCAGGAGCCTGCCGGCGGGGTACAAACACCACCCTAATTGGAGTAGTGACAGAGCAGAGTCGCCTCCCTTGCCAGGAACAGACCCAGCATCCTGCAGGCGGGGTAGTCACGACACCCCAATTGGAGTAGGGGCAAAGCAGAGCCTCCACTCGTGCCCGAAAGGTGGGCAGATCTGCGACCGACCAGCAGGACAGGCCCAGTGGCCTGCTGGTACGACAGACACGTCACCCCAATTGGAGTAGGGGCAGAACAGAGCCGCCACCAGCTCCCAGAACAGGCCCAGTGACCTGCCGGCGTGGTAGCCACGACACCCCAATTGGAATAAGGAGAGAGCAGAGCCGCCGCCCGCACCTGCAGGAAAGATACGCAAGCAGTATGAAAAGACAAGGAAAGAAAGGACCACAAGCAATGCAGGTCAACGCAACTTTAGAAGAGGTAACAGCTGCAGCAGATGGAATGTCAGATAAAGAATTCAGGATATACATGCTTCAGATGATCTGGAGTATCAAGGAAGACATTAAACAGCAAAATCAGACAATGAAAGATCACTTCGACAACGAATTACGCAAACAAATCCAGGAAGCAAAGGATCAACTATACAGGGAGATAGAGGTTATAAAAAACAAGCAATCAGAAATCCTAGAAATGCAGGAAGCAATAAACCAACTTAAAAACTCAATGGAGAATACTACCAACAGAGTAGAACACTTAGAAGATAGAACATCAGACAATGAAGACAAAATATTTCAACTTTTCACTCCATCTCCTCTATCCTATTCTCCCCTCTCTCCCCCCTCCTCTTTCCCC